>NW_004443965.1:3323406-3381477 GCF_000243295.1 Trichechus manatus latirostris
CTGCAACAGTGGACTCAAGCGTAACAATTGTGAGGATGGCACGAGACTGGCCCATGTTTCGTTCTGTTGTACGTGGGGTTGCCATGAGTTGGAACCAACTTGACAACACCTAACAACAACAACAACCATAACTTGTCTTAGTTATCTAGTGCTGCCATAACAAATACCACAAGTGGATGGCTTTAACAAATTTATTTTCTCACAGTTTAGGAGGCTAGAAGTTCAAATTCAGAGCACAGGCTCTAGGGGAAGGCTTTCTCTCTCGGCTGGTTCTGGAGGAACGTCCTTGTCTCTTCAGCTTCTGCTTCCTGATTCCTTAGAGATCTCCATGTATCTTGGCATCTATCTAATTACCCCATCTCTGCTCAGCTCCCTTGTTTAATCTCTTTTTTATCTTAAAAGAGATTGACTCAATATACACTCAGCACTAGTCCTGCCTCATTAACATAACAAAGACAAACCATTCCCAAATGGGATTATAACCACAGGCATAGAGGTTAAGGTTTGCAGCACATATTTTTGGGGGACATAATTCATAACACTCCTGTACCTGAGGAGCAGAAAACTGTATCAGAAGGATTTTCATGGTCTTCATTCTGCCAAAAATGAAAGAGGTATGTCCAATTTTTACAGTGTTCTATTCACAGTTATTTTAATATGCCACATTTTCCTCCCTCAATTGCCTTTTTCCTTCTGTAGAGAATGTTTCATTATTTTAGAAGACCAACCTAATAAATATTAAATTTGCCAGAATACTACCATTTATTTCATATTTGATGTCTTTTCTATGAAAAGCATTATGAAACCCAGTCTTATGGAAAATCTTACAGCTCTCCTGAGGTCTGGGACTACAAATAATATTTACCTTCTCATCTACCTACGCCCAGCATACTTGAACACACAGCATACATGCGTTTAGAGTGAACCATAGTGTATAGAGGTTCTTTAAGTTTTTTTTCTTTCATACCTAGGAAAGTCACAGAAGTTAATGAATTTATTTAAACATTTAAACATTGCTCTGATTCCTACAGAGAACTCAATATATTATTATTTTGGACACAGTTTTGCAACTTACCCTGTTTTTCTTACTGTTGATAAATGTTAAAATCTTTAGTCTTTACACACAGTAATTTTGAATGTTGTAATCTAACTTGAACATAAATAAAAATTTTAGTAGTATATTCATTTTATATAATACATAATTTATTTTTTAGAACAGTTTTAAGGTTACAGAAAAATTGTGCAAAAAATACAGAGTTCCTATATACCTCCCTCCCTCCCCACACATTTTCTCCTATATTAACATCTTGCATTCTTATGGTGAATTTGTTATTGATGAACCGATATTGGCACAGTATTATTAAAGTCCATAGTTTGTATTAGGGTTCACAATTTATGTTGTATAGGCATATGGGTTTTGACAGATACATAATGTCATGTGTTTACCATTACAGTATCATATAGAATAGTTTGACTGCCCTAAAAATGCCCTGTGCTTCACCTCTATATTCACTTTTTCAAGTAGATTTTTCATGTAGCTAGAGGAAAGGAACCTTAGAAGTAATTAATTCTGCCTGTGTTATTTTTAAGTGAGGCTTCTGAGGCCTAGAAAAATTGAAAGTTGGCCAAAATCTCAGTACTAGCTTGTCACAGAGCCTAGCCTTCTATTGCTTGGCTTTGTGTTCTTTCCTCTAGAAAGATAAATGCCCACCACTCAATATACTAATCCGTTAGTACAATGCCATCTAAAGTGGGTTGTTGTGTGTCGACCACTGTTGTAAATGACTTCTATGTGTTATCTCATTTAATCATCACAACCCTATTGGTAGATAGTATAAATATCCCCACTTTGTATGTGGGAAAACTAAGGCACAAATCAGTTAAGTGACTTTCCAAAGAATCACACACTCAGGCAGTCCAGTGCAAGAGCTCATGCTACTAACACTGATGCCATACTGCCTCTCATGGGATAGGATGGCATAAAATGAAGTTTAGAAAGGTAGCTCAAGGCCAGGTTATGTAGATCCTTGTAGACCATAGTAGGAAGTTTAGATGTTAGTTTAGGAGCATTGTAGCTTTCAGAACTGTGAGAAAATAAATTTCTGTTGTTTTAAGCCACCCAGTTTGTGATAATTTGTTATGGTAACTCTAGGAAATAAATAAATCAGGATTCAGTGATGAGATGGACTTTATGCTGGGTTGACATCAACACTCTGGAACAGATAGAACCTGAGTTCTCCGTTTTTAACTTCATAGTTCTTGATAATTTGAACACATCTATGATACTCTTTTTTCTGTTTAAATATTTCTCATTTCAGATTGTTTACAGACATTTTATCATCTTGTTTTTGTTCTTGTTAGCTGCTATAGAGTTGGCCCCTGACTCATGGTGACCCCATGCACAGGGAATGGGGCTGCTGCCTGGTCCTGTGCCATCTTCATGATTGGTTGGGCAGTCAAACTGTTGTGATCCATGGAGTTTTCATTGGCTGATTTTGGGAGGTGGATTGCCAGGCCTTTCGTTCTGGGCTTTCTTGGTCTGGAGGTTTTGCTGAAACCAGTTCAGCATCGTAGCAACACGCAAGCCTCCATGGACAGATACGTAGTGGCTGTGCATGAATCAAACCCAGGAACTGAACCTTAGTGTCCCACATGGAAGGTGAATATTCTGCCACTGAACCACCTGTGCTTTATTTTTTACCACCTTACTCCCCCTGAATTTCTCTCTTCAACTGAGGCAACCGTTGGAACTCAACACTCCTATGTGCAATGACAAGGTCATTGTTACCCAGTACTACATTTCAAATGTGTAGCAAGCACTCACACGGTTAGGATACTTTGGGCTCATAAACAATTAAAGTCCTCAAGTCTTTTTGCATGAACCATTGTGTAATGGTTCATTTGTGTAATGAATTCTTTGTACCTAAATGCAGGACTTTGCATTTAGTTTTATTAGAGTTTCTTCATTGTGGTTTTAGCTGTGTTTCAGGCTGCTGAGGACATTTTGAGTCCTGATTATGTCATCCAGAATATAGCTGTTTCTCCCACTGATGCATTGTATCTATGAACTTGATAAGCATTTCTTCTTTGTGTTCAGCCAAATCAGTATTCAGCTGGGCCAAGCACAGAGTTTCATGGAATCCTCTAGAAACCTCTTCCATATCTGTCAGAATTCCTCCAAGTTTCTGAGCCAACCATTTGCCTGAATCCATTTCTAGAACATAAGCTCCTTAAGGGCAGGGTCTGTGCCCAGCATGTGGTTGGCACTCAATAAATACTAGTGGAATAAATGCAAAGAAAAAAAAAAAACAGGTTTCTCAGTCCCCAGGAGACTGGGTAGGGAAAAGAGAAGAGGTTCTAGAGGTGGGTACAGATAACAGGAAGAAGCAACAGCTGTTGATAGCCTTAGGCAAAAAATGTTTTAAGACTTTGAGCAATGATGACATTGTTGCCTGGGAATCACAGTAATATGAGGTAAAAGTTCCTACAAATTAAAAAGGCTTCCATTCATTTAATAGATACTGCATGCCACCTTGCCTGGTATTGGAGATACAAGGGTGAACAAAATGGGCATGGCCCCTGTCCTCATAGAGCTCCCAATCTGGGAATGGGAATAGACTTTGTTGTGATTAGTATTTGCATGCTGTATCTTACTTCATGTTTTTACTTTTAAACTGTATGTGTTTTTATATTTAAAAATGGTTTTCTTACAAGCATAATATAATTGGGTGTTGATTTATATCCAATTTGACAATCTCTCTTTTTTAATTGGGGTGTTTAAACCGTGTGCATTTAATATGATTGCTGATGTGGTCGAGTTTAAGTCTACCATCATATTTATTTTCTATTTGTTCCATTTCTTCCCTCTTTTGCTGTCTCTTTCTGTTTGTGTCTGTCTGTCTGTCTGCCTTATTTTGGATTAATCAAGTATTTTTTATGATTCCTTTTATCTCCTTTGTTGGCTTATTAACTGTACTTCCTTTTTTTTTTTTTTTTTTGCTTTGTTTTTTAATGGTTCCTTAGGGTTTATACTATACATATTTAACTTATTACATTCTGTCTTCAAGTAATATATACCACTTCACTTAGAATAAGAACACAATAGTATAATGTTATCTCCTTATCCCCTTTGTGCTATTATTGCCATACATTTTACTTCTATTAATTTAAAAAGCCTACAAAATTATTATTATTCGTTATTTAAACAGTCAATTATCATCTAAGGAGATTTAAATAAAATTTTTAAAAATTATATTTACCCACATATTTACCATTTTGGTGCTCTTCATTCTTTTGAGTAGATTCAGATTTTTATATGGTATCAGTTTTCTTCTCCCTAAAAACCCAACACAGGTCCACTGGTGATGAATTCTTTCAGCTTTTGTATGTCTGAGAAAGTCTTTATTTCACTCTCATTTTGAAAGATATTTTTGCAGGATAGAGAATTTTAGGTTAACAGATTTTTTTTTTTTCTCTTCAGTACTTTAAAGATGTTGCTCTGTTGTCTTCCGGCTTGCACTGTGTTAAACAAGAAGTGTTCTGTCATTCTTATCTTTGTCCCTCCCATCCCCATGCCCGAGACTGCATTAAAATTTTCTCATTATCATTTGAGCAATATGATGTGCTTTGATATAGTTTTCTTCATGCTTCTTATGCTCGCGGTTGGTTGAGCATCTTGGGTTTGTGGCTTTGTAGTATTATCAAATTTGGGAAAATTTCAACCATGTTTCTTCAAATACTTTTTTTTATTACTCCCTGCCTCTTTGGGGACTCTAATTATATATATATTAGGCTGCCCGTAGTAATTACATTGATATTTTATCTTTTTTTAGTCTTTTTTTTTCTGTGTTTCATTTCAGATAGTTTATATCTTTAGAAGTTCACTAATTTTTTTCTTCTGCAATGTCTAACCTGCTGTGAATTTCATCCAGTGAAATTTTTCATCTTGAATGCCTAGAAAATGGATTGGGGACTTTTTATTTTTTTCAAGTCTCTCTTTAACATGCTTATGCTTTTCTCTACCTTCTTGAACACATGGAATATAGTTACAATAACTATCTTAATATTCTTGTCTACCAGTCCTATACTCTATGTCATTTCTGGGTCTGTTTCTGTTGATTGATTTTTCCCTTCATTATGGATTGTATTTCAGTTCTCCTTTAAATGTTAAGACATTTTGAACGATACATTATTGGGTTTAAAAAAAAAAAAAACATTGCCGTCGAGTCAATTCTGACTCATAGTGACCCTATAGGACAGAATAGAACTGCCCCATAGGGTTTCCAAGGAGCGACTGGTGGATTCGAACTGCCAACCTTTTGGTTAGCAGCCAAGTTCTTAACCACTACGCCACCAGGGCATCTCCTTTTGGGGTGCCAGATATTGGGTACTGGATATTATTTTATTCTTTTATATATTCTTGAGCTTTGTTCAGACTCTGTTACTTGGAAATAGTATGATCTATGACTAATTTTAGCTTAGTATTGAGGAAATGCCCTTATGGATACCCTACCCAATGCCCTGTGTATTCTCCTTTCTGGCTGGATGGAACGAACATTCCTGACCTCATGTGGGCCTTGCCTTGGGCATTGTCCTGCTTGCTCTTCCTGGTGGTTTTTCTTTGGCCTCAGATTTGTTTTTTAACATGTATGTGCTGATTAGTACTCAGCTGAGGAAATGAGGAGGAACCCTCTACAAATTTCCAGAGTGTTCTCTCTATGCAGCTCTCTTCTGTCTGTTCAGCTCCCTCCTCTTTAGGTCTCTGCCCTGTGAATTCTAGCTGCCTTACCTCTTCAGATTCTTCAGCCCCCTCTCCTAAACTCAGCTCTATTCAGGTTCTCCCTTTCTGTATTTCAGTCTGAAAACTCTTTTCAGTCAATAAACTGATTATTTCTAGAGCAAGGTTGTTTCCTTTTCTCAAGGATCACTGTCCTGTACTCCCTATTGTCCACTGCCTGAAAAACTTGTTTCATATATTTGGGTTTTTACAGTTAAGGTGGGAGGATAGATCTAGTCCCTGTTACTCTATCATGGCTAGAAGCAGAAGTCTGGGAGTAGACGTTAAATAACTTCATAGGTAAATAAAAAGGTACAACTGTGACAAGTGCCATGAAGGAGAGCTATCTGGTGTTACGTGAGTGTTTAATAGGAGAATGTGAGAGTGCTGCCCAATGATCATGCCATATGCAAGTCTTCAAATAAAAAGCAATTAAGAACTGGATGAAACATGGTATGTGTTGTTATGGGTATTTTACAATAAAAAAAATTAAGAGATAGAATGTGAAATATATTTTAGAAAGATCTCCATCATAAATAATTATTAATCATTTATATGCTGTTGGTGATGGTTGCCTTGGAGTCAGTTCTGACTCATGGCAACCCCACATGTTACAGAGTAGAACTGCCCTGTAAGGTTTTCTTGGCTGTAATCTTAATGGAAGCAGATCACCAGGCCTTTTTTTCCACAGTACCACTGGGTGGGTTTGAACCACCAGCGTTTGGGTTAGCAGTCGGGCACAAATGGTTTGTTATCACTTACCTAGGTGGCACCATGGTTAAGCGCTTGGCTGCTAACTGAAAGGTCGATGGTTCAAATGCACTAGCGGCTCCATGGGAAAAAATACCTGGTGATCTGCTCCTGTAGAGACTACAGCCTAGGAAACCCTATGGGGCAGTTCTACTCTGTCCTATGGCATCACTAGGAGTCAGAATTGATTCCATAGCACACAACAGACATTGCTACTTTGTTAGCCATTGTATCTAACAGAGTACCTGACACAGAGTGGATAGTTAATAAATACATGTTGAAGGAATAAATAAGGTAATGATACCCTGCTTCATGTCTGAGGGTTATGACTTATGAAAAGTTCACTTGCATTAACCAAAACCAAAGCTGTTGCCATCGAGTCGATTCCAACTCATAGTGACCCTATAGGACAGAGTAGAACTGGCCCATAGGGTTTCCAAGGCTGTAATCTTTATGGAAGAAGGCCACATCTTTCTCCCACGAGCAGCTGGTGGCTTCAAACCACTGACCTTTTGGTTAGCAGCCTGAGCTCTTAACCAAAAGTGAGGAGCTCTTTACTTGCATTAGGAAAGTTGAAATTCTCACTTCATATTAATATCCTAGATACTAGTTTTAGCTTCCTGATACTAGTTTCCTAGGGCTGCCATAACAAAATACCACAAACTGAGTAGTGTAAAATAGAAATTTATTCTCTCATAGTTTTGAAGGTTAGAAGTGTGAAATCAGAGTCAGCAGGACCGTGTTCCCACTGACGGTTCTAAGGAGGAATCCTTTCTTGCTTCTTTTGGTGGTTGCCCGCAATCCTTGGCATTCCTTGATTTGTAGATGCATCACTCGAGTCTCTGCCTTCCTCTTCACATTGCCTTCTCCCCTGTGTGTCTGTGTCTACATTTCTCTTTTCTTATAAGGACACCAGTCATTGGATTAGGACCTGCCACAATCCAGTATGATCTCATCTTAACTTGATTACATCTGCAAAGATCTTATTTGGAAATAACCACATTCTGAGGTTCTGGATAGACACGAATTTTGGGGGGGATGCTTTTCAAAGAAATAGAATATTTTCTAATATTTATAGAGAGGTAATAGCTTGTTTTGCTATAGTGCCTGTCTCAGAGAGAGGAAATAGAATATATTTTGTTAGCATGACAATAATGAAGATTTATGTCTCCTGAGATTTTGAGTTGGTCACTGAGTTATTCAGAAATGAAGAAAAAAATGTTTGAGTTTTCATTATCAGACGTTATTCTCTTACTTGAGAATAGTGGAAAAGCATGGGCTTTGGAGTTGGTCTTGGTTTGAATCCCAGAAATACCATTAGTAGCTTATGACCTTTGGCTAATTATTGAAACTCCCGCCTTTGGCTAATTATTAAAACAATTCTTGTATTACCTCGTATAACTTCTCTTATTTCTTAGAGTTATTTTGAGATACGAATGAGAGTATATATGTAAGGTATACATGTCATAGGAATTCAACAGAAGTTAGTTTCTTCCTCTAACTCTAACTCTCTACCCTTCAACAGTTTCATTTTCGTAATAGTGTTGTTTCTGGATCACATGTTCTTTTGATGCTCAGTGAAATGGAGAGAGAATGAGACTCACTACTCAACTGCTCTTACTACTTTTGAACGATTACTATAGCTTATCCCATGGCAATAATTTTGTTATTCTTAAGCTTTAATTTTCATCAAGTTACAGTACCGTTAAAGATACCTAGTTGAGAAACATATTATCTAAGATGTTTTAATAAATACCCAGTTGACTTTTATTAAGATTTTTTGCTGCTTTTTGGTAATTCTGTTACTATTAAAGAAACGTTTTATTTGAGACATATTATTAGAAACTTACATTTAATAAATTTAGAATAAATTAATTCTGTAAATGGTGGCGGGTTAATAGATTTTAACTGGATAAAGGCTTGAATTGTTTATCATTTAAAGAGGATATCAACAAGTCCTATTTCTAAAATATTAGAATTTTTTATGCAGTTTTATTATATTAAAAAGGCTACCAGTTTACTCACAAGTATTTAGTTGTTCTTATGTGATGATTCAGAAGAAAAAGATTGTCTGGTACTACTGGAATGTATGTTGTCTTAGAAGTCACAACATTTTCAAGCATTAACAAGTATTTTCTAGAATAATCTGTACAACCCATTTTATAAAACTTCTTTTTATGGAATCCAGCCTGTCTGACTATGTGTGTGTTTGTGTGTCTGAATGCTGTATGGTTTGGAAAGCTGTTACAGGAAGTATGTACGGTATCCCCACAAGTACACCTAGTTAAGGAATTAAAAATTGAAGTATAACATTTTCTTGTAAAAGCTTGTTTATCAGAGGTGAAGACCAAGGAGTGTGGACCAGCTGTGACACTTTATCTTAACAATTCATTTTGAGATGTCTGAAATAATTTTGTTATGGTTGATTTTTGACAGATTGGAGTTATTTTCTTGAATGACACTCAAAGGCAAATATAGGTCAGTGCACAGAGCATGAGTTTAAAATGATCTAGGTTGTTTGACAAATATAGTTTTAGGTGAAGCTTTTCTGCTTGTCAGTAGCTAGCTTTGTCACCTAGGGCAACTTGCTGATCGTTTCTTCCTCTTTTCTTTAGATTTCCAGTGTGAGATTTGCTCTGGAGTCTTGATCTCTAAAGTTTCTTTTAGTATTAGAGATTTGTAACTAGATTAAAAAGATTTCTTTTGAACTATCCAGTGAATTTTTACTGTCCCACTACTTATCAAATTTTGGCGTGTATTAGGCTCCTTTATCCAAATATGAAGTTCTCAAGTTATTAGATAGTGAGGGTTTTCAAAATGAAAATACAGTGTCTCAGAGCATGTGAGATTTATTGAAGTTCTACAGCAAAGGCATATTAACTTCGGTACAGAACTGTAGAAAGAGCCCTGAATTGAGAACCAGAAGATGTGGTTTCTGATGCTGACTCTTTGAATGCCAAGTCTTCAGTATAAAATGGTCTTATTAATACTTGCTTTACCTATTTTGCAAGATTAACTATATGAGTATCAAACAAGACAACCCATGCAAAAATACTCTGAAAATAATAACTTACATACCAATGCAGACATTTTTAGCATTTTGTTATCCAGTTTGTGGTATACCTAAAAGTATGCCTTCCCCATCTTGCTATCTACTATCTGACATTTTGCCAAGGAAGGAGTAAATAAACCTGGTAAGATTGTGAAACATATAACTCCTGGCTAAAATTGAATTTAGGATTTACTGTGGACCTGTTTTCTATCTCTTATCTTTCATTATAGTTAAAAGATGGCTGAAATGAAGAATCAAAGTCATTTCTCTTTTCAAATTGCATACATTGCTGCTCAGAAATTGTGTTAAACATTTCAGAAATTTCCCCCAAACCCGTGTCCAAACATCTGACAATTTAGAATTAATGATTGATTAGTTTACTAGTATTTTTTTCCAGTTGCAGTAGAGTCAGTTCCAATTTATGGCAAACTTGTATGTCAGAGTAGAACTGTGCTTCACAGGACTTTCAGTGGCTGATTTTTCAGAAGTAGATCCCCAGGCCTTTCTTCTGAGTCACCTCTGGGTGGACTTGAACTATCAACCTTTTCGTTAGCAGCTGAGTGTTACCCGAATAGGGTCCATGCCCTGGAGCAGTTGAGCCAGTGAAACATACTCCAAGTCAGAAAGAGTGAGAAAGTTTTAATTTAGAAAGTGTACGCCACTGGGGATCTAACAGCAACACAGGCTGTCTTTAGGGAGTCCCAAAAGGCATTTTTACATCAGAACTTATATATGATTTTTACAAAAGTTAGAAGTGTTGTTATTCATACCAAGGTAATTACAAGAGACTCTTTATCATACTAAAGAGATAAGGAACTGGACATTTCCTTAGCAGGCTAAAGATATATGTATCTGACATCTGGGCTCTACTCTTCCTGTGGGGGATCCTGAGTCATAAAAACAAAGTCATTAACAAATGTATGCACAAAACAAAGCCATTAAGGAAGGTATGTGCAAAGGGAGAAGGCAAAGAAGGGAAAAAGAAAAGAAACTTACAGGTTTATCATGGTGTTAGTTATGTCAAGCTCTCAGTTGCACATTTTGAAAAGGAGAAAACATGCTGGGGAGTTTCAGGGTCACGTGAGCATGTTAACCATTTGCACCACCCAGGGACTTACTCTTTATGTGCTGGGAAATCTGAGAAACTCCCTGTTCAATTTGATTTGTACAGATTGCTTTAGAGCAGAATATTGCTGCCTTTGAAGTGTGTGGTCTAAAACATCCAATCCAGCTAACAAGAGCGATGGTGCGGGAGGACAACTTCCAAAACAGACAGAAAAGCTCAGCCCATAGACTAGTCAAACTGCCAAAAAAAGAGAAAAACAGAATATCTCTTCCCTCCTCTTCTGGCAAGTAAATGGTAAATTTCTACAATGAGCTTAAAGACTATTAAAGTTAAAAGGTATACTGTCTAGGTGTTTTACCCAGTAGAAATAAATTGTCCAATAAATAGTATCTAATTTTTAAAGTCAGCGTGGAAGGGGTCCTAGAAATATAAACTGTTATAAGTGGGTGTTTTCTTAGCACCTTTTCTTCATTTTCACCATCTCAATTGGAAAAAGATAGCCAAAAGAAGGCACAGATGGGCAGTGCTATCAAGGCCAGGTGGTAGATTCTTGAGCAGTTTTGGTGATTGAATTCCTATTTACATAGTATGAGAATTTGGTGTTTGCGGGCTTTGTGGTATTTTAATGTGAGGTGTAATATTTCAATAACAACATCACGAGGACTGTAAAGAGCATGGGACTAGCATCGAGAGAGTAAGTAACAAGTTATTGATTTATCTTCATGATTGCCTCTGTACTGGAATTTTGTTGACAGAAGTGGAATAGTACAGTGAGACAACTATGGTTACTATGCATGTTAAAACTCTTAAGAGTACTTAAGTGTTTTCATGAGGATGTAAATGTGTGCACTGGCACCACTTACCTTTTACCTGTAATTTGAAAACAATGCATACTATAGTACTTCATTGGAATGCTAGTGTTGGTTGGAAGAATCCAAAAATTTATTTTATTCAAGCCAATTATCATAATCCTTGAATTTTCTTTCTTCAGGGGAAAATACCTCTCTGATCTATAAATTGAATGATTCCACTTCTGTAACAGAATACAAAAAAACATAAATAAAAATTAGTAGTAGTCTCTGTGAGGTGAATACATTGATCTTTGAGACTAGACATTAGTTAGTAATTCTGAAGTATCTAATATCTGCTTCAGACATTGGTTAGATTTCCTCACGTGGCATTTCTGAAAGGGATGATATAATAGGAAGGAAAAGCATGTTTTGGCAAAATTTGAGCATTACTCGTGTGAAAATACTTCCTACTTTTCCCTGCTGTTTTTCTTATCTTGATTTTGTTTCTTTTGGGCACTAAGAATTTAATTTTTCCATCATTTCTTGAACATCTCCCATGGACCAGGCTTGAGTTTGGTTAGAACTGTAAACTCAGATTTCCATGACAAAAGAGTCCTTTTCCCATCCAAGGAGTCAGTATAGGATAAAGATACATGCTTTAGAGCCAGACAAGTTTGAATGCTGGCTGTACCGCTTGCTTCGATGTGTCATCTTAAACAAATTACATAATCTCTTTCTGCCTTAGGTTCTTCACTTTTTAAAAGGAGATAATAGTAACTATCTTTGAAAGGTTGAGAAGATTAAATAGCACTGATAAAGTACTTAGAATAGTGCCTGACCGTGTGGTAGCTTTCATAAATGTTAGTTATAGATAGCCAAAGAATTTACTACGTATCCATTTAGTAAGTTTAGGCTTTTGTTTTCAGGCTTAAGAGGAGCATATTTAAATTCCTTAGTATGATTTTATCCAATCTATGTCTCCCTTTCTTTGGCACAAGTGATGGAAGTTGTTAAACAATTTATTGTGTACTCATCAATATAAAAGGGAAACTTGAAATATCACATAATTCCAATTGCGAAGAGCTAAAAACTGTCTGCTTTTTTCCATTACTATTTTTTATTCAATATCTGATGTTTGAGTGATTCCATTTTTATTGTATTAGATCTTTAACCTTTCCTTTTTTACACAGAATTTTCAGTAATTCATAAAATCAAGAACAAGATAAAACTGGACAGTTAAAAACACAGTGTTGGAAAGGCATAGATGAATAGATAAAGCAAGCACTTGAGATGAGGTGAGATCATTACTCGAGTGGAAAATGAACATGGCTGGGTTTCTTGGCAAATGAGTGAGAGGTTTGTTGAGTTGAAGCCTTGTTTGGGTATAACAATAGGCAGACAAGTTTTTCCCTAGCACTGTTGTATGAGATACTGAGTAATATCATGACCCAATGGTAGTAGTTTCTTTATGATTGTGAAAAGATTCAAGAGAGAACTTTGAATCTGAACTCGGTGAAGGCATTCTTCTAGGGAACTGAGATAAACAAACATTGGTCTTCTGATTATATCACTAATGGGATGAGAGGTGGAAGTGGGGTGGAGGGAGTTTAGTCTTAGAGAATTTAGAATAGTTAACAGATTCCTTAAACAAATACTACTGATGTTTCTGCCAAAATACCTTAATAGTAGGAAAGAGTGAATACTTGTAGGGTAATGGGGCTAGGTTGGGTCAATTTCTTTAAGTGTTGTGGTTTAGCTTATAAATTCATATAAACTATGCATTCTTTTCCATAGTCTAGCTGTATCTATTTTTGGTATAAAGATTTTTTATTACCATGATGTAAAATTGTTGCAGGATGACATGCTGTGCTAATCCTGTTATTTGTAGTACATTGTTACTACACCACTCCTCTCTCCTTTCTTGAGAGACAGGCTAGTTTTTCTGAAATGTCTTATAAGAGCATTGGATTGAGACTCTAAAGCTCTTTTTCACATAATGAGAGGCTGCTTTTGACTTGGAAAGATTTAAAAGTAAATATTACCACTTTGTCCAGAGTGTCGCTATGAGTCAGAGTCAACTTGACAGCAGTGGATTTTGTTTTTGATTTAATTTTGTCCAGAGTCCCTGGTATGGCTTCTATGGAAGAATTGAAGAGAAATGGTTCCTAAATGGCCATCAGATAGTTGGATTAAGTGATCTTAATTGGAGTTCTGGTATTATCTATTTAAATATGATGGAATGTCTCCAAACACAGAGGCTTTAGTAGAAATGATACTTTTTCTACTTATCAGTTGATTCAGCTGATATTGTCTGTAATTGTCTAGTTAATAAAACTGTCATCTTCTTCTATGCTGTGTTATCTGGAGAACCAGATAGGGAACTTTTCTTTGGTTTTAGGTAATCTAGCTTCAGTAAAGTTGATACTGTGGGAATCATTAGGGCAAGCCTGCTGATTCACAGTTAAAGCTATAGAGTTAGTTATAGGTTACTTGTTGTGTAAGATAACTCTAAGTAATGTTTCACACCATAAAGAGAATTCTGAGCAGACCTAGTTGATGGGAATACTTGCATCAGTGGAGATTTTGCATCATTTGCATCAATGGCTGATTTCTTTTGTAGGAGCCATTCCACAGGCAATGGTGTCTCCAAGTCTGTATTAGCCAGATGAATCCAATATCACTTGGACTGTAATATTTTTAACTGTCACTTACTATTTTAAAAATTTAAGGTGTATCAAAGTCAGTAAAGTATACAAATCAATGAATTTTTACATATGTATTTATTCATGAAATCACCAAGACAACATTTCACTAACAGTGTTTTTAAAACAAGCAAACACATTGGGTTAAAATTGTTTGCTTGCTTAAAAAATTCTTATTATGAATATAATACATGTTCATATAGAAAACTGAAACTAAAAAAAAAGAGAGAGTAATAGACAGATGAGATTGGAGAAAGATCGAGGAGCCGTATAGTGTTTCTCCCTCCTGGCCTCACAACATCACCTTGGAAGCTTTTAAAAAGCACTGATGCTGGGGTGTCTGCCCAGACTGTTGATTTGGGGGTAGGGCCTGGGTGTTTCTATTGCCCAGCCAGGGTTCAGAAATCCTGGCAGAAGGCTTTTAGGCCATTTTAAGGACTTTGGCTTTTAAAAACTATGAGTGAGATTTGAAGCCATTGAAGGGTTTTGGGGAATGATCCTCCTTACTTTTTTTTTTTCTTTTAACTCTTTATTATGAAAATTTCCAGACATACACAAAAGTAGAAAATATAACAAACCTCCCTGTACCCATCATCCCACCCATTTCAATTGCTATTGATATTTTGCCATATTTGTTTTTCCCTTTTGTCCTCTGGAATATTTCAACGCTAGTTTGGATTTTTAGAAGGATCACTCTGGTTTCTGTATTGAGAGAAGGGGAGGCAGGACAGGGGTAAAGTAAAATCCCTATGAATTTTCTTCTATGCGTGTAGTCACATTTATTTTTTAAGCAAAGAATTACATTGTATTTATTATTTTATAAGCTATTTCCATTTACTATAGTAAACATGTCACTGAATATTCTACAACTTTTGTATTTTAATGGCTATATAGTATTCTATTTTATGGGTGTACCATAATTTATTTGATCTTACACTATTGGACAGTTCAATTCACGATCTTTAGTTATGTACCAGTGTGGTGATATGTCCATATAGCTAAATCTCTGCACATATCCATGACTATTTCCTTAGGGTAAATTTCTTAGAATGGAATTGCTGTGTCAGAGGAAATGCACAAAAAGTTAAAGGCTTTTGATATGCATCGTCAAGGTATTTCCAGAAAGACTTTACTAATTCATATTCCCACCAGTTGCTTCTGAAAGTGTTAGGTTTCCTTAAATTCTCATTAACATTGATTTTCATCATTAAAAAAAGTTTCCTGTTTTGACAGGTGAAAAAATGGTAACTCATGGTTTTAATTTGCAGTTCTTTCTAGTCTAATTGAATTCCATTTTTATTTGCCGTTTTTTTTTAATGTGCTTTTTCATACCATTTGCTGGCTGTGTGATTTTGGGGAAGTCACTTAGGACCTCTGTTTTCTTAGCGTAAAATGGATGTTGTATAGCTGCCTCACAGGGTTTTTGTAAATATTAACTAAAAGCATTTTGCAAGCCCAGGTTTTTAAAACTTTTTCACCATGATCCACAGTTAAAAATGGATCTTACATTGTGAAAAGCATACATAAATATGTAACTGAAAGTTTCATGGAACAAAGAATATGTGTGCTGTATCTGTACTGTACTGATGACATTGAATGTCATCAGATTTAGAAAAATGAGCAATTTTGCCTTTTTCTACTTTAGTGAGTGTTGACCTTAATTAAATTTATACATGTGGTTAGAATTGTACATATGAAATGTTCCTGTGCATATGGTTTGGGTGCTGAATTGTAGGGATTCTTGCCTTTTCACTACCTGGACCTAAAATAAGGTTTTAAACAAGCTCAGGAAATGAGTCCAGAAATCCATTGGCTCAAATGGCCCAGAAATACATGAAGAGCTAGCTAGCTGCTCAGCTTCACTAGTAATCAGGAATATGTAAATTAAAACAACAATGAAATAATATTTCATGCCCATCAAGTTGGCACAAATTAAAGATGTTACTTAGATGTTACCAAGTATTGGAAGAATGTAGTATAAGACTAATAAGAGTGTAAGTTGGTACAAGTACTGTGAAGAGCAATTTGGAAATATGCTCTGGTGCATACCTGATGACCAGGAGTTATGCTTCCAGTGTATCTTAGTGAAATTCTTGCATGTGTATACAAGAAAACATACATGGATATTCATTGCAGCATTGTTTGTAATAGTACAAAATTGGGAACAACCTATATGTCTATCAGTAAGGAAGTGGCTTCATAAAATATTGTCTAGTTCAGCATTCTCCTCTAGAAATATAATGTGAACCACATATGTAATTTTAAATTTACGTTTAAAGGTTAAAAAAAGGTGAAATCAACTTTAATATATTTTGAAACTTTGTATCTAAAATAGTCTTTTCAACATGTGATTAATACAAACATCACTGAGATATCTTATATTCTTTTTTCATACTAAGTCTTTGGAATCCGTTGTACAGTTTGCATTTACAGCGCGTCTCAATCTGGATGCTAAATTGTCATTGAAAATAATTTATCTAAATTTAGATTTCATGAAATCTACAGTTGAAAGAAGTAGATTCACATACCCAAGTTGTCCCATACTTACTTAAAAGTTTTTCAGTAAGTGAATATATTGTCAGATAAAGCTTAAATTAATTCAGTTTCTCATTTGCACTAGCCATATTTCAAATGCTCAGTAGTCATAGGGCTTGTACTGTTAGTTGCCGTCGAGTGAATTCCAACTCATGGGGACCTCGTTTGCAGAGTACAACTGCTCCATAGGATTTTCAAGGCTGTGACCTTTCAGAAGCAGATCACCAGGCCTTTCTCCCAAGGTGCTTCTGGATGGGTTTGAACTGCCACGCTTTTGGTTAGTAGTCAAGTACTTAACTGTTTACACCACCCAGGGACTCTAGTCATGTGGCTAGTGGCTACCATATGGACAATGCAGGTATAATCACTGATGGCAGGTCTATGGACTGATAGGTGGCACTTAGTAAGTGATCTATATATGGATAAAATAAAGAGTGGCTGAATATTCAAATTTCATAGTGCCAATAAGGATCCTTAGAGAAATGGTGTAAAGTTTTATTGCTTGATATATATTAAATATCCTGAACACTACAGGGAACAATGTAATACCTATGTATCCGCCATTCAAGGAACCCCGGTGGCTCAACGGTTAAGTGCTCGGCATCTAACTTAAACATTGGCTGTTCGCACCCACCCAGAGACTCTGCAGGAGAAGGACCTAGCAATCTGCTCCTGTAAGGATTACAGCTTTGAAAACCCTGTGGGGCAGTTCTACTCTGTCACATGGGGTCTCTCAGAGGTGAAATTCACTTGTCAGTACCCAACAACAACAACTCACTACTCAAATTTAGCAAATGTTAACATTTTGCCAAAGTACCTTCAGATCTTCTGTTTAATACCGAGTTTATTTTTTGGGTTATTTATTTTTTAAGACATCAAATAGATTGTCCATTCGTTTAGTTTGTAGTAGGTGTAAGGAAAAGAGTACCCAAGAGTATTATTGTTCCTTGATGGCAGTGTTAGAACTTAAATGGCTTTTTAACATTTAATTCACTTTTAAAGATTTTAGGAACTGATGTCTATTAGAAAATCACAGTAAAAAACAAGAAAACCCATTCAATGTATATATTTAAGCAACATCATCAATGCTGAAATACCCTGGCTTGCTATTTATTAAATAACTGCCAAATAACATTGCCTCTGCCCTACTCCCTCATTAAAAAAATGAATCCACCTAAGATAAAATACTGGGGTTTTTAAAATATATCAGGAGATACGCCTGATGTATTTAAATTCAATTACATTTAAAATTAGTATCGTACTTTCAATTTTATTAGACTTTAAAAATCCCGCTCTTCCCAGATAATTTCCACTAAGTAAGTTAAATTCTGAGACGTGACAATATTTAAGTCAAGTAAGTAAATCTACAAAAAGCTTCTTCTTAATAACTACAGTTTAATTTCTGTAAACAGGTGGCACAGTCCTAAAAATCTAAAACATATTTTTGTCATATCCCTTAGACTTTTAAATGCAGCAGCTGATTAAAGTGCTCAAGAATAAGTAAATACTAAAATTTCTAATAAAAGGACTGAGATTAATAAAAACTACTCTTAAAGTGAGGTAAAGAATATGAACAGTGTTGTTACTGTTCTAGTATATATTTATAATTTAATCATCTTAAATTCTAAGTAGGAACTTTAATTTATTTAATTATATTTTCTTCATATTTGCCAGTTAAACCAGATACTTGATGTCATGGAAGTATTTCTGATGCTTCATTGTTGTTATGCAAACAATGATTATTAAATATCTTTCATATGAATGTGCAAATAACTGATTAGAAGACCAAGGAGTTTAGACCATACAATTTTTAAAAATCCTTTCAGAAAAGATAATTGTGTAGTTATTCATGTTACATTTTAAGCCTGCATACCTCTGTTACAGCAGTGTCACTTAACAATTTTGCGTTTTCTATAAATTTATAATTTACAAATTAAAAAAAAATGTGCCTGCTATATTTTTAGTTTGTCACTAGATGGAGTTCTTGTGGTATAACTGTGTTGAGTAGCCATTAGTAGAATAGTCTTTGCTTTGGTCAAAGTAGACGTATGTTTAAAAAAAAAAGCAGTCTATGTATAAGCAATCTGCTATTAAACACGTAGCATGGTAATAGGAATAAACAGTTGGTAATATGCATTCATAATCTTTGAGCAGCATCAAAATAGCTAATTTAATCAATAAGTGTTTTCTGTTGGCGTGTGTATGTGAGAGAGAGGGAGAGAGGGAGGGAGGGGAGAGAGAGTTAAGAGTTTTAAACCAGTTCTCGGATAATCTTGTAGAATTACAATTTATTTTATTAACTTGTTCAGGATAGTTTTTTTTTCTTTTTCTTTTTTTTTAGGAAATTCCAGTACCTGAGTCTGCCGACTTGGAGACATACTGTGCCTCTTCACAATTCTTTAGGCATCACGTTTGTAGTTACAGGGTCATTAGTGTTTATCCACTCCTTGACTTATTCTTGCCCATGTCCTTTAGCCTTAATAAGTGTTGTTCAGCTTCTCTTGCTACTTCAGACTTCAAAAACTAAGTTGAAGGTACAATGTTTTTTTGTCTTGTTGTTGTTGTTAGATGCCATGGAGTCGGTTCCAACTCATAGCGACCCTATATATAACAGAACGAAACGCTGCCTGGTTCTGCGCCATCCTCACAATCTTTGTTATGCTTGAGCTCATTGTTGCAGCCACTGTGTCAACCCATCTCTTTGAGGGTCTTCTTTTTTGCTGACCCTCTACTCTACCAAGCATGATGTCCTTCTCCAGGGACTGGTCCTTCCTGATAACATGTCCAAATGATGTGAGACGAAGTCTCACTATTCTAGCTTCTAATGAGCATTCTGGCTATACTTCTTCCAAGACAGATTTGTTTGTTCTTCTGGCAGTCCATGGTTCATTCAATATTCTTTGCCAGCACCATAATACAAAGGCATCAATTCTTCTTCCTTATTCGTTGTCCAGCTTTCAAATGCATGTGAGGCAATTGGAAATACGTGGCTTGGATCAGGTGCACCTTAGTCCTTAAAGTGACATCTTTGCTTTTTAACACTTTAAAGAGGTCTTCTGCAGCAGATTTGCCCACTGCAATGCATCGTTTGATTTCTTGATTGCTGCTTCCATAGGTGTTGATTGTGAATCCAAGTAAAATGAAATCCATTTATCATGATGTTGCTTATTGGTCCAGTTGTGAGGATTTTTGTTTTCTTTATGTTGAGGTATAATCCATATTGAAGGCTGTGGTCTTTGATCTTCATCAATAAGTGCTTTAAGTCCTCTTCACTTTTAGCAAGCAAGGTTGTGTCATCTGCATAGCGCAGGTTGTTAATGAGTCTTCCTGCAATCCTGATACCCTGTTCTTCTTCATATAGTCCAGCTTCTCAAATTACTTGCTCAGCATACAGATGGAATAAGTATGGTGAAAGGATACAACCCTGATGCACACCTTTCCTGACTTTAAACCATGCAGCATCCCCTTGTTCTGCTCGAACGACTGCCTCTTGGTCTAAGTACAGGCTCCTCATGAACACAATTAAGTGTTCTGGAATTCCCATTCTTCATAATGTTATCCATAATTTGTTGTGATCCACAGTCAAATGCTTTTGCATAGTCAATAAAACACAGGTAAACATCTTTCTGGTATTCTCTCCTTTCAGCCAAGATCCGTCTGACATCAGTAACGATATCCCTTGTTCCACACCCTCTTCTGAATCGACTTGAATTTTTGGCAGTTTCCTGTCGATGTACTGCTGCAACCGTTTTTGAATGATCTTCGCAAAATTTTACTTGCATGTGATGTTAATGATATTGTTTGATAATTTCCACATTCTGTTGGATCACCTTTCTTTGGAATGGATACAAATATGGATTTTTTCCAGTTGGTTGGCCAGGTAGCTGTCTTCCAGATTTCTTGGCGTAGACGAATGAACACTTCCAGCACTGCATCCGTTGTTGAAACATCTAATTTTTTCTTCAGTTCTTTCAGCTTGAGAAATGCCGAGCGTGTTCTTCTCGCGCTTTTTGTCTTTTTATCTTACTTCCTGTTTATTCTAATCAAGCAGGGTATTTTCACCTGCAATTAGATGTACCTTCAGCACTTACACTCACACAGTTTGGCATGTTTGGATTTCTACTCTCTTTCTTTGTCTTTATTCTTCTTTATGAATAGTGGGAACTTTTCATACCATGTACTTTTAAAATGCATGAGGTACAAGCTATTAAAAATTGTCATTCTATGATTTTTGGTTGTCTTAAAAAACACTTCTTAAAACATTCCTTTCTTGGTGTTAATTATGCTATTTTCCTCCACGATGCCATTTAAAAATGTATTTTAGTACTTTTACTAGATTAAATAATTAAATAGTACTGAAGGGATCATAAAAGAAGTAACAGTCCCCTATGCCATTTCTCTTTCCTCTACCTCCATTCCCCAGAGGCAACTACTTTGTAAAATTCCTATTTTTATTATTTTGATGGTTAATTCCATGTCTCTGATATTCTGTTATGCTGCTATTTCTTGATTAAAACTTTGGATATAAAATCCTTACAGCAGAAAGTTAATTAAGTGAAATTTCTCCATTCACATCTTCCTTTCGCCTTCTTCCCCCTCCCACTCCTCTCAGTAGAGTTATTCTTATCAATTTCTCCATTGACTGCCTCTGCAACTTTAAGTGGGACCCAAGAAATCTCATTTTGTACACTGTGGGATTGTGTTGTGAAATAATGAATGAACAGCATGTAGGTAGTCAGTCAGTAGTTCTAGAGGTCCAATAAACAATCACTAATCAAACTCTGAATGCAGTTGCAGAGTTTATGGTATGTAAACCTCTTTTTTCATGTATTATTTGTGTAAGTTTTAAAGTGACAACTCTCTCAAACAGGAAATTTGTTTTTATCACATAAGAAACCTAGAGGTAAGATGATTTATCAATTCAGTAACACGATCAAGGACTCAGATTCTTTGTCTTTCCGTCTGCTATTCTTGATACAGAATGTTGACTTTGTTCTTAGGTTAGCTCCCCTCACAGTACCAAGATGGCTTCTTCAGGTCCAAGTGTCACATGCTAATACAACAATATTTAAGAGAACATCTCTTCTGATGTGTGTATCTCTTTATGACTGTACCCAGAAGCTCCCGGTAAACTTCTCTCCCTTCTCATTGACCAGAATTGCACCAAATGTCCATTTCTAAACCAATTCCTGGCAAGGATAATGGATTACAGTGATTATCTTAGTGAAGCACATAGTCATGTGGAGGATGTTAGAGTACTTGATTGATATCCAAGGTTTTGTAGAAAGGAGTGAGGAGGAATAGTTAGGTGGTCAGTTGCAATGGCCCTAACAGTGGAAAATATCAATCCTGTTTCTTATACTCTGCCAGGCTACTTTTTTGGAAAAATTAAGTAGGAAGTCAGGAAATTATTTGAAACCATAACCTTCTTTATATCCCCTTTGCTGCAGTATCCAGTTGTACTTAAATATCTGGAAAGGATCTTTTGGAAGCTAGGCATTAAAGGAAGACTGAGAAATGTACACTTTCTCCTCCTACACTTGAGTTTGATTGTGTTGATCAGATCTATTTCCTTGCACTTCCTTGGAATGAAGATTTATTGAGAGATCATGTAAGATTTGCAAAAGTATAGTTGTCAGTGGTAATTTTTAAAAAGTATTATGTCATTGATTTTTTTTTTAATCACATCTATCCAAATGATAAACGTTAGCTTTTTGTTTTTTTCCTAAATCTAGAAATGCACATCTTGGCAAATAGTGTTTTTGTTTTGCTTTAGCTTTTCATGATTCTCATTTCTAGATGGCCTGAGAGCTAAATATAATAATTCTCTTGTCAACTCTTTGTTGTTGTTGTTAGGTGCCATCAAGTTGTTTCCGACTCATGGCAACCCTGTGTCCAACAGAATGACACTGCCCGGTACCACACCATCCTTACAGTTGTTGTTATGCTTGAGCCCACTGTTGCAGCCGCTGTGTCAATCCATCTCATTGAGGATCTTCCTCTTCTTCGCTGACCCTCTACTTTACCAACTCTAATGAGATTTAAATAAGTTTTATTTTCAAAACAAAATTCTGATTTTACTTTTTTCTTAGGGCTATCTTACACTTACGTTCTTTCAATTTTGCACATCCATATTATAATAAGTTTTAAAGTGCATCACTGTATATAGTATTTATACAGGGCTTTAATCCAATATCAGGAACTTCTGAGTTGTTATTATACCAGCTTCCTAGAATTATTATTTTATAAAACAACAGAAAAATGTTTCAGTAAGCATTTCTTATAACATTAACATTATAACATAACATTTCTTATAACATTTTGGGCCAGATAATTCTTTGTTGTGGGGGCTGTCTTGTGCATTGTAGGATGTTTAGCAACATCCCTGGCCTCTACTCACTAAATGCCAGTAGCATATGCCCTGTCCCCCCTCAGTGACAATCATAAATGTCTCCAGACATTGCAAAATATCCCTGAGGGAGCAAAATCACTCATATTTGAGAACCCCTACCCTACATCCAATCTGTTACTTAATTTTACTGATTCTACTTTTCAAATATACCTAAATCCCTCCTCAGTTCTTTATCTCACTCCCTAACCTCCTACTCTCTCTCTTTTTTTTTTTTGACACCTGGATTATTCAGTAGGGTTCTGACTAGCCTCCCTATGTGAAATGTCTCCCTCTAATCCACCCCCTTCGCTGTTGCCAAAGTTATTTTTCTAAAATGCAAACCTGTGCACTATTTAAAAAAATCTCTCAGTAGCTTCTAGCAGGAACCCTTGTGAACTGGCTTCTGTCTTTACCTCTGACCTTCTTCCTTAAAGGCGCTTACACTCAGCTAAGGTTCTTGCTACAGACAACAACAATGTACCGTGCCCTCTTTTCCGCTATGTCTTTGTACAGTTCTGTGCCAATACTTTGTTTCAAAACTTTATTCAGGTATCAAGTCCTCCATCTTAGCCCTCCATCACTGACTTTCAAAGAGTGTAGCATGGTGAAGAGCATTTTATTTTTTAACATACCTGTTTTCCCTCACCGGATTGAATTTTTCAAGGGTAGAGACCATCTCTACTCCAGTGCTTGGCATGTAGTAGATGTTCAATAAATGCTTGAATCATTTATTAGCATGCCCTGTTGGATGTAGTAACATGCCCATTACTTCTAGTAATTCTGTTTCCAGTATCAGCAGTGAAAATTATTTCCCTCTGGTTAAGAGCTTGGCTACTAACCAAAAGGTCAGCAGTTCGAATCCACCAGCTGCTCCTTGGAAACCCTATGGGGCAGTTCTGCTCTGCCCTGTAGGGTCGCTATGAGTCAGAATCCACTTAACAGCAGTGGTTTTATCCTTTATCAAACAGGCTTTGATGGGTAGTCTTTGGACTATAGAAATCTTGAACTATAACTTTCTTTAAAAAACTAGTTATTCAGAAGGGAATTAAAGAAAGCTGGATACTTAGTTGATATTCAAATGTCATTTCTTATATATGATAGCTAGTTTAAAGATTTTTATTCAGACGAGAATTAAAGTATTTAATATGATGTGGAAAGTACTTACTGGGCTCAAAACATTGCATTTCCATTGAATAAGGATTTGTTTTCTGGTCATATAAGGCTTACAAAAGCAGTATCATTGTCTTAACTATTTTAGTTTTTTAGAAAATATACTTACTAGAACATAGTCCTATACTTACCAGCCTGCACTATTTACCACTCTGAAATGGAAAAAAAAAGATCAAGTCAGTAAAGATTAGGGTGTCCCATTATCCTTTCTTATATGCCTTAATATTAAAATAAGAGTTTTCTGTCATTGGATTTCCCTGTGAACTGGAACAAGCTAGCCACAGTCAGTCTGACCAACTACACTTATACTTAGAACTCTCATTAAAAGATGAATAGAGGCTGCAGAGCTTTTGGAAGATAACCCATGCTGTTAAGCACCTGCCTCACTCAAAGTCCAGGATCTAAGAATGGGGAAAGCGAGTGAACAAGACCTATGCCCAGTTGAGACTATTCATTCTGGCACAATGCCTTGCCAGAGGGTAAATAATTATCTGTTGAATGAATTCATATATGATCGCAAGTAAGCAGGAAATGAAGACTTTCTACCTCATTTTTTAGGGAGTGGCACAAAACGTTACCACTTTATTTCAAAAGAGATTCTTTAGTAAGAAAAGTTGTTATGGAGGTTTCCAGAAATAAAGGAATAGTCCAGGTTGCCTACAGGGACAGTACTTCCCTTTCACACTGCATTCTCTGAGAGCTAAAGTAAATCCAGGAGACATATATGACACTTAGCCCATTATTAGTAACCTAAGGAGCCATTTCCCAGGGACTCAGATTTGCCTTGCCTGTTTTTCTCATTTCCCCTTTTCTATCCTTTTTCCTTGTTCCCTTTCTTTAAAGTTTATTTTAAGGACCTTGAGCTGTTTTAGGAAAGAAAAGTATTATGCAAATGAAAGAAATGAGCTTTGTGTTTTTATTATGCTAAATATATTTGTAACAAAACATTTGCCATTTCAATATTCTGCATATGTATACTTCAGTGACATTTATTATGTTTATCGTGTTGTTCAACCATCACCTTTATCCACTTCCAAATTTTTCTATCACCCTTAACAGAAGTTCAGTGTTCCCTAATCATTGAGCACCCCTTTTCCCCTTTCTCCCTCCTGCCCCTGGTAATCACTAATGAATTTTGGTCTCTATACACTTGCCTATTTTAGATATTTCATATAATGAGATCATACAATATTTGTCCTTTTGTGACTGACTTATTTTACTCAGCATAATGTTTTCAAGGTTCATTCGTGTTATAGCACGTATCAGGACTTCATTTCTCTTTATTGCTGGATAATATGTCATTGTATGTACTATGTACCACATTTTGTTCATCCATTCATGTGTTGATGAACATTTAAGCTGTTTATGCCTTTTGGCTATTGTGAAGAAATGAGCTTTATTTGGGGAGAAAAAGACCTGTGGTAAATGCTATTTTCAAAAGGGTTTTTACTCAGAACTTGGAAAATTTTGCATTGTTATTGTATTATATATAGACCAGCTCATTCTTGATTTTTAGATTGTAAGATTCTGTAATATAATATTTTAAATATATATTTGAAGAGTTCTGGTTCTTGAAATAATTTTCAGGTCTCTCTTTTATATGTTTAAGGCCTCATTTGGGCTAAGTAATAGTTATTTGTGGTGGTGAGCAATTTTGTTTCCTGTTTACTTTTCAAAATAGTAAATATTATGCTGAATATAAGTCTTCCCAGTAAGTTGTTTGTCTGTTACCAGAATAATACAGATATAAATAGGTGAAAACTCTTAACCTAGTGAAGATCTGATATAATTGTGTTTGAACAGAGTAATTGTTCTAAAGGAGAATAATTAGAATATTCAAATTTGAAGAGTTTCTCTTATTTCAGAAGATAGGGAGTTGTTGATTAATTAAGCAGACTCATCCTCACAGTTTTCATGTTGTCTGGTCCAGTGGCGTAAAACTGGCTGCTCTCAGTCAGTCATTTTATTTTCTGCCCTACAGGGAACAACCCATCTTCAGCACTCGAGCTCATGTCTTCCAGATTGACCCAAACACAAAGAAGAACTGGGTACCCACCAGCAAGCACGCAGTTACTGTGTCTTATTTCTATGACAGCACAAGAAATGTGTATAGGATAATCAGTTTAGATGGCTCAAAGGTAAGTTAAGTTTACTTTAAATAATCATGCTGTCTTGTGTTATACTTACTGTATTCCTGTTTTTTCCCAGAGGATTTTATCTTTATATAACATATTTCCTTATCAGTTTTTAAAACTTAACTTTTAAAAAACAAAACTGATCATTTTTAGGATGACAACATTTTTGTCCACTAAACTACTTGGATTAAACACTTTATGAAGTTAAATGTAAAAATATTCTACAAATTTGAGGCTATTTGATTTATTTGGTAAATGTTGACTGCCTATCTATTAGGTATCAGGCATTATGCTAGGTGCTAGGAATATAGTGGTGAACAGACTGGACATAGTCTCTGGAAAAATGTTGGGTCAGCAGCATCTGGCCTCCTCTAATTTTCACAAGGGAGAAGGAGAGTCAAGATCAACAGCCCAAGGTTGATTCCTACGAGGCAGAGGTCAGACATGCCTTCTCTCTCCACCATCTTTACCAATTCTGACACCAGCCATCCCTCCCACGGCACTCTCTACTTCTCTGTGTGGTTCAATACTCATGATTATGGGGTTTATTAGGGAAGTAACGGGTTACAATTCAGGTTCAGGAACGCTCAAGATACAGTTCTTCCTTTAGGAGAGCCTCTTCCCCAGTAGTGCCACAGACACATCTCTCTCTGGCCTCTCAGCTTCTACCCTGCTTGGGCAAATGTTGCAAAGCTCTTTTAGCTCTGCCAGTAAGTACCCAGAGGCACCCTACTCCATCAGTAAGCCTCAGCCCAAAGGCACTCAGCTTTCTCGCTCTGTGGGCCAGGAACCCCACTGTACCGTCTCTTACTGGTCTCTCCTGCTGCTGTTTCTCTGCTACCACTTCTTGCCGTCTTCTGTGTTACGGCTCTCTCCCTCAGTCTCCTGTTTCCAGGAGCTTCTCAGCACAGGGATCCTGTGACCAAAGGACGAGCTGACTCTTCTTCCTTGGTGGTGGTGGGATCCTTTCTTTCCCGCCTCTGGGATGGCTCGTTTTCAAGCCCAGCAGCATGGCAAAACTGACCAATCCAGTTGGTGGGCCACAATTACCCTGTTTGCACAGTCCTACCCAGTGATTTAGGTGGGAGTTACAAGACCATGGCAAGAAAAGCCACACAGAAGTGATCCATCACCCACAATCTCTATTTTTGTGAAGTGTACAATCTAGCGAGGAGCTACCTGTGTAGACTAGTAGGCAGTTCAAAGTCTCTAAATCATCCAGTCTGTAAACGTCAACACTAAGGCTGACATCCCTTGTCTAAACAAAAGTATAAGGACAAGACCTAAGTTTTTATTTTTAGGAGAAGAAAATAGTGTGGTGATTAAGAGCATGAACTGCCTGGGTCAGATCTCAGCTCCACCATATACTGAGTATATTTGACTTTAGGCAAATTGCTTTTCTTCTCTGAGCCTTGGTGTTCTCACTTCAGTGCTGGTAGTTGTAAGGATTAAATGAGTTAATGTCTGCAAAGCGCTTAGATTGGTTCCTGGTGTATAGTATACCCTTAAAAAGGGATGGAGATGGGAGTGGGGGAATCCATTTCACCATCAGTGAATTTTATTTAACACACTTAGATAAAGAAATTCCAAACATCAGATTCTAGATATAAAGTGTGTAGAAAGGTAGATGTTTCATTTGTCTCCTCTTTCAAGCTTTCTTGAAGACATGAAGCTTTTCCCCTCTAAGAAACTTTAGTGGTCCAGTGTGGGGGTTAAGGGCACAGACTATAGCTGGATTGTCCGGTTTGAATTTTTGCTCCACTATTTACTAGCCATGTGACCTTGAGCAAAGGTATTTATCTTCTGTGTGCTTCAGTTTTCTCATCTGTAAAAAGGATGGAACTACCTACACCATTACACCATGGGATTATCATGAGAATTAAATTAATTAACTTAGGTCAAAGCACTTAAAGTGTGCATAACCAGAAACCAAACCTATTGCCTATGAGTCGATTAAAACTCATAGCGACCCTATAGGACAGAGTAGAACTGCCCATAGGGTTTCCAAGGAGTGGCTGGCAGATTCGAACTGCCAACCTTTTGGTTAGCATCCGAGCTCATAACCACTGCACCACCAGGGCTCCAAAGTGTACATAGTAAGCACTATATAAATACTTGCTGCCATTGTTATCATTATTACTGTTACAATCATGTAATGCCTAGTGGTTTTTTGGGGATATAAAATATAATTTTATTAAATATTACACTTTCAGTCTTTTTTTCTGTGTGCTTATCTGTTATTTCCCTTACTAGATTATTGGACTCAGGAGCTATTTGTACTTTGTGTCTTGAACAATGCCTTGTATATATGTGATCACCATGTATTTATTTCAATATTTGATCCTCTTTTCATTTTTACTTGGAGGATTTAAAGGTCTTGGAAAATAGTAGTATTTAGCTTCTTTGAAACTTTAGTGAAGAATATTATTTGTCACATGTACCTATTTGGTTTAGTGAAATTAACGAATACTAAGTATAATAATGTCAAATTCTAGAGTGTTAACTTTTTTCTTTTTCCTGACTCAAACCTTCCAGTTCTCTGTAATCTGTGTTTCTCTCCTGGCCGTTACTAGATACCAAAAACCAAACCAAACCTGTTGCCATCAAGTCAATTCTGACTCATACTGCCCCATAGGGTTTCTAAGGAGTGGCTAGTGAATTCGAACTGCCGATCTTTTGGTTATATAAAGGTAAAGGTTAACTGAAGTAGCCCCATGAACAAGAAAAGAAACTATATGGAAGTGCTTAAGTAGATTTCAGTTGCTAACATAACCTTCAAGAGAATGAAATACTTTAAGTCACTTTCAAGGAAGGAATTTTGGTGATTAAATAATCATGTATTCTTCCTTCTGAGATAATATGACGTATTGCTTCTAGCATTTAAATTATTGAATATACTTGGCTGCTTGTAATTATTAGAATCTTAAGTAACTTGTGAAAAAAAATTTTATCTTTTCAACGAATTCTTTGTTCTATAACAGAATTAGGTTTTCCATTATCTAGTTAGTTTTCTGAACTGATGGCAGTTAACTTCTGCAGTTCCCTGCAGGAGTCGTTGCTTCATGGTGTGGGCAATAGTGATTTATTTGACGCAGCTAAAGGAATGCTTTTCTCCTCCCCCACCCCACCCCGATTTATGCACTTCATGATTAAGTGATGGAAAACCCTTACCCGTTGTTGCCACTGAATCGCTTTTAACTTATAGCAGCCCTATAAGACAGAGTAGAACTAACCCATATGATTTCCAAGGCATGGCTGGTGGATTTGAACTACCGACCTTTGGGTTAGCAGCCGAATTCTTAACCACTGTGCCACCAGGGCTCCGGAAAGCCCTTAGGTGACTAGAAAAGGTCAGTTTCTTCTCACTCAGTGCCTTACTGTGCATGTAGAGCTTGCTTTAAAGTTTTCTAACCATACTGCAGAGACATCAGCATGGCCAAGGGCATATTACGTGATCTGTAAAGACACAGCATTTTTGCCTCTTTTGCTTAATAGGACAAGAGCTCTGGGGTTGAGAGACATATTTAAAGAGCTAAAATTTTCTTCTAAATGGATTAAAAAAACATTTCTGCTAAATGACATGAGTTGATTGTGACTCATATCAACCTTTGTGTGTCAGAGTAGAATTGTACTCCCTAGGGTTTTCAGTGGCTGATTTTCGAAAGTAGATCTCAAAACCTTTCTTCCGAGGTGCCTCTGGGCAGACTCCAATCCCCAACTTTGAGTTAGAAGCAGAACACTCTAACCATTTGCACCACCCAGGAACTCCAAATGGATTCATACTAGCTTTCTATTCAAAGAATTCTAAACAATAAAAAATTTTAAGTGTGAGGTCATTTATCATTTTAAAATTTTTCTTCAGTGACAAAAGAAAACCAAAACAGGTTATACAAAGGAATGCAAAGTTTCAGAATGAAGATTAAAAAGGAATTCTTAAAAGCAGAAAGAAGGTAATTTTGAATAGCTAAAACAGGGTATCAGTAGCAACTAACAGTATATTGGCCAGTTTTCTCAGATGCCTATAAAACCTATTGTTACCCTGCTTTTTAAGAATTATTAGGGTCACATGTTAAGTGGCCTTCTCTCCTTGAGTACACTTGGACCAGCTCAGCTATGCCCTTCTCAGGGAACACTGCAATACCACCAAATCTGAAGTAGTGCCTGCCAGGCCCTCCCTTCTTGCGTTTCACTCTCTGTCACATCTTGTCATGACCTTCACAGTATTTATCACTCTGAAATTACACTGATAAGCTATTTATTTACTTGTGCATTTGACTGACTTAGTCTAGAATATAATCCATGATTACACTGCTGTCTTATTCATTCTTGAATCCCATATTTCTAGAATTGTGCTTTACGTTTAATAGGTGCTCAATAAAAAATTTTGGATTTGTTAAATTCTTTCCTATTCTTTCATTTGATGACAGTCTCACCAGTTAGAGCAGTTGTTAGTCTCCCTTCGTGAGATCTAAAATGACACACTGGGAAAAGCAGTTTTTAAACTGAAGGTTAAGGAAGGATCAGAGTATATCAATTTTGTCAGAGGTAAAAATCTTAATCAAGGATAAGGGCCCTCAAAGCAACAGATAACACATCTGTTGTCTTCAAGAGAGAGCAAGGGGCTCTCTCTGTTTCACTGTACTCTTTAGCAGAACATGTGCCATACATTTATTGTTACAACTTCATTAATGCCTGCCTAGCTCATAAATATTTACGTTTATACTGTTGTTCACATGGTAAACAAATTTAGCTTTATTCTGGAAATGCTTCGTTTTCATTTCACTTATAATAGTTCACCAGATGACTACTTATGGATCTGATAACCTGTATATTCTTATTATTATTGGGATAACTTTTTAATCTTACTTATAGATGCCATTAGAGTACTTGACTTAAAATATTTCTGTGCTTTCACAGTACTGGCAGAGGGAACAGACTTAAGTTAATAACTTTAACACTTCAAGTTTATTATGGTGTTCATCAAAGTTAATATTTAATAACACACTAAAATACTAGTTTCCTAAGAAACTATGTGTTAGGCAGAAATGATAGTTACCCTTATTAACATGAATCTGTGATGCTTTATGGAAAAGAAGTAAGGTATATACTTAGGAATTTGTTTCGCCTTGAGTAAAGGAAAAAGTACTAAATGATTAAAAGTCTTGTTTTTTAATCATGATGTATTTCAGGTAAATCAGCTTTAAGAAAATCCTTGATTTTAGATTTTAGAAAATTAGTGTCATTTGTTCTAGTGATATATTCATTTTTGAAAGATTCTTTGGGGGTAGGCTCTTACTTTTAAATAAAAAACTATTAAGACCTACATCCAGTAATTAGCATCCAAAATTAATAGATATTGATCCTAAACATTCAAAGGGAACAGACTCATCACACTAAAAAACCTTTTAAAAATTTTGGATCGTAGCAAAACTTACATTGAGTGTAAAATGTTGAAAATTCTTGATGGACAAGCATGTTAATAGATTTAGTTACTGTATTTCTACATAGTCACTTATAACGCTGTAAACTCTCTTTATATATTTAATATTATTGCCCATTAGGAATCCTAAGTTGTTATGTAACTAAATGGTCCTGTGTTTAAATGTCTGTTTGCTAATTTTGACTGGTTCCTCATATTTGTTTTATTTTTCAGGCAATAATAAACAGCACCATCACCCCAAACATGACATTTACTAAAACATCTCAGAAGTTTGGCCAATGGGCCGATAGCCGGGCAAACACTGTTTATGGACTGGGATTCTCCTCTGAGCATCATCTTTCAAAAGTAAGTTAAATCATAAGATCTGAATGGAAATCTTTATCTTCAAGTCGAATGTCTTAAATGTATAACAACAAAGAAAGAGTATAAAATACAGGAGAAATTAATTTAATATTTTCAGAACTATGGTGACTTTAGAGCAAGAAGTAAGAGATCATTGGATTCCACTGTCAATTGGAAAAATTATTGTACACATTAAAAATGGTCACCATTGATTGAAAAGGATTTGTGTGGGTGTTAACTGTCTGTATGATAGGAAATAAAAGGTGAGAATTACCATTGCAGAATGGACTTTGCTCAGGGATTAGCACCCTCAGTTGGAGATGTCTGTGACAGTACATAGCAAGATAAATAAGTACCAAGTTTTTCTAAATTGTGAAGACTCAAGCTGATAGTGATATAGATTTCAATGTTTTGATGCAACAGCAGGCACATATAAATTACTGTGTTTAGGGAAACTTGCTTGAAATGGTGCTTTAGCTGGGTGTGGAGAACTCTGAGCCTTCTGATGCAGTACAGTGCGAGATCCAGCAGGCACCAGAAGGAGTTCTTGGATGATACTAAGTGAGTTACTGTGGCCAGGAGGCCAATAAAATGCTGAGCATCGTTGGGCTAAATGTTGGAAATTAAATTTGTCCTGCCTATAAGTAAAAGCCATGCAGTGCTCATACCAGCAGCACCTTGAATTCATGTGGATGTCACATGGGAAGAGGGCACAAGGGAAAGGAAACAGTCTCAGAATACTAAGATGATCAAGGACATGAGTATACGTACTTTTGCTCTTCAAATTTCGTGCCCACCAGACTCAAGGTTTCAAGATTTATGCTTCCAACCTCTCTGTTTGAATCATTTGGCTAAAAGGATCACCCTACATTTGGAAGACTTTACAAGTGATTTAAGATACACAGTATCTGATGATGGCTTGAGAGTTCAAATTGTTGAAGTGCAGGATAATCAAGTCTTCTTATACACACTGTTCATATTTACATTAAACCTTATGCTACTTAAAACAGAAGTCATTCAGAATCTTAACAATGAGTTCTTTTTAAAAATCTCTATTTTTGAATGTTTATTGACTTGAGGTTATATTAGATAGTTCAGTAGTTGACATAACCTACGTACTTGGTTTCCTTTGTTTTAGTTGGAAACGTTCCTTTACACTGTGTTGTTTTCAAGTGTTTTTCTTAACGTTTTGCTATAAATTATAGTTTAAAGCTAAATTTTAAGATAATTTTAACCTTTGCCTTAAGTGACTATAAGTCATCCTCTATGAGATGATTAAAACAAACCAGAGTTATCTGATTTGGTTTCTCTTACACACACCTTACTCTAATACTTTTCTTGAACTATGGTATGAGTTGTAGATTCAAAGTAGAATAACTGAACCCGACATAACAAGGACACAGGCATCCATTTGAGCATTGCCTCTTCAGAAATAGTCCCCTTGGGAAATTATACATTTATCCTAATATTTTTGCCAATACTCAGAACCTTTTGGGGGCTCTTTTTTGGAATAGTCTGTTAAAGCCTATAGGAGAAAATGAAAAATATAATTACATTCCACTTGCTAAAATTCTTGACTTGAAAACACAGGAACTAAGTCATGGATTAATTTTTCAAATAAACTTGTGTGAAATGATTTTTGAGCCTAAGTAACTTTTTTACTATAAATTAAGCTTTTTGTTACATTTTTCACATTGCTGATTAGCTAGCTAATGTGGTAAAGGAATAGTCGATTAAATTCTGTGATACTGTCTCTTCTTATTTTCTCATTTGATCTTTTCTCTGAGATTGGCTTTTATATTTCAACCATATTTTTTTTTTTTCTACTTTAAAGTTGGCATATGCTTTTAACCAACCTTATTGGGTGGTGAATCCTAATATTTTGAGGGTGGATTGAATATTAGGAAATATTATTACTTCACTAGACCTGGCTCTAAGAGCTTAAGATCAGTCTCTTCAGAATATTTTGGTCCAGAGATGACAAAATCATGATTTATTGTCCTAACTACCTTGAAGACTAATTTTGGTACTTTGTAGGCTTTAGGGAACCCAGAGGAGTTTATCATGTTTTACATAAATGAAGCAAGCATATAAATACTCTTTTTTTTATCATTAAGAATTATAAGTGGTTCAGAGTAGTGTAAGGGTTTGGAGAGGGGTGTGAAGGCAATTCTAGATAAGAGCCTCTCAAAATGAGGGAGAGCAGTATCCTTGGAAGGTGAACCATTGTATGGTTTCCTAAGGTTGACTGGTGTGAGGAAAATTCCAGCTATGCTTGGACTGTTAGAGTGCTTACTAAGTTGTATTTTGTTATCATGGAAACCTAAGCCTTCACATTTTTCTTTTGTTGAAAACAAAGAATGTAAAAATTAGCAATAGTGTGAGTGCCTGTGAACTCAAGAAGGGTTTTAGAAATTAAATATTTTGGAATACTAAATGAATGTAAGAGCTTTGTGTACTACGTGAAATTACAGGAAGAGAAGTTAATTATGATTTTGTTTTTATTTCATTTCCACTGATGTGAGACCTTTTAAGCTTTGTATTCAGATTTTCCTACAGTAAGGAAGCATTCTGTTCAATTACAGAAATGTAGTAGTACAGGTTTAGCTTCCTGATGTACAGGTTATAGGTGGGGCTGACAAGATTTAAAGTAAGAAAGGAAAGTTGTGATAATGACAACTTTTAATTTTGACCCTCTTCTGTCTTCCCAGGCAGGTCAGAGTATCATGAGCCTTTCCTTCAACATCTTCCTACCTAAGATGGAAATAAAATTAGGGTTGACTTATGGGAGTTTGAGGAGGGAACTATGATTTCCTATTTTTATTGCCAACTGTAACAGCAACTTAAATTACATTGAGATTTTTGGGGTTTTTTTGTTTTTTTCTATGTAGCCGTAACTTATTCTCTTGGGTAATAGTGGTAGACTAGCTTCCACTTCTGAAACAAGTAGATACTGCTTGTAGTCAGGACATTTTATGGTTTCCTATGGGTTCCTAAAAATCAGCATTTTATGTACCATAATTTTTCTTTTGAAATTGTTGCCAGTTTTAAAGATCTTTGTGGAATATGTTATTCCTTTCTTCTGCTGTACATTAGCTGTTTAGGAATCTTTGGAAATGACATTTTAGTAATATCAGTAATACTAGTAAATGTTACTAGATGTATTGTTGAAAATAAAATGCCTCACTTAATATGAGAGTTTATATTCTAATAAAAGTTAAAAGTATATTCTAAATACTCTGATGTTTAGGAGTGGATACTTTAAAAAATTCAGTTTTCTTGGTAATAAGCAAAACATGGTGTGCCTGTCTTTCTTGCTTTCACCCCCAACTCCAACCACCACCTTGGTCTTAGTAAATTATTTCTAATCAACAAAAACCAAGAAAACCAAACCCATTGCTGTCAAGTCGGTTTCGACTCATAGCAACCTGTAAGACAGAGTAAAACTGCCCCATAGGATTTCCAAGGCTGAAATCTTTACAGAAGCAGACTGCCACATCTTTCTCCCATGGAGCAGCTGGTGGATTTGAACCGCCAACCTTTCGGTTAGCAGCCATGTGCTTAACCACTCTGCCACCAGGACTGCCCTGATCAACCAAGTAGGCATATAAGTAAACTACCTGACACCAAATTCTAACTTTAGTTATATCATGTATATTTTTTAATGATATTTGTCAAAGTACTGTATAGTGTACAAATGTTTGCTATTAGTTTTCATTTTCTGTCATTTTCCTGTAACACGTGTAACTGATTTGAGGGCTGTGTTACCAGAGTAAGAGTCAGTTATTTAGAAAATAAAAGAAAACTAAGATAAAAGTGGGCAGTGTGACTTATTTTTACTCGGTTAATGTATATAGTCTTTATACATTCAGTTTGCAGAAAAGTTTCAGGAATTTAAAGAAGCTGCTCGACTAGCAAAGGAGAAATCACAAGAAAAGATGGAACTTACCAGTACACCTTCACAGGTGGGTATTTTAATTTCTATTCTTATCTATGAGCCTTGTTCCTTTCAGGTGGTATTCTTTATGCCAGAGTTAAATTCTGGAAAATAATGAAAAAATTAAAGTAAAATCCAGAATGGACATAGAAACACGCCCTTTAGTTGATCTGCACTGGTGGAGATGATTTTTTTTCTATATGCCAGTGTCTACAAGAATCTTTTAAAAAAAAAAAAAAAACCTCATTGTAATAATTAAAACTCAGATGATTTAATGTGAATGCAACTTTTTAAAAAACTATTTTATTGTATTTTAGATGAAAGTTTACATAGCAAATTAGATTACCATTCAACAATTCATACACAAATTATTTCTTTGCATTGATTACAATCCTCGCAATATGTCAGCTCTCTTACCATTTCCACCCCACCTGCCCATTTCCATCCATCCAGTTTCCCTGCCCCTCCTTGCCTTCTCATCTTTGCTTTTGGGTAAATGTTGACCATTTGGTCTCGTATGGTTGATTGCCTAAAGGAGTACATTCCTCACAGGTATTATTATTTATTTTATAGGCTAATCTAGTATTTGGCTGGAAGGTGACCTCCGGAAGTGGCTTCAGTTCCAGGTTAAAAGGGTATCCTAGCACAATAGTCTCAGGGATTCCTCTAGTATCCATCAGTCCAAAAAGTCTGGTCTTTTTTTATTAATTTGAGTTTTGTTCTACATTTTTTTCCTGTTCTAACCAGAACCTTTTATTGTGTCTCTGGTCAGAATGGTCAGTGGTGATAACCAGGCATCATCTAATTCTTCTGGTCTCAGGCTAGATAGAAGAGGCTGTAGTTCAAAAGTGAATACAACTTAAAAGTACAGAAGAAGCGTAGATGGGCCTATTCTGTCTGATTTTAAATTATACTTACATCTGACAGTTGGAGCACCTACTTTTTGCTTAGCACTGAGGCACAAACGTTACAAGTTTTATAAAAGTTTCACATTGTCCTTTAACAAACACATCGGTACCTGTTACTTGTCCATCATAATCTTTCTTCAGTTGGAAATTTATTATATCTCCAAGTAAAGTTGGATAAGTAGTTACATATCAGTACTTTTAGAAAGGTTTTAGTATACATAGTGTAATTCATATAACCAGTTATTTTCAGATTTTAATAATACATTTTCCTAAAATTAATTTTTATTTCAATTGTAGTCTTAAGACTAGAGTCCTACTTTGTGCTGGATTCTTCTCTGCAATAAATCTTTTCTTTTTTTTGAAGTGTACTCAGTCGCTTTTATGAAAAGGAAGAATCAGAGAATGTTTAGAAATGTTTCTCTGAAATAATGTCAATAGTAGCAAATTTACATAGAACTTTCTTTAGAAAGTAGATGGGAATTGCCATAGAATTTAGTGACTAACCAAATATTGAAACATTTAGAAAATTATTTACTCTTCATTTCCCTCCCTACTCCTGGCACTGAGCTTTATTAGGTAAACCTTCCTGGTACAAAGAGTTGATTTTTTCTTTTACAGGAAAGGAGAGCTCTGTTAAGTATGTTTGAAGTACGTATTCCCCCACAGTCTAAAGGTGTACTCTGAGTGGAAGCCAAAGCTCCATTACACCTCGTTTGTACTTGCAGTGACCTGGATTAACTTGAATGATTGTTTGAATCTTCTCTTCAATCTGTGTTCTCTAAGTACTGTGATAGTGTACTGATATTTTAAGCATAAAGACCTATCTAAAATTAAGTACCAGTACATGTTGGGAGCTCTGATTCCTTAGGTGATTGATTGTAGTGTTACAAGAAGATGCAACAGCGCATTCAGTAAGAGAATGCACCAAGGGTTTCGGTAAAATTGTAATGTATTAAATTTTGCCATTCTACTTTCTTTAATCATAGCTTCCTTTTTGTTTAATTGACCATGAACTGTTACAAGTTCCTGCTCTTCTGTGGTGGAAGGAATGTCTTTAAGCCTTTACTTTCCTCAAAGGACTATAACAAAGATACTTATATTTGAAGAATGCTGTGAAATGTGAAGAATAGAGAAATGTCTTAAGTTAATCAATGTTTGAGAGCCAAAATAAAGTGACCTTAATTTATTTTTTGAAAATGTTTGAAATCTGAGATGGAGCCAGGAGATGTTAATTTAAAGTACAGAAGCCAGAGAAAATAGTAAGAATGGTATTTATTTATTTTTCTTTTCCCCCCACACCCTCCTTCTTTTTAGATAAATTTCTTACAGATGTTATTATTTTTGTTTTGTTTTGGATCGTATAGTCTCTGGCCACTCTTATCCTGCTCATCTAGAAAGCAGAGTTTGACTCTCACTGGTTTAACCCAATCTGCAAATTAATACTCTACCTGAGAATAGAATGTTACTCAGGAATTCAGCAAGGGGGGGGGGGCATGAGATTAACTTTCAAAACTGATAATAGTAGGCAATCAGCTGGTCATAACTTTTGTTATTATTTGAGTTATAACTGACTATTTTAAGAGTTTGGGTTTTTGAGTTAGACATGCTTGGACATAAATCCTTGTTCTGTTGCTTTGTGATCTTGAGAAAGTTGCTTAACCTAAGGTAACTGTAACATAAGTATAAGATTACTTATAGAACTGTGGGGAGAATAAGTGTGACAATGGCAATGTAAGGCCACATTTAATAATGTATACTGTAGAGGCTGGCTTTGAATCTGGTCTCTAATCCTTGCTAGTTCGCTGAACTTAGGCAAGCTGTTCTTTTTCTTCAGCTATAAAATGGGAATAAGGCAATATCTCCTTATAGGGTTATTATTGTGAGAATTAAAAGTCAGGATAAGAACAAGGCAAGGCATATAGTAAATGCTTAGTAAATGTTAACAGCTACTGTTGTTGATTTGCTGCTTGTAATGGTTGTGATGATAATGTAAAGCCTTGGTAGAGTGTGTGGCACATAATGGTTATTTAGAAAAATACAAATGCCTTACTGTGTAACACCCTGCATTAGAATCTCCTGGAAGACTTGGTAAAACACAGGTTGCTGGACTCCACCTCCAGAGTTTCTGATTTATCTAACAAGTTTCCAGGAGATGTTGATGCTGTTGGTCTGGGTACCATACTTTGAGAACCAGTGATGTAGACAAGCCACTCCACCTTCCTAAAGTCTTGTGATGAAAGGAGTCTGGCATTTAGAGCAAAGTTAATGCCTTGCCTATTCTTAGTCTCTTGAGCTAAGGTTGTACACTAAGGTTATATAAATGTATGGCCATGCCAGGTAATCTTAGAATGTTGTCATAATCAAGGTATACATCTTTAGGAGTAAGTTGAATCTCATATTAGTTGTTAGTTTCTCTCATGTCCCTCTTTAAATAATAGACATTCATTTACAGCTCTTTCTCCATTGGAAGTCTTACGATCTTGTCCTTCCATGGAAATCTTTTAAACAGTCAGTTTGATATAAAATTGAGAGTGATGATTGGCTTTAAACCTGACATTTCTTATAAAATTCACAGTTAAAAAATATTGTACTTTAGTTAACTTGTTAGACAGTTTTCTCACAGTATGCATTGAAGAAAGGGGCTTATAATGAAATAGTACCCAAATTTCTCTTCAGTGGAGATTAGAAAAAAAAGTTATTGACCAAAACTTTCAAATTGGGTAAAACCTATTTACCCTTTAGTTATATGTACCCAAACAAAAATTTGTGGGTTTTGGGTTTTTTTTTTTTAACCTTTAAATTGCCAGATTCTAGCGTTGAAGGAGCATTGGTGGTTCAGTAGTAGAATTCTTGCTTTCTATGCAGAAGACTTGGGTTCAATTTCTGGCCAATGCACCTCATGCTCACCCACCATCTGTTCATCACTGGAAACTTCGGTATTGCTATGATGATGAATAGGTTTCAGCAGAGCCTACATACTAAGTAGAACTAGTAAGAAAGGCCTGGTGATCTACTTCCGAAAATCAACCAATGAAAACCCTATTGATCACAATATGTGGTTTCTTTTTATTAAAATAATTTCTCTAATTTTCCATTCAAATTTTATTTATATAATATTTAGTTATATATATAAAATATTGGTTTATATAATATTTAGTTTATGTAATATGTAGTTATATAAATACAATTGACATAAACAGGTTTAGGATAAACACAACTGACTGTTAGTAATCATTTAATATAACTAAAATCAAACACACTGCCATCGAGTTGATTCCAACTCTTAGTGACCCTATATGACAGAACAGAACTGCCCCAAGGGGTTTCCAAGGCTTTAAATCTTTATGGAAGCAGACTGCAATATCTTTCCCCCAAGGAGCAGCTAGGTTCAAACCACCGACCTTTCAGTTAGCAGCCAAGCGCTTAACCACTGCTCCACCAGGGCTTCTAAATTAATGAGTGTAAAAATATGTCAGCGGAGTGTAGATTAACCCGCTAGCCCTGAGCATGAGTTAGTTGGTATACTTTACACAGAAAGGAGGAACACGAGTTAATCCAGAGAGTCAGATTATAAGAATTTCTGTGGTCATCAGAAAATGAGATTTCAGAGACCGTGGCACTAGATGGTGACCAGGTATAGGGAATGCTTTATGACAGAGAGTTAGGGGACATTTGTCTGAGATCTCATCTTCATTTTCCTTTGGCTCTTCTTCTGTATCTCTCTTCTACAATTTCTTTTTATTTCCACCACCGTGGGAACTCATTATTAGGTTCTCCCCTAGTTTTTCCTGTCAGAGCCTTTGCTCAGAAAAGAATGCAGTATTCTCATCTCCATTTAAGTATAAAAGACTGAAATTGAATGGGTCTCTCAAGAGTGAAAAAGAAGAGCCCTGTTTTACTGAAGCCAAAAAGCTTGAAATTGTAACAGGAATTTCAATTTTGGGCTTTATTGGAGTTAAATGGAAGGTGGTAGCAGTATTTGGTCTCGTGGGGAGGGGCAGTGCTGCCCGCCTGCTACAACACACACCTGGCAGTAGGCACCTATCACCTTGAAGGCCTGCCTTCGAGTGAGGGATGAGTGTTTTTGTTTTTTTTCCCCATGTGATTCAGAATAGTCCTAGTTTTTTGCATTTCTTACCACTTCGTAAATGGGTAGGAAAAGAAAGACATTACCTGAGTGTTTAAGAAGCAGTTCACGACTCTCACATCTGCTCAGCCTCCTGTTTCATGATATGGTCACATCTGTTAGTTTTGGCTTCCTTGATGCTCTCCCAGGCTTTAATTTACATCGATATATTTTTTTCTTCAATTTGACTGTTACTTTTCTTTTTCTGATGGCAGATTATTTGTTTTGGTGGGAGAGAGCATTAGGGGTGTTTCTCAGAAACAAAGAGAGGTATAGACAGTTTTATTTTCTCAAAATAAGGATGTAAAGGTGATAGATATTTACTAGATCTCAGTTTTTATTTACAATTTATTTTTTGTTTTATATATTAGAAGAATATATGTATAAACACGTATATATTTCAGAGAAGATATTATTTATTGATTTTTTTTCCTTAAACGTTTGGTGTAAATGACTAGCCATGTTAGCTTAAGAATCTCTTTTTAAAGAGAAATAATCTTTCTCTTACAAAAGTTTGTGGTTTAGTAAATATGCTATCACATTTTTTTTTTGTACTTTAGATGAAGGTTTACAGAGCAAATTCGTTTCTCATTAAACAATTAATACATATATTGTTTTGTGACATTGGTTGCCAACCCCACAACATGTCAACACTCTCCCCTTCTCGACCTTGGGTTCCCCATTACCAGCTTTCTTGTCCCCTCCTGCCTTCTCGTCCTTGCTGGTGTGCCTTTTTAGTCTCGTTTTGTTTTATGGGCCTGTCTAATCTTTGGCCAAAGGGTGAGCCACAGAAGTAACTCCAGTACTGAGTTAAAAGGGAGGGAGTCTGGGGGCCATACTCACAGTGTTTCTCTAATCTCTCTTAGACCAGTAAGTCTGGTCTTTTTTTGTGAGTTAGAATTGTGTTCAACATTTTTCTCCAGCTCTATCCAGGACCCTGTATTGGGATCCCTGACAGCAGTCAGTGATGATAGCCAGGCACCATCTAGTTGTGCTGGACTCAGTCTTGTGGAGGCTGTGGTAGTTGTGGTCCATATGTCCTTTGGACTAATGTTTTCTTCATTCTCCCTTGCTCCAGACAAGGGTGGGACCAGTGGAGTATCTTAGATGGTCACTCACAAGCTTTTAAGACCCTGGATGCTACTCACTGAAGTAGGATGTAGAACATTTTCTTTATAATGCCACCACATTTTTTATTTTAATATTTGATTTAAAGATATAAAATGTTGATCCTGTACAAGGACTATTGCCTTTTAAGGAATAACTAAAGTTCAATATTTAGGGAATTATACAAAATTTAGATTAAAAAAAGAACTAGATATTTGGAATATGGTAAATTTTAACAAGTGCCACAGTGCTATTTTTAGCATATAGAAAGTTTCAGGTTTCACAAAATATTTTTGGTTACCTATTGGGACGTTGGACGGAAAGGTGGTTTCATTTTCATATTACACCTTACATACTTTTAGAACTTTATTTTGACCTCATGAGAAAATAATAATTTTACTTAAAAAAAAAAAAACTCATACTTTGGGCTTTTTGTTTTTCATTTCAGATACAACAATCTGGGACAACTGAATATGTTCTTAATTAAATATAGCTAATATTCTAATTTTCTGGAGAAAAGCTAATTGCGCTGAGATGTTGGGATTGCTGCAACCTCCACTCTTTTCCTTCTTTCCTTCTTAATTTACCTCCGAGAGCAGTCTCCCTGTTTCTGTAGCATCAGCCTTCATAGCTTCTCTCAAGACCCATGCCTCAACGCATCCCTCTCTTATTTTTCTTTTGAAGTGACCCAAACATTTAACCTGAGAAGGTAGTAAGATGCAGGAATCAAACTGGTACTCCTCTTCCTCTCTCTCTTTTAATTCTACTTTCTTCCACTGCATTCTTCTCAGCCAATTCCAGCAAATCCTTAGGCGAATTCTTAGTTGCTAACCTCAGCTGCTAACCGAAGGTTGGCAGTTCAAATTCACCAGCCGCTACTTGGAAACCCTACGGTGCAATTCTACTCTGTCCCATAGGGTTGCTTATGAGTCGGAATCGACTCTATGGCAACGAGTTTGGTTTGGTTTTTGGGAACGCTGGTTATGTCCTTTCATTTTAACCAGTTGATTTGTTTCTTTATCATTTCCACTGAATTGGGTCTTGGCCAGCTTACTATCTAGCATATTAGGCAGTCAGCCTTGATTAAGTTTAGTTTGGCCCTTGAGAAAAATATCCCTGATTTATTGATACCAAAGATGATAACCTCATAGTTTCTTCCTGGCTGCCTAAACTTTTTCTGGCTAATTGATCCGGCTTATAACTGACCCAGCAGTAGTCACTTTATAGATTCCATTTCCATTATTCACTTAGTAGGATTTGCCTTTGTTGTTAAACAATTTTATGTTGTCACATTATGCTATAAACTTTATCCATGCATTGGCTGTCAGTTAATGGAAACAAAGAGGACTTAGGAGGAAGATTTAATAAGAACAAAATTGTTGGTGAAAATAGAGATTCCATTAATAATTGAAAAATGGTCAAGTGATAACGTGGAATCAAGAAAGAAGCCTTTTTGAAGCTTTCAATGGTTTTGCCCGTTTGTAATGTTAATATATAGTGATGACTCTGTAATGGTCTCTGGACTTGGACAGACATGGCTATGGCAGCACACTTGTGCATCTTCCCATTCTTGCCTATTCTGTAATATTCTTTGGACTTAGACAAGGCTCTAGCAGCGTGCTTGTCCGTTTTCCCACTTTTGTCTGTTCTGTGATATTTTCTTGAACTCGAGCAGACATGGCTCTGGCAGCAAGGCTGTCCATTTCCCACTTTTGCCTTTTCGAATATATGCCGAATAAAACTTTTTCTTTTTGCTTAAAAAAACCAAACAAACTATAAACTATAATGAAAAAAGATCAATCTCACCAAATAAAAGTTTAAACTTTTTATATAGAAAAACAGTAATAAAGTTAAGAGATATGGTGAACTGAAAAAAAAGAAGCCTTTTGATCTTTGATAGCTTGTATAATTTATAGCAGTATTTTATTATTTTGTTAGAATATTTAAATGTGAAATAAAATATATACAGCAATATAAAACCCCCAAAAGAAAGTTAATTCCACCACATTAATATTTCCATGTTTCTTTTTAGCACTTTTTTTATTTTTTATGTAAAGTATATAAATTATCATAACCTAGATAGCTCCTTATGAGGGCAGTGATAGTTAAGTGGCGGAATTCTCACCTTCCACGCCAGAGGCCCAGGTTCAATTCCCAGCCAGTGCACCTCAAGTGCAGCTACCACCTGTCTGTCATTGGAGGTTTGCATGTTGCTTTGAAAGCTGAACAGGTTTCAGCAGAGCTTCCAGACTGAAACAGACTAGGAAGAAAGGCTTGGTGATCTGTTCCTGAAAATTAGCCCAAAAAAACCCTATGACTCAAAAAGGTCCTCGTTCTGTTTTGCACAGGTCACTGTAAGTTGGGGATCAACTTGACAGCAACTAGCAACAACAGAAAAAAGAACCAAACTAAACCCCATTGCTGTCGAGTCAATTCCGACAAATAGTGACCCTACAGGACAGAGTAGAACTGCCCCCATAGGGTTTCCAAGGAGCGGCTGGTGGATTTGAACTACCAACCTTTTGGGTAGCAACCAAGCTCTTAACCACTGTGCCACCAGTTGCCCTCTTATATTCTCATATTTTTTCTAATTGTAAGCATTTTCCATTATTACACATAATTCATCTTGTTTTTATTCAAGAAAGTCTTGTGTTCTTTCAAGTTACTATATTATGACCACACCTGACATAGACTCCTCAGTTGGATAGTCATATTTACATTTTCTTCCCTAACATAGCTTAGTATTTTTACTGTGGAGTTTTAGTGCCCAGTGCTCATAAGTGGTTCACCAAGCTGCCCTTTAACAATCTGGTGCTAGGACTGCCCTGGTTAACAGGTTTATCAAATGACCCTTCATTCTGATTTCTAATGTCAAATCTGGATAATCTAACAATGGCTATCACAAGAATAAGTGGCAGCTTGAGGTTCGTTTTAATTTAACTTACTTTTCAAAGGAATAAATTAAATCTACCTTGCTATACAGATCTTAATTGAAAGTAGAAAGACGACAGGAAATTTTGTGAAGAGAAATAATTCCATTATGAAAAGAAAAGCTGAAATGCATAAACATCATTATGTATTATATGTTACAGAGGCCTTTCTAGTACTTTTCTAAATAGCTCTGCAGGAATTGAAAAGCAGGGTAGATAAGAAAATTAAAACTTGTTGCACATTTCAGTCTCCCCTTTGTCCCTCTTCCTCCTCATTCTCTTCTCCTTCCCCCACACCCCTCCCGTTGTCTACTTCTTCCTGCAAACTAAAGTCACTTCTTTGTTGCATGTTTGTGCCATCTTCTTTTTCTTCTGAAGTAATTCTTAGAATATCTTTTATTCTGACCACCTAGTTGCTTTCTATAAACCCAAGTTTTTCACTTCTTTGAAACTACATTTCTAAATTGTTATGTTTTAGTTATTATGAGTTGTTTTGCCTCAAAAATTGTTTCTCTTTCAAAGCTTATTTTTTAAGCCTTTGACTAAAATGTCTATTGAAATACAGTTCATGAGCATACATCAGAGTCAGTTTTAACTTTAAGATGATATCGCATACTTGAACAGACGTATAATTTTTTCTCCCCTCCTCCCCTCCCCTCTTCTTCTAAAGGAATCAGCAGGAGGGGATCTTCAGTCTCCTTTAACACCAGAAAGTATCAATGGGACAGACGACGAAAGAACACCTGACGTGACTCAGAACTCAGAGCCAAGGGCTGAACCAACTCAGAATGCATTGCCATTTTCACATAGGTACAGATTCAATTCCACCATCATGATTAAGTAAAATGTGTAAATATGGAAACTTATTTGGTTTCAGGGTTTCAGATAAATCTTGCAAGTTACAACGTTGAGCAAAAATTCCAGATCAAACTTTTTTTTTTTTTCCTTTTTTGGAGTACTGTTTCCATTAACCTTGGAAAAGAAATACAGAAAAATTTCATACTTCATGATTTATAGTTGCCTGCATGAACTGGAATTAATATTTCTTTATCTATGTAGAAAAGGAACACTGAGCTGGTTTTCAGTATAAACCTTTTTTTAGTTAAACAGGGTATTTTTGTAAATCATTTCTATTTTTTAACATAGGCCCTTATCTGATTTCTGTTTTCACATATATTCTTGAAAGCTATAAGTTGTTTTTGTTTTTTTAAAATAGACTTCCCACTCTCAGATTAAGCTGTACTAGAGATGATCTTACCACATGATTTCACAGAAGAAAACAGGTTTTTGGGTAACTTCTAGCATAAGCCTGTCAATGTTAATGTTGAATTTAATTTGGAGCATCAGCTAACAGGAGATAAATCTTCACATGCTTCTGAATTTTAAAGGAATTTGATGCTTTACAAAGATAGAATTTATCCTAAATGTGTTCCAAACCAAAAAATTAATTATTAATATTTTTAGGTATAAAGGGGTTTATGAAACAGCAGTATTGCAAATGTAAAATAAATCCCTAGCAGTTGTCTGTCTTAAAGTCTTTTTTTGTTTTGTTTTGTCTTTTTGGAAACTTCTGACTAGGTAGTTTTAGTTAAAATTAAGAAAACAATCTTCTCTTTTTATGCATCTCTTTTTGGGAACCAATAAAAAAAAATCAAATTCCTGAGCATATGAAGAAGAATTATGAAATAAGATACTCTTTTTCATGAATGAGAATTTTTGTTTTGGTTGAATTTGTTGAATATTCAGGGCATACAATTAAATTTATTAGACCGCATAGAGGGTAACAATGGAGAATTGAGAGACCTCCTAGTCACACTGAGGAAGAAGGATAAGTCAGTCAAGAAGCTTTGTGTGTGTTTGTGTGTGTGTGTGTGTTTTAAAAGAATTAATAGGAGAAGATTATTTAACTGTGAGGCTATTGTATTTTGTTGTTAAAAATACTAATAGTTTTCCATGAAGCAGTACATATATTTTGGAGTTATGGGTTTCGTGCTTTAACTATTATAGTATAAGCATGTTATCTGTTTGTGCTATAAAGATGACAAAACACATGAAAATTTTTAGTTCCTCTAATCTGAAGACTTTGTTTATATTGGTTTGTTCAACATAAGGTCTTTTCAATATGCAGCTACAATTAAAGAGCAGTCTTATTGCTATGTGATTTTTTGAAAGATTTTATTTGTTGACTTAAGGGAAGTTCTCCTCCCTGTGTTAACATATCCATTTAATAGAGTTAACTGCACTGAACATAATTGATACATTTGATTTTTTTGGCTAATACTTAAATGAGTCATTTGTGTTGATAACTGTAGCATTTACAAATAACTTATATATTTAAAATTTATAAAAGCTATTTCCAGTTTACTTACTGTATCTTTAATTTTATGAATGTTTATTGTTGTGGAGTTACTACCTGGTATTGCTCTTCCTCTACTGATTTTCTCTGTTCCTAGGGGTCTAATAAGAGTTATTTATTCTGACTTGAAGGTACAGTTATTTATTCTGACTTGAAGATATTACTTCTTTAACTACTGGAATCTGTAGATTAGCAATGGAGATGTTTGACAGAGTTCTGAATATAAAACTTAACACTTTTGTCTCCCCTTACAAGCTTTTAATTATATTAAAGGCATTACGTAATCTTAGTTTTTCTTATATTTAAAAATATTTAGCAATAAGATTTTAGAAGACAGATTCTAAACTTGTTTTAATTTTATGTTAATCAGTATTTAATTATTGGTGTGAAACCAAGATTTCCACCTAAGGTAGAAGATTGAATATTTTGCTGCTTTTGTTATTGTTAGGTGCTGTCGAGTCACTTTCGACTTGTAGCAACCCTGTGTACAACAGAACGAAGCACTGGCTGGTCCTGCACCATCCTCACAATTGTTGTTGTGCTTGAGCCCACTGTTGCAGCCACTGTGTCAATCCATCTCATTGAGGGTCTTCCTCTTTTTCGCTGGCCCTCTACTTTACCGCTGCTTGTGTTAGTATCCCACACTATCGGAGCCGGAAGGGCCCTCAGAGATGGTTTAATCCAGGGTTTCCCAAACTGGGTAGTTTGAAATAAACTTAATAGATTACGAGTGATATTCTAAAAAATGAAATATAATAAAACCAAATAGAAAACATCAGAGTAAAACTCACATTAAGAGTAGAAACTGTGTCTGTAATAAACATATTTATGTGTGTGCTGGATTACCTACAATGTAAAATGTCAAGGTTTAGAAGGACATGCCTTTGGCACAGGAGGAGACTAAATCCCAGAGGTTCGGTGAGCCATCCCAGGTAACTTTAGGACTGCAGTCAGCTTTTTTGACCCAAGTATGTGCTGCCAGGGAATTCATAGTGCATTTTAGTCAAATCTCCAACACAAGCATGTTGTTGCGTCAGAAAGCTAGCAGATGTTCCTGTCCTAGGAGACCTGCGTAGACATAAGACCACTGTTTCACAAATTAGAGACAGAAAGAATATTAACATAAATTTTATTTAAATCTGAAACTTGCAAGTGCTTTAGCTGGTTAATACCATTCTTTCTTCTATGGCAAAGAAGACAATTAAAATCTATGTTGTTAAGTCTTATTTAAGCTATTTATTATATGTCCTTCCTTAGTTTGTATTTTAACAGGAAAGAATGAACAGCAAAAAAAATTTTTTTGCCCATCTTTCTCTGTTCTGGTTGATCCCATGGTGGTGTTGCTGCTAAATTGGAAGCAAAATAATCAGAATGTCCACGTGCTTAAAAAAAGAGGGGAAAAAGTTTAAGGGATATAAGGAGCAGTGATAGTCAGGTTAATTAAGAGTTGACTGTAGTTATACCTACTTAGCAAACCAATTTGTGCTTTCCTTAAAATCTGCATTTTATACTTGAATCTTGTGAATTGGCTAATATACCAAGGAAGGAAGGCCCTGAAAATTTTGGTAATATGTTTATAGTTTGCTCTTTACTCTTTGTAATTTATTTTTAAAAAGTTATTACTTAGCTTTAGAGAGATTAGCAAGATTTCTTAAATTACTTTTTGGCATTTTATTACATTTTTTCTAATATATATGAGAGAGGATACTATAATGAACTCTCATGAATTTATTACCCACCTTCAACAGTTCTGAAAAAATGGCCAGTCTCATTTCATCTCTACCCACCACCAATTCCTCCTCCCTTGTATTGAAGCAAATCCCAGACATATAATATCATCCATAAATTTTTTAAATTGCCTTTCAGCTTTTTAAAAACTTACATACTAAGTTGGTATAACTTTTTATATTCTACCTGATTCAGTGGCATTATAAAGTTTTCTTGAATCATTTACTACTTCTTCTGATTATATTTTTTAATTATACTACTGAACTAAATTTTTAAAATGTACGGGCTGCTCAAGTGCTATAATACTGTTATCTCCATGTCATAAACTATGCAAAAACATTCTTACTAAATAATTTTCATGAAGTTAGTGCCTTTTTAGTGTACTTTTAAAGGTTTAAGAACGCGTAACATTGTGAGACCCTGATGATGAAATTTTTTATTAATTTCTTTGGGGAAGTGATACTAAATTTTATCTAAATTGCCATTCCTTTATAAAAAAGAAATACTTTAAAACCTAAATGATAATATCCTTTTAGGACTGAGCAAATATATGCTCTTTGACTACTAAATTCGTTAGGGAATCCTTTGAGTTCACAGTCTTAGATTAGCAGTATGCTAAATAGAGTAGCCTATATACTGATAAACTAGCATATACAAGTGGGAAGATTTGGGCTGTCATTACAGGGAGTTGTTTGCTCCCTGGCATTGGTTGTATGGAATATTGGGATTTATTTGTTATTTCATACAAATAAAAAGTACTAGGATTTTTTTTTAAAGATTTAAAGCTGCCTACAATTCTTTGGAAGTAGTTAATTTTGCAGTATTCCAATGCTGTATTGGAATGTAATACTGAAAACTGAAACTTTTTATTTTATTCGTTGTGATTTTATGATCATCAAATATACAGTAATATATTGGTAAATAAGGTGTTTTCATGTTTCTGACAGTTCATGACAGACATACATATATTAGCAATTTGTGAAGCTGTTTTTGTACTGATAAATTTTAATAAGAGTTTAATTACCTTAATGGAAAATTAGTTCTTTTAAGCACTGATTATACTTAGATTCTTCTAATGTTTAGATAATGTACTTCATGGTGCTGCTAGAGTTTGTGCGTTTTGGGGGTATTGCATGTATCATCTGTTCTGTTAAGGAAAATTTTCTGCCATTTCCTGTATCTCCAACAAATATTTATTAAAGGATGTATGCAGAAACTTTACTCTCTAGTATATTGATTTTACTTTAAATCAGTGTAAGTATAGTTTCACCAAAATTTATAAAATCTGGGTGAGTTCATTTCATTTATCTTTAATAGATTAGTTTCTTTATGCATTATCAAATTTTCAGAAATCTGCTACTTTAAAACTGTACAAAAATCTCTAATCAAATTTCAAAACCTAAATTTCATTTGAAATATTGCATACCATATAAGTACGTTACTTGTTAAAAGTTACTTTGAAGATGATACAAACAGGAAAAAAGCCAATGGTTATCAAGAGCTCTGGGGTACTATACTCTTCACAGCTGTGGCATCTGTTTCCTTTTCTATAGGTAGGAAGCAAACTTTATAACAGTTATGAACTAAAGTAGGAATAATTTCTGCAGATAACTGTTGTTTTGATAAAACTGCATAAAGCTTGGACTTGATTTCACTTGATATAATTGCAGATGAAAAATTTAAGTTGTAGTATTCCTCTTATTGCCATAGTCCTAATTGACTTAAATATTATTCTTCTTCCACCATACAGCCTCAAGAATAGATTAGGTTTTTAAAAATTAATTTGGAGCTAAGTCAGTTTGTGAGCGATCTTAACAAATTAGAGAGGTCAAAATTTCCTTTACCATAATTGTGAATGGATAAGTATTTTCTAAGAAGTGAGACTGTAATTTGATAATATGTACAGTTATGTATTCTCTGGGAACTGAGAAGCAATGTATATATTTTAAAATAAGATACAATCGAAAAGGTATAGTTTAGTGACCAAGAATTGTTTCCTTCCATTAGCTTTCAACCTTTATTCTCTTAAAAAAGCCTTCTAAAAGTCTTTGAGGAAAATGTTAAAAACTTGTTAAAGCATTTTGTCAGGCATTATCACTTAATACGTTATTCGCAAGAAGAAAAATCACATTCTTCATAATGGAACAGAGATATTACTAATCTGCTTCCAATAAGGAGAAGCTCATCCCCCTCCCTTGTATTTCAGAATCCCCCCTCTGCCTTAATATCGTTATTCAGGAGAAGGAATGTTCACCTATCCATTCCTAGTGATTGTCAGCTTCTAAGACCCCTAGTGCCGCAGTGGTTAAGCACTGGTAACTGAAGGTTGGCAGTTTGAACCCACCAAGCTACTCTGTGGGAGAAAGATGTGACAGTCTGCTTCTGTAAAGATTTACAGCCTTGGAAACCCTATGGTGGCAGTTCTGCTCTGTCCTATAGTGTCACTATAAGTCAGAATCAACTTGATGGCAATGGGTTTGGGTTTTGGTTTGTTTTCAAGATTACTAGCTGGAGTCAGAGGTGTGGTCATTTACCGTGGAGCAGATTGACCCTAGATTAATTATGATCTCTTCCAGGTAGTGGACTTCTTAAAATTCCATTTGTCCCTCTTTCTTCGCAGCCTGTCATACAGTTGGGGAAGGGAGGTATGTGATATGGACAGTTCTGCTCCAGGACTTAAGGGGAAAATACTCTTCCTTTGGATTTGGCTTTCCATCTTTCCCCTCGTCAGACAACTAAGGGCCAAGATCAAGATGTGAGCGTAGGTAAAGGTCAAGAAAGCTACATAAGAATGTGAAATTTGTGGTAGATGCGACAGTAGGGAGTGGTGAGGTCTTTAGTGGAGTGTGCAAGACTCATGTAAAGGTATTAAAAAAAAAAAAATGAGGCCAAGTAGAGGGATGGGGAGCTAAGTGGTTACCCATCTAGCTTCTAGTCTAGACCTTCAGGTGAAGGGCAAAAAGAATCTTTGTGACTTACATATGGTTTATCCCAGGGTAGGGATTTTAAGCAGATTCCCAGCTAGTAATAGCCATTGTTTTTATAGCCTTGTGAAGTCTTGGTGGTGGTATTTGAGAGGGTATGATTTGCAAATTTGGGATCCTGGATATTTTCCTCTTTAGTGATTATTACTCTGACATGTGCTATTAATTTTCTCAGACACAAAAATCTGACCATGTCACTTTCCTCCTTAAAATACTTCAGTGGCATCCTGTTCCCTGTAGATAAAGTTCTAGCTTCTTAGCATGGTGTATGTACAAGGCAGTCCATGGTCATCAGATAAGGCCTCCCAAGCCTCATTACCAACTGCTTCTGTAGCAGTTACACCCAATTGTTTATAGTCCAACTAACTAACCGCACTATTGCTTATTTACAAGTCTTTGCTCATGTTCTCCCTTCTCTTTGGAATGGCTACTTGCACAAATACATACTCTATACTTCCTCCCACTCCTACCCCTGCCTCTAACTCAGCCACCAACTGGTCAATTCCTATGTATTGTTTAAACTCCACATCACCCCCTCCAGTAAGCTTTCTCTCATGCCCACAGACTGGGTTTGTATCTGCCAATCCCCAATGCCTCCAAACTGACATAGAGTTAACATTAACTTCTCAGTCTTCCCTGAGGACAAGGACTGTTTTATCCGTTTGTATCCCTGGTACCTAGCACATGGAAATTCACTAAACATATGTATGAAAGAATTTCCCATTCAGAAATAAAGTGCATGCTCTCAGTGCCCTTGGTACAGCGCTTCAGTCAGCTAAAATTAAACCTAGACTCCACAATTTCATAAAATCCTGAAGCTAAATTATAAAATTGGTTATATTCTTTGAAAATGTCTGTCTTGTCAAATTTAAGGCTCAAGTATAGCTGACTTAGTGTAATTTTTTTTCAAAATTTCCTAGTTTGTAAAAAATTTTAAAGATAGTGTGTTAATAAACAATGTTCTTAAGTTCCTAAATAATGTAAAAGATGCTAAAATGTATATTTTCGTAATAGAATAATTTTTAATCCTTTTCTTGAGAATAATTTTTCTCCTTATTTAAAAAGCACTGCAGAGTTGTTCGATGATTTTATTTTCTGTGGAGTTAGCCAATATTTATATTATTTATTTTTAAAACCAACTATAACCAAAATGCATTTTTAAAAATATCATCTCTTATAAAAAGTCAGCATGAGTACTTATTATTTGAATCAAAGAAGTGAGTTGGGTTTTTTAAATTGAAAAATGTACTGTGTATATTTGTCAGAAGTAAAAATTGGGGCCAACTCTTGCTTCATGGGGATATACATTAGACTCACATTTCATGTGGAAATAAGCTGACAAATTAACTCACTAAAGTATATTGAAAGTAGTCATCCTCCAGGGATTACCTTCCTTGTATGATGTGTAAAATATAGATACAATTAAATGATTGAAATAAATGTACATTTTACTTACATTTGTTTTCTTTCAGTTTGCAATTTTCCATTTACAAATTTTAATGTTAATTTTAATGACTCTTCCCTACATTGAAGTCTAATAGTTAATAGAACTTCGGAGATAGAAGGAACTTTAGCTATTACATAGTCAAACCACTTCATTTTACAGAAGTGGAAGCAAGTCCAGAGAAGAAGTATTCAGCGTCACTGTTTGCTAGTGGGTAGGTTAGTGCAGACAAGTCGCCAGAGGCGTTGATTTTTAGGGTCCATTGTGAATGAGCCAGTTCTCCTTCTGTATCAGATATTTATTATCCTGATTGTTTAAAATCATTGTGCAACACATGCTTACTATCACTTGCTAAACTCCCCTATGAGATTCTCAGATTCTGGACCAAGCCTCATTGACTTGCATTTCTCGGTATCCTATAAGGTTTTTAGTCATTTTAAATATATAATAGGTAAAGAATAAATTTGTTGAGTAAGTAAATGCATATGCTTTTACTGTTACTGAGATGACAGGAGGGGGTAAATAAGTTGGTGCAATTTGATCATTAGCATCAGAAAGATACCATATACTGGGCAGGACCAACAAAGCTACCAGTATGAAGAATAATTTGTTTATTGTCTTTCTTCTAGCAGGATCCACTTAGCTGTTAATATTTTCGTTAATATTTTCAATAACAGCTTTATTGAATTATAATTTATATACCATACAATTCACCTATTTAAGGTGTACAATTCAGTGTTTTTAGTATATTCAGAGTTATACAACCATCACCATAATCAATTTTAGAACGTTTTCATCACTTCCCAAAAAAATCCTTTACCCATTAACAGTCACTTCTGTTTTCTCACAACATACTCTCCTGTCCTCCAGCTCTAGGTAACCACTAATCTACTTTCTGTCTATATAGATTTGCCTCTAATGGACATTCCATATAAGTGGAATGATACAATATGGGAACTTTTGTGACTGGCTTCTTTTACTTAGCATAATGTTTTCAAGATTTATCCATGTTCTAGAATGTATCAGTTCTTCATTTCTTTTCATTGCCAAATAATATCTCATTGTATGTATATACCACATTTTATTTATCCACTCATCAACCCAACATTTGGGTTGTTTCCACTGTTTGAAAATACAGCCATTATTATGAACAATGCTGTTATGAACATTTGATTATGAGTTTTTGTGTGGACATATGTTTCACTTCTCTTGGTTACATATCTAGCAGTGGAATTGATGGGTCATATGTTAACTGTATGGTTAACCTTTTGAGGAACTGACAGATTGTTTTCCAAAGCAGTTGCAGCATTTTATGTTCCCACCAGCAGTGTATGATGGTTCTAGTTTCTCCACATCATCATCAACACTTTATTATCTGTCTTTCTGATTATAGCCATCCTGGTAGGTGTGAAGTGACAAATTACTGTGGTGTTGATTTGCATTTACCTGATGGCTAATGATGTTGAGCTTGTGTGTGTGTGTGTGCTCATTGGTTATTTGTATATCTTCTTTGGAGAAATGTCTGTTCAGAATCTTTGCCCATTTTTTAATTGGGCAGTTTGTCATTTTGTTGATGAGTTCTTTATTTATTCTGGATGCAAGTATCTTATTAGATATATGATTTGCAAATATTTCTCCCATTCTGTGGATTGTCTTTTCCCTCTTCTGTCCTTTGCAGCACAAAAGTTTTTAATTTTAATGAAATCTAATTTATCTATTTTTGTTGTTGCTGGTGTTTTTAGTGTCACATCTAAGAAACCATTGCCTAACCCAAGGTCACAAAGATTTACACCTATATTTTCTTCTGAGAGTTTTATAGTTTTAGCTCTTACATTTAGATATTTGATCCATTTAAATTAATTTTTGCATATGGTGTGAGATAAGGGCCTAACTTTATTCTTTTACATGTAGTTACCCAGTTAGTATTTATTGAAAAGACTATTCTTGCCCCACTGGATTATCTTGATTTTGTCAAAAATTAGTTGACCATAATTGTGAGGGTTTATTTCTGAATTCTCAATTCTGTTCCCACTGATCTATCTGCCTGTCCTTATGCTAGTACCACACTGTTTTGGTAACTATAGCTTTGTAGCAAGTTTTGAAATCAGAAAGTGTGAATTCTTCAACTTTATTCTTCATTTTCAAGAATGTTTTGGCTATTCTGGAACCCTAGAATTTACATATGAATTTTAGGATCAGCTTGTCAGTTTCTACAAGGAAGCCAACAGATTCTGATAGGGTTTGCACTGAATCTGTAGATTGGGATATATGCCTATCTTAACAATATTAAGTCTTCCAATCCATGAAAATGGGATGTTTTTCCACTTATTTACATTTTCTTTAATTTCTTTCAACAGTGTTTTGTAGTTTTCAGAGTATAAGACTTGCACTTCTTGTGTTAAATTTATTCCTAAGTACTTTATTCCTTTTGATTCTGTTGTAAATGGAAGTTTTTAAAATTTCGTTTTCAAATTGTTCATTGCTAGTGTGTAAAATATAATTGATTTTCATATATTGATCTTGTATCTGCAACCTTGCTGAACTCATTTATTAGTTTTAATAGTCTTTTAGAGGATTCCTTAAGATTTTGTGTATACAAAGTCATGTCATCTGCTAATAGGGATAGTTTTACTTCTTGCTTCCCAGTCTGGCTAAATAGCTTTTCTGTCTTTCTCCCTTCTTTCTTTCCTTCCTTCCTTTCTTTTTTTAGAACCTCCAGTATAATGTTGAATAGAAGTGGCAAGAGCTGACATCTTTGTCATGTTCCTGATCTTAAGGGGAAGACATTCAGTCTTTCACCATTAAGTATGATGTTGGCTGTGGTCTTCTGTAGATGCTTGCTATCAGATTCAGGAAGTTCTAGTCCTAGTTTTTAGTGTTTTTCCTACTAATATGTATTCTGATTGGTTAGTGATTTTCAGTCCCTAACACCCCTACAGTTTAGTGGCTTTAGGAGTTTATGCTTTGCCAAACATTGTAATATGCTTTCCTTATCTTTACTTCTTAAAAGATCATTTATTTTAAAGGGAAAAGGAACTAGACTGAGAAGAATTTTTTTTTTCCTTTGTTTTTTGTTGTAATTAAATGAAGTTTACATTTCAAGTTAGTCTCCCATACAAAATTTTATACATACATTGTTATGGGACCCTAATTGCTCACCCCATTCTGCAACAGTACACTCCTCCTTTCCGCCCTTGATTCCCCATGTCTATTCAACTGGCTCCTAACCCTCTCTGCCTTCCCATCTCACATCTGGACAGAAGCTGCCCTTTGGTCTCTTGTATCTACTTGACTAAGAGGCACACTCTTCATGAGTATCACTTTATGTCCCACAGTCCAGTCCAATCCCTGTCTGAAGAGTTGGCCTTGGAAATTGTTTTAGTTCTGAGATGATACAGTCCAGGGGCCATGCTTTCCGGGGTACCTCCAGTCTCAGTCAGACCATTAAGTCTGGTCTTCTTACTAGAATTTGAGTTCTGCACCCCACTTTCTGCTGTTCCATCAGGGACTCTCTGTTATGTTCCCTGTCAGGGTGGTCATTGGTGGTAGCCAGGCAACATCTAGTTCTGAGAAGAATTCTTATTGTAAAACTCACTATTTCTTAAAATCACATCACTGGACCTCAGTTTTCCTATCTAAAAATGTGAACTATCCTATCTTTTAGCTTTGTATCTCTCCAGAATATGTGAAGCTGCTGTTATGTGTGGTGGGAAAGGGGGATATATTTACTTCTTTATCTAATTTTCTAAGGGTATAGTATAGATTTTTTTTTTCAGTATTTTTTTCAATTGAAAGAAAATAATAAAAAAGGGAGAATGTAAATATTTATCTATCAATTTACACTGGTTAAATTATAGCATTGTTCCAATTAATATAAAGCATGTTCTTATTAAATAGAATAAAAATGCACACACTAAAAACTGTTTATTTCAAATAACTCTGATTTCTAGTGTAATTATTACTCTAGAACAAAATCACCATGTGTTTTTCTTTATTACAGAACTATCAGCTGATGATTATTTTTATTTATTTATTTACTTTTTTTTTTATTGTACTTTAGGTGAAGGTTTACAGAGCAAATAGTTTCTCATTAAACAGTAGTACACATACTGTTTTATGACATTGGTTAACAACCCCACGACATGTCAACCCTCTCCCTTCTCAACCTTTATTTTTAGTGAAAATCTACATAGCCAAAGATACACCATTTCAGAAATTTCTACATGTACAGTTCAGTGACATTGACTACGCACTTCCAGTTGTGCTGCTATTCTCACTTTAGATGAAGGTTTACAGAACAAAATAGTTCCTCATTAAACAGTGCACATGTTGCCCTATGACAATGGTTAACAACCTCACTACACATCAACACTGTCCTTACTCAACCTTGGGTTCCCTATC
>NW_004443965.1:3381964-3390200 GCF_000243295.1 Trichechus manatus latirostris
CTCATACAATATTTGTCCTTTTGTGATTGACTTATTTCACTGAGCATAACGTCCTCCAGTTTCATCCATGTTATGAGATGCTTCACAGATTCATCATTGTTCTTTCTCGTTGCATAGTACTCCATTGTGTGTGTGTACCATAGTTTATTGATGATTATTTTTAAATGATCAATTATTTAATCAATATTTGTTTTACATCAACAGTGTCCTACCTAGTTTACCGTAGAGGATGTTGTATTTCTGGATACATGTAGTTTAAAATAGTATTCAGTATAATTGTACGTTAACTTTCAAGCAGTAGAGATGCTATAATCATGCTATGGAGTCCTTGAGTGGCACAAACAGTTAAGCACTTGACTATTAGCCGACAGGTTGGCAGTTCAAACACACCCAGAGGTGCCTTGAAAAACAGGCCTGGCAATCTGCTTTCGAAAGGTCACAGCCTTGAAAAATCCTGTGGAGCAGTTCTACTCTGTACACATGGGGTCGCCATGAGTTGGAATCGACTCGACAGCAACTAACAACAACATAATCATGGCACAGGACATTTTAAAAACTGACTGTATGCACATAGTAGAAAGTTAAGTCACTAGCTAAATCAAGCAAAAAAAAAGAAAAAAAAAATTTTTTTTTTTTTTTAGCTTTATTTACTTAGGACACCAAAAGTTGTTTTTGTTTTTTGTTTTTTTATATCGATAAAAGTTGCCATAACACTTACATGAAACCATGGGCATAGTTATGGAGAGAGATTTCCTTCATAGCTACATTGAAGTCTCTAACCTGAGGTTAATGGAAATGCATGTTAGTTAAAGTGTCTTTAGAAAGTATGTTCAATTCTGTGGCTTAATAGTTTTTTGTAATTGGATCATTTTAGGGTATGCTTTTACTTAAAGCTAAATTACTGTTAGAGACCACCTAAGGCCTCTCTAGCTCTACAAAATAATAGATTTTTTTTTTCCTGTAGAGATAAGAGAGAATGGATATTAGTAATTTGTTAAATTATGTGGAAAACCACGTAATTGAGTGTCTTCTGAGTCCAGGAGCAGTTATTGTAGTCAGACTTTTTCCGCTTCTTTTCAGAGCCATAGATAAGCCATTCTGTGATTATTACATATGGTCGAAAATCTTAGGCTTTGTAGCAAAGAAGGGAGATGTTCTTTAACTGTACTTTATGTTGGAAGTCTGGCAATCCATGGGGCCTACTACATGAAGCCCTGATCCTAGTACTAGGCATATTATCACATTTGAGTTTCTTTTTTTATTTTTATTTTTTTGAAGAGAGATCATTATCTTGAGCAGAAAGTAATAAAGAAGAAATACCAGATACCTAAATAAACTCCCTTCCCTTCACCCCACCTTCCCACTTTATAAAAAAATTTTTGCTTGGACTTTATTCTTATTATGGAAAAGCTAGATTCCTTACTTCCTGATACCTATTGGATAGTTTTTTTTGAAAGTCTGAGAAGATCAGTTCTCCTAAGTTGGAGTTTTTCCTACTGCGGAGACAGCCGGTTTTCTTTGGTGGATGACTTCTGTGACCACCTTTATTAGTTTTGGAACTTAGCGGAATCACCATTTCCCATGGAAGAAGAGGAGCTGCAGTTTGTCCTCATTGAAAAGATGCAAATTGTCCCTGACTGAGAGAGAGTAACTAACATGGAAGAAATACGAAAATTTAAAAAAGACCCTTTCATCACAGTTTTAACTTTGAAGAGCCAAAAGAAATAGTACCTTTAGAGAAGACATTTAACTGCTCGAATTTCTGTGTATGGCTAATAGCACTTAAGCTATCTCCATATAGAGGAAGAAAAAAAAAGGCTTGGCTTGGCTTGGCATCTTGTGTTTTCTTGCTTTGGCAAAATGCCATTATATTTGTTCCACTTAATCTTCAGAAGACTTAAAAGCCCTTGATGGAGAAAAATTTCTGTTTTTTGAGATTCACAGTAGCTTTGTGATTCCTGATAAAAATAGTGAAAAATAAGCAACCTGATTTTCCTGGACTTAAACAAATAGAACTGCTTCATAGATGCCATTTCTTTTAAGACTTTTAAATACAGTGATTTTTCTACATGTAATATAATAGTCATATCTTGATTAGTTTCTTTTGTTGTCATATGAAAACACTTAAGTCCCTACCTCACAGGGATGTTGTGAGGCAAATTTTAAATGTTCCTAAGAAAATTTTAGAATTAATAACTCTTGCCTATCTCTTTGTTGATAGTTTCTATAATCATAAGATTTTGTTTATTTAAAAATTTACAAGTGCCTTCTTAGAGTTATGAATAGAGATTAGATAATATTTAAAAATGAAAGTTAAGGTAATGAAGTTGTATTTGATTTATCAATGAGCATCTTTGTGTAAAGAATTGGACGTTTTGAAATGTTTCGTTGATTTTTTTTTCAACCAAAAGCTTTTATACAATTATATTAAAGAAAAGCTAAAGTAAAAGTGTGTGGTTTCCCCTTTATTTAGTTGGGATTTAATTATTCATACCATTTACAGTGATAAAAGGTACCCAACTCTTCAAATTTTAAAGAATAGAAAAAAAATTGTAGTGAGATAGGAACGATTTAATGAAAATCTTGAAATGAGGTTCAAGCATATGGAGATGCCCAGAACTTAGATTTTGATGAGAACTGAGTAAAACCCTGTGTTGTTAGGTAGAGATAAAATCTCAGTAATATTTTCATTAAAAATAGGATTACTATAGGAATAGAGATAAACCTTTGTTTCATATCACAGTAAGAAGGGTAAAATAAAATAGTATATACTAAATAAATATGGGGAAGATGTCTGAGTTAAAATCCATGCATAGAAAAATTCTTGACAATCTGCAGAATTTGGTTTCTTTTGTAAAATTTCATTTTCATAACATATTTTGGAAGTAATTGTAGACCATTTTCTGTTTGACATACATCAACCAACCCAAATTTTGCAAGTCAAAGCTTGGATATAGCCTGTGGATTAGATAATGATTCCCACAGCAAGGCTTTAAACTTGCTGTCAAATTTCTGCTTACTACTGTTTTGTTCCTTACTGTGTTACAGTGAAAAAGATAAATCAATTTAAAGTGAATTTAGGGATTCAAGCTTATAATATGATATTCAGAGATAAGTAAAAAAGTCATTTCTAAATTAAATTTTGTTAAATATTTGCTTTATAGCTTATTCTATATGCTATAAAAATATACGTGAGTGGACATAGTCTTAGGTTAAGTGTGTTAGAACAAGAAAGCATTTGAAATCAGAATATTGTATTTTGGTTACGACACACTTTAAAAAAAAAAAAGAGCCTTTTGCACTCCACTTCATCAGAGACCCAACTACTCCCTACTGTCATACATACCACAAAATCCACACACACACATTATTTAACTTGTTCACTTGTGTAGGGATGGGAAGTACAGAAGCAGCCTTTCTTTGCCTAAGTCAGCTTGTCCCTGTAATTCCTTCCTCTTGTAATAGTTTTATGATTTGCCCTCATTTAAGCATTGTATGTATTCACTCATATCTACTGTTGATATAAATGATAAAAATTGGTCTGTAGCATAGTATTCTTTCTTCACTTTAATGCTCATATGTGAATACTGAAGCAAGAATAATATTTGGAAATTCCAATCTTGCAATAGTGAAAAAAGCACTATGTAAACAATGAGCTAGTTTAAGGATATTTAAGAAATGATCAATAAAATTCTATGTGTAAGCATTAGTAAAAATAGTCTGTTTAAAATTAATTTTGAACCTGGTTTCTATTGCTCCTACTGTTGTTGTTTTTTTTTTTAAACACCAAAAATGGAATCTAATAATAAGTTTTGTTGTTAGAAAATGTGCTTTTTTTTCTTTTTTTGCCAAAATACAATAGCATCTAATACATGTGCTCTTCTAAACAACTAATAAAGGAAGGAAATATTAAAGTTAGTAAACATGTGTTTTCAGAAATGGTGAAGAAATATAAAAGTGATAGTATTAGTCATAACCTTGACAGTATTCCTTTTCTGGTCTTTAAAATTTAAATCAGAAGGGATAGCTTGTATCAGTTCCCATTTTATTATGGGAACAGTTTATAGAATGCGTACTGAACCTGCTTTAATTGTAGGGAGTATAACTTCCTGGAAAGGATTGTAATTAATGGTTTTGTGATCATTTTGTTGGTCTCTGAACATAGAGCACATTCTTTCTGTCTCTCAAAAATAAAAGGGTTGAACTTGGGTTCTCTTGGCTCTGCCGCCATTGCTGTTCACTTATGTAGGCAAGTTACTTCACCTCTCTGGGCTACAGTTTCCTATATATTTAGTAAAGGAAAGTGGAGAATGATTCCTAGGTCACTTTCTGCTGATTTGACTCATAGTGACCCTATTAGGACAGAGTAGAACTGCCCCATAGGGTTTCCAAGACTGTAATCTTTATGGAAGCAGACTGCCACATATTTCCCCTGCACAGTGGCTGGTGGGTTCAAACTGCCGACTTTACGGTTAGCAGCGAAGTGCTTAAGCGCTCTGCCACCAGGGCTCCTTAATTCTACCTTTAGTTCAGGAAATGAATAATATGGCCTCTTGTGGTCTTCTAGGGCTGGGCATGAGATTTAGCACTGAGTTTGTGATCATTAAGACATTGGTAACGTTAACTGTGCTACGTAAAAGAACCCATTACATAATGCAAATTAACTATCTCTGTAAGTAGAACATTAGGAAAAAGAAGTATAGTGTCCTATGCTTTTGCATTTTGTGCACACGTAATTCAAATTATTTAAATTCTTTCCAGATAACACCGTGGATTCAAAATGTGTGATCATCAGTTATTACCCTTCAGCAATAGATTTATTTAAAATTAGACCACTAGCACAAGAGACAGCATAACATCATAATATCCTGGAATGCGTTATTATAATGGGAGAAATTTCTGAACTATAATGCCATCTAATAACTGGAGTTATAGATTGAAACCATAATGATAATTAAATCTTCTACAGTTGGGAATGGATTTTAACACTATTAAATCATAACCAGCAAACTGAAAGAAACTTGCTCTGTCTGGTGACTCACTTTGAAACATGGTGTCAACCCATGGAAAATTACTAAAGTCTCATATGCTGTCCTTTGGGAAAGTAAGATGTAAGCATTTGATGAGTGATATACTTTTATACCTGGAAATAATTGTATAGACATTTAGCAGTTCACATAACGTTGTTTGATGTCTTACCTGTGAGTCACACTTCACAGTTCTAGACTAATTTATATAAAGAAAGCATTACACCCAAAAAGGCCAGGGAAGCTCAATGGATACAGAATGAGAGAAAGACTATCATTTTTTTCCCTTTATTTTTCTTCCTCAAAAGATCATCTTGTAGTAGTCAATTTATTTAGCAATATCAAATCAAAACTCTGAATGCTATAAGCTATGTGCACTGTCCATAGAACTTCTAAAGCTTAGGTGGTATGGTCTATATGGAAGTCTAGTCATTAAAAGGCCTATTTGGGGCTATATTTAATCCTTATGTTTTTATAATTTTTAATTTTTTTTCTAGTTTTATCTCTACTCATTTTACAATTGTCTTATGAGAAGTAGATAACCATTTCCTGTTTTTCAGGTGGAAAAAAATGTCAGAGGCATAAGGAAGTTAGGGAATTTTTCTAAAATCTGTAGATACCAGAATCAGAACTTCAATGTAATCCCTTGTTTCTCTGCCTTAGTCTTTCCTAATCTGTCTTAAGGAATTTTTAAGTCCCCATGTGGAGATCAAATTTCAAAAAGATGAAAATTAACAAGACTCGTTATTTGGCACAAAAATAAATTATGAATCTTTAAAATATGTGGTTGACATTCACCAATGAGTAATGGGGTCTGTAGGCATTTGATTTAATTCATTTGGGAACCTACTTTGTATTTAGGTTAAGTAAAAAAAGGTCAGGTTGGTTTTACTGATATTTTCATTTACACTGAAAAGTATCTTAACAGGGTTTAGTGTGTGTACTTATGTGTGTATATATGTATGTGTGTAGTCATAGTACTCTTGGTTATATTACTGGTAGTTTATATTAGTAAAGCAAAATTATTAGAGAATCTTTGGGATTTGGATAATCTGTATACAAACACAGCACTGTAAACTTTCCTTATAAATTATATGCCTTCTTTGCTGTATAGTCTGTTGATTTAGCAATATAGTTAAGAGTACTTTACCAAGTAGCTAGATGAAGGTTTTAGTTCTGCCTAGAACTAATCTTTAGGTCTCTGAAGCCATCATAGCCTCAGTAAACATTTGTTACCCTTGTCATTAAGAGTTCTCAGATTTGTATGTAAGGGTACAACAGCCCTACAAAGTCTAGAGGGGACTGACCCATAACAACAGAAGTCATTTCTTGGGAGCAGCAAGCTGGAACTTGCAACATAGCTTCAAGGGTATTCTGTTGTAAGCCCTGGATAGCTCACAAGTGGGTTCAGAATTTTACTTGAAGGTAAAGAGGTCTCTAACCAAGTGGTTCTGAAACATGCCCATAGGATGGGAACACCTGGAAGGCACAATTATCTTTGTGGAATGTTTTATATGTATGTGTATATATGTGTATAATCATATCAATTAGAAATCATTTTACTAACAAGATGTGTGTGTGTACATGTCATCTTGAGCCCACACACAAGAATAACCAGTGGTAAAACTAAACATGACCGGCTGTTTCTGGCGGTTGTCTAGGTATAAATCAAAAGAATCAGACAAGTTGCCATCTAGTCGATAAGCCCATTTTAATACTCATTCATTCAAAGTCATTTGTTGAGCACGTTCTGTGTGCCAGTGCAGGGTGAGGCAGGAGAACCTGTAAGCAGAATGCATGGTGCAGAGGTAGTGATCCGTGGGGTGCTCTGAAAGCCCTGAAAAGAACCCCCAACTCTCTCCACATCTCCTGTAACGCTCTCTGATCTCATTCTTCCCTTTACATTTTTTCAGCAAATATTTGCGTGCCGGGTACCGTGGATACATCAGTGAACAAGAAAAAAAATGTCTGTTCTTATGGTGTTTAAACTTAAGTTGGGGAGTAAGAAAAATAATTACATAAGTAACTGTAATTACAGTTATGAAAAGCGCCATAGAAGAGATCAAAGTGAGGGGGAGAGAGCAAGGTGATGGTGTGGCTGGATCATTAGGGTAAGCCTCCTTGAGGAGTTGCATCTCACTCTTCCCTCCAGTGAATAGAAGTTGACCTGGTGGAGTGTGCAAGGAGCACTCCAGGCAGAGGGAGGGGCATCTCCATTGGCCTTGAAGTAGTTAGTTAGGTGTTCAGTGCCTGTGAGGTCATGGTGATGACAATTGGAAAGAATCTGTAGAGAAAGACTGGGGTGGAAGAAATGAGAAAACTGCTCACGATTTAGCTTTGAAAGCAAGAGAATAGAAGAAATAAAGATATCTCTAGTCCACTAGTCTGTATGTTTTTTTAAAGAAGTAGCTGTGCTTATTCATCCTTGAATTCCCATTGGCCAGTAAAGTGCTTGATATATACAGTAGATGTGCAATAAATGTGTGTCGAATCAGGTGACTGGCTAATTCTCACTTTATGTATTAGGGCTTTTTCTGCAATTAGGATAGAAACTCCTTGAGAATGAGAAAAATATACATCCAAATATATCCTCCAAAGTATTAGACACATAAAAGACAATAAATACTTGTTGACTTATCATTAATTACTTGAATTAAGTTCAGAAATTATACAAACTGATAGCCTGTTGAGTTATACAGTGGCCATCAAAATACTAGCAGTCATATGTCTAGTGAAACTAAAAATGCAAATCTTAATGCATTGACAGAACATGAGCTAATACTTTTTAAATTACTTTACATATATGTTCTCCAAATAAAACCCAAGAGCCAAAAATACATAAATGCCCAAAATAGACCTACAAATTTTGTAGAATTTGTTTTATAGTTCTTAATTACTAAATTTCATAAGGAAGAGGCACTTCTGTGTTCTAAATCCAGAATATCATTTAGCACTGTATGTTAAGATCTTCTCTGAATATAATGTTGTATTTTAAGTATGAGTAAATGTAATCTAAAACAAATTTTTCTTCCTTCTTGAGTTTCTTGATTCACTTTTACAAAAATGCATAGTGGAGTAATTTTTTTTTTTTTTTTTAAATATTTTATTGTACTGCAGGTGAAGGCTTACAGAACAGATAGTTTCTCATGTAACAGTAACACACATGCTGTTTTATGACATTGGTTAACAACCCCACAACATTTTAACCC
>NW_004443965.1:3390449-3449583 GCF_000243295.1 Trichechus manatus latirostris
TACTCCCCTTCTGCCTTCTGGGCCTTGTCACTGGACTCCTGTACCTCGTTACTCTCATGGTTTTACTGGGCTGTCCACTCGCAGGCTGATCAGTGAACCTCGAAGGTAACTTTACCAGCATAGTGGAGTAATTTAACTGTACTCTCAAAAGATTACCTTTTTTAGGTTAGATATGAAATTAGTTGCTACAAATCTTGCTATTTTGATACAATTCTTGAAGAAACTCAATATGGCAGCTAGCCTTCCAGACCTATATTTACATAGTTTCTTCTAAGTCTTTAGTTGGTTTTCTATAAATCAGTATAATTACAGAGATATAATTTAACTGGTTGAAAACTGAGGGAAAAATCTTCAGTTATCATAAGCTCATATAATATGGCATTTACATAAGCAGTTCACTAATATGGGAGAAAACAATCTACGTAAAAGCTCCTTTCAAGCTGAGGATAAGTCGTTATTTGGGATGGTTTTCTGACAGCTGTTAATAGATCAAGTAAACCTCTAGAAGCATATTTTAGTACTAAGAGCCTAGTTTTAGTGATTCTAGAATCTGCATTCATCCATAGAAAGCAGGATACCAACCAAACCAAACCCATCGAGTCAATTCTGACTCGTAGCAACGGGCGTGAACTAATTCCCCATTCACATTTATATGTGTTATAAATTACCTTACTTATAAATACAAGCAAGATGTGCTGTCCTCCATCTCTGCAATATAAAGTCTCTCAGCTTTGAGTGTTTAGTGCCATGGATGTCTATTATTTTCATATCCTCAAAAGGAAATACAGACAGCCTTCCTACTTCATTAGTCCATCCATATTTATAACCAGTCTGCATTCTGAAATAGGTTTTACAATTTTTGCTATGCTATGTAAGGCCTTTGGAACATTAACTTGAATCTACATAATCCATACTTCAGCAAACTATCCAGGGATTTGATCCCAGCTTTCATGGTTTCGTTTTTGATTAGTATAATCTGATTGTCTCTGATTTTTATTAAGCTATATTCCAGCCTAATTGGAAAGGGCTACTTTTTCATTCATGTAGTTTTCAGTGCCCTTTGCATGGCATTCTCAACACCTTTCTGTATGACTGCATACTGCCAATTGTAGATGAGGTGATGGAGTGGAGGAATAACACGTGTGAAAAGAAAGACATTATGGTTTTGATGGGAAGACCTTAAGGCACGAGTCTTTAGTTCAAATCCTAGCTCTGTTGGCAGTATATGGAAGACAGAAAGTCTTCATCCATTGCAACAGTTGGGTTTAATCGTCTAGGTTAGTTAATTCAGTTATTTAAGCTTGTTGTAAATGAAGCGCAAGTCACTGGTTCTGTTACCGTATGTGACTGTTTACTTCACGCAGAGAAAAACTCAGAGTTGTAGATTACAAATGAGGATGTTAGATGAAGGGAAACTGAGTTTATGTATGGATATGCTCAAATCTGTCACTGTTAACTGAAAAAATACCACAAGGCAAATATCCTGCTGACAGAAATTTCAGTTGTTTTATCTTCCTTTAGCTAAAATGGATAACTCGCTGAATTAATCTGTAGTTGAAGTACAGCCAGACTTCATTCCCTTGGCCAGTAACGTTGGTTCTCAGAGTTATAACAAACTTATACATCCATCCATGCTGATTAGGCAGGCTTGAGGGGGAAAGCTAAAAAAGGCTTCTCTTGATAATAGCCAATAAATCAGTGGTGGACCAAGCTATTATTATTAATTCTGAGCTCTATTCACTTATTATCATCTCCCCTTCTGTAAAATTTATTTGCATAACACTTTTTTTAAATCAGGGCCTATAGCTTTGTATATTATTTATATAGCTTATATATGCAGTTAATAAATGAAGTTGGTGATGATGATGATTCTGCCTCACAAACAATAACAGTAGCAAATAAGATTTTATTCATACTGTTACTGACCTGCTTAAGTAGTTGATTTAAAGTTATGTTTTTTGATCCTGGCCTCTTCTTTAAAAACAAATTTAAGCTGAATTGCAAAATTCTCTGATTCTAGGTATCATATACTGGCCAATTAAATAATTGATTACAACTGGTTTCTAAAAGATGAAAAGTTTTCATAACAGGAAATTTGGAAACAGATTTTACTATGAACTTTTCCATATATTTCCACCGAATTTCAACTTTGGCAAAATTTATGTTAATAGCATCTTTTCATCTTTTCATAGTCCTTAGAGTGATTTCTTTTTCTGTTTTTTTAATGTCCTTGGCCAACAATACTAAATATTGTGCGAAACAACTTTTAGGATGAGTTTTCCTCAAGTGACCTACTTTGCAAGGAAACAGAGGTGTTTAGTGTTCTGTTCTGTTGTACATAGGGTCACTATGAGTTGGCATCTACTCGATGGCACCTAACAGTGATGACAGAGACATTTTAACCTCTGAAACTAAATCAGATCATAGATGGACAGATAAAAATATTCATATCTGTCTTGAATAAATTATGATTATAATGCTGTTACCCAGTAAATAAGAGGACAGATTTGAAATTAATTGGTCTCACTCTTTGCAAAAGATAGATGCATATTCATAAGAGTTGAGAAAAATAATTTTTCACTTAGTATGTAAGGCTGTTTTCGTGAAGACATCTCCCCAGTAAGATAAAGCTAACATCATGCTATGAATAAATTTCCAAAGAAAGCTTTCAGTCATTGATCAGTTTTTCTAAGAGAAACCAACACAGATAATTGACTTGTATGAAGATGGTAGATGCATAATTCACAGTATCACCTTGGGTAAATGCTTTTCTTTTCTCACCCATAAACTAGCAATACATCCACCGAACAACTTTTTATTCACTTCCCTTAAATCTGGTTCCTAACCCTCCAAATTCACTGGTGTAGGGAAGGCATGGTTTACATTAAAATATTTAAAACACCTGTAAAGCAGTTTCAGGCTTTCAGAAATATCTTTGAGTAAGAACTTGGTATCCATACCTCTTACCTTATAGAAAATAAGCTGCTTTAAATTTTCAAAAGGAATCTCTTTGGAGATTTGAGAGCATCATGGGTTGGGGCAGAAACCCTGGTGGCATAGTGGTTAAGAGCTACGGCTGCTCACCAGAAGGTCGGCAGTTTGAATCCACAAGGCGCTTCTTGGAAACCCTATGGGGCAGTTCTACTCTGTCCCACAGGGTCACTATGAGTGGGAATCAACTTGACGGCAACAAATTCGGTTTTTTTGGTTCTTATTTATGGGTTGGGCTGTCAGCAAGAGTAAAAAGTTGAAGTGAAATTGGGTCTGCCTGTGGCTCCTTTATACTTGTATTTCCATTCCTCAGCCTCAGCTACATTAGGGCACATGGCAAAGACCACAGAAGATTCTGTGCCAGGCAGGTAGTGTATGGATGTTATAGTACAGAGTCATCTCCAGTGAGAGCTACTCTTCAGCATTTAGAGTAGGAATGTTGCTGTTACTGCTAGCAGCACAGCTATGGGAGCCAAGGGATTTATGAGTCTCTCCATGTTGTTGAAGGAGCCCTAGTAGCACAGTGGTTAAGTGCCAGCTGCTAACGGAAAGGTTGGTGGTTCGATCCCACCAGCAGCTCTACAGGAAAAAAGACCTGGCAAACTGCTTCCATAAAGATTTTTGTTGTTAGATGATGTTGAGTTGGTTCTGACTCATAGCGACCCTGTGTGCAACAGAACAAAACACTGTCAGGTCCTGCACCATCCTCACAATTGTTGCTGTGTTTGAGCCCATTGTTGCAGCCGCTGTGTCAATCCATCTCCTTTAGGGTCTTCCTCTTTTTCACTGACCCTCTACTTTACCAAGCATGATGTCCCTCTCCAGGAACTGATTCCTCCTGATAACATGTCCAAAGTATGTGAGATGAAGTCTTGCCATCCTTGCTTCTAAGGAGCATTCTGGCTGTACTTCTTCCAAGACAGATTTGCTTGTTCTTCTGGCAGTCCGTGGTATATTCAGTGTTTTTATAGTCACTGGTTTTGTCAAATTTTCTGGTGTTTTAGCTACAATATTGTGGTAATTAGTATTTGTGAACCTGTATCAATAACTTCTTTGATAATGAAGTAGTAATTAAAGAAAACAAGGAGTGATATATGATAACTATGATTACAAGTAACATTAGTACAAAAAACATTACTAACAATTCTGTATAGTCTGGTATGGGAGGAAGTCCATGGGGTTGGGTGACACCATGAGTTACCACCCTGGATGACACCAACCCTAGTGATGCCACTGATTCAATCCATAACATTCTACCCTTTAGCCTGCCAAAACTCATGTCCTTCCCACATGTAAAACACATTTACCTGATCACATCATCTGAAATTCTTAAATCAACTCCAAGTCCAAAATGTCATCTTCTGAATCACTTAAATAAAATATGGGTGAGACTTTAGACATATTCCATCCTGGGGCAAAATTCCTCTTCATCTGTTTACTTGTGAAATCTCAACTACAAGTTATCTGTTTCAAAATACAGAGGTAGAACAGGTACAAGGTAGACATTTCCATTACAAATGGAGAAATTGGAGGGAAAGAAGGGATAATGGGCACCAAACAAATCCAAGACTCAGCAAGACAAACTACATTAGCTCTCAGGGCTTGAAAATAATCCACTGTTCTCTGAGACCATCTGGGCAGTGGCCCCACCTTCCAGACTGTTGGCCACACCCTCTGAATTCTGGGTGGAGGCTCCGAGGCCCTGAGCTTCAGCTCCGCTTTCCAGGCCCACTGGGATGGCAATTCTTCTCCCTCTGCTTCAGGCAGCCCCATTCTCTTGAGTCCATCTGCGTGGCGACCCCACCTCCTTGGCCCTGGTAAGCCCTGTTCTTCTGCCCCTTGAGCATGGAAGTCCTGCCCCCTCAGCTTCAGGTGGCAGCCCTGTCCCACTGGCATACCTTAACGGCAGTCCTGCACTACAAGTTGGTGAAGATCAGACTCTTTGAAACCTAGAAGTCAGTGGCCCCACCCTTTGAGATCCAGGAGACCAAGGCCCCACCCTTTGAAACTGAGAAGGCCGTTTCTCGTGCTGCTTCCAACAGTTCTGCTGATCTCTGAGCTGCTCCAGGGATGATCGTTTTCTTGGAGGACAACAGATGTGGCTCCTTTATCCTGTTGCCTGCCTGTAGAATTTCAAGAGGCAAACAACATTCACTCCTTTCATTCTTTCTCTAGCCCCTTCAGCCTAAATTCATGGATTTTCTGCTTTGGTAGTTGGTTAGATCCATCAGTCACAGGCTTAATCTTTTTAATAAAAGACTGTGTAGCCACGTCCTTGGTGAACATTCTAGGACACGTGTCATTAGTTTGTACAACAGAATTTTCCAAATGTTTAAGTTCTGTTTTCATTTTGCACAGTTCATTTTTAAGTCCATCTCTTTCTGTCATGGATTGAATTGTGTCCCCCAAAAATATGTGTCAATTTGGTTAGGCCATGATCCCCAGTATTGTGTGGTTGTCCTCCATTTTGTGATTGTAATTTTATGTTAAAGAGGATAAGGGTGGGACTGTAACACCCTTACTAAGGTCACATCCCTGATCCACTGTAAAGGGAGTTTTCCCTGGGGTGTGGCCTGCACCACCTTTTATCTTACAAGAGATGAAAGGGAAGTGAGCAGAGAGAGGGGACCTCATACCACTAAGAAAGCAGCGCCGGGAGCAGAGTGCGTCCTTTGGACCTGAAGTTCCTGCACTGAGATGCTCCCAGACCAAGGGAAGACTGATGCATCGCAAGGACCTTCCTCCAGAGCTGACAGAAAGTCTTGCCCTGGAGCTGATGCCCTGAATTTGGACTTGTAGCCTACTAGACTGTGAGAGAATAAATTTCTCTTTGTTAAAGCCATCCACTTGTGGTATTTCTGTTACAGCAGCAATAGATAACTAAGACACTTTCCCCTTGCATTTTACTGTAAGTGGCAAGGAGAAACCACCCTTTAAGATTTTGCTTAGAAATCTCATCAGCCACATACCCAAGTGCATCACTTGCTGTCTCAGTTATCTAGTGTTGCTCTAACAGAAGTACCACAAGTGGATGGTTTTAACAGAGACAAATTTATTGTCTTCACAGTCCAGTAGGCTACAAGTCCAAATTCAGGGCATCAGCTCCAGGAAAAGGCTCTCTCTCTCTGTCGGCTCTGGAGAAAGGTCATTGTGATACCTCAGTCTTTCCGTGGTCTGGGAGCATCTCTGCGCAGGAACCTCAGGTCCAAAGGACGCACTCTGCTCCCAGCACTGCTTTCTTGGTGGTATGAGGTTCCCATGTGTCTCTGCTTGCTTCTCTCTTTTATATCTCAAAAGAGATTGCATTAAGACACTAATCTTGTCAACCTCATCAGTATAACCTCATCACAATGATAGAATTTACAACACATCAGGAGATCACATATAATCTCATCATAGTGGTAGAGTTTACAACACATAAGGAAATCACATCAGATAACACAATCATACAATACTGGGAATCATGACCTAGCCAAGTTGCTACACACATTTTGAGGGGACACAATTCAATCCATGACATTCCACCCTTTGGCCCCCAAAAAATCACAACCTTGCAACATGCAAAACATATTCATCTCATCATATCACAGCAGAAGTCTTAACTCTAAGTCCAAAATCTGAAAATTCCTCTTCATCTGTGAAATCTAGAATACAAGTTATCTGCTTCCAAAGGTACAGTGGCAGAACAGGCACAAGCTAGACATTTCCATTACAAATGGGAGAAATTGCAGGGAAAGAAGGAATAACAGGCACCAAGCACGTTAACAGAACACGTTACATTAGCCCTCAAGGCTTGAAAATAATCCTCTGTTCTCTGAGACAATTTACACAATAGCCCTGCCCTCCAGACTCCGGGTATTGGCCACAGTCGCCGGATTCTGAGTGGAGGCCCCTCGGCCCTGGGTTTCAGCTCCGCCTTCCAGGCCCACTGGGATGGCAACTCTGCTCCCTCGGCTTTAGGCATACCATTCTCCTAGTGCTTCGGAGTTACAAGTCCACCCTTAGAAACACCAGAGGCCATGGCTCCACCCTTTGAAACCCTTGAGGTCATGACCATACCTTTTGAGACTGAGGCAGCTTAGCTTCTTGTGTTCCTTGCCTCTTCAGCTTCTGCTTCCTGTGGCCTCTCAGGCCTCACGCCCTCATCTGCCCTACTGGGACAAGTGTTCCAAAGCTCGGTAGCTCCACCGATTAAGTGCCTGGAGGCACCCCACTCTGCCAGGAAGCCTCCAGCGCACAGGCACTCAGCTCTCTTGCTCCGTGGTTCGGCTCCAGCACCGTCTCGGGCTGGTCCCCTGGTTCTGCTGCTGCTGGTTCTCTGTTGCTGCCCCTTCTGTGCTGCTGCAGGTTCTCTGCCACTGCTGGTCCTCTGCCGCTGCCACACCTCTATCCATTCACAGTTTCAAAACCGATCCCACATTTTAGGTATCTGTTAGAGCAGCACCCCACTCCTGGTACTTCTGTTAGAGTGGCACTAGATGACTGAGACACTTGCAAATTCTACCTTCCAACATACATTTGAACATAATTCAGACAAGTTCTTTGCCACTGCATAAGAAGCATCACTGTTCCTCCATTGTCTAATCACATGTTCTTCATTTTCTATTAAAGCCTCACTAGAAGCATGTTTAATGTTCACATTTTAGCAGCAGTCTGTTGCTGGTGTCATATGTATTCTCTAAGATGATAGAGACTTTCTCTGTAGCTCTTTCCACTTCCTTCTGAGCCCTCACCAGAATTGTCTTTGATGTCCATAGTTCTACCAGGTCTCTTCAAGGCAATCTAGGCTTTTATTATTAGGCACCTTCCAGTCTCTACCCATTACCCAATTCTAAAACCACTTCCACATTTTAGGTATCTGTTGGAGCAGCACCCCATTCTTCTAGTACCAAATTCTGTCTTAGTTATGTAGTGCTGCTATAACAGAAATACCACAAGTGGATGGCTTTAGCAAACAGAAATTTATTTTCTCATAGTTTAGCAGGCTGTAAATCCGAAATCAGACAGCTGGCTCTAGGAGAAGGCTTTCTCTGTTGGCTCTTGAGGAAGGTCCTAGTCTCTTCAGCTTCTGCTTTGTAGTTCCTTGGAGATCTCCATGTGTCTTGGCATTTATCTTACCCAATCTTTGCTCTACTTGATGGCTTGTTTAATATCTTGTATTTCAAAAGAGATTGACTCAAACACACCCTACACTAATCCTGTCTCATTAACTTAACAAAGACAATCCATTCCCAGATGGGATTATAACCACAAGCGTAGAGGTTAGCATTTGCAACACATATTTTTGGGGGACACAATTCAATCCATAACACATAGCAACCCTATCTGTTACAAAGTAGAACTGCTCCATACGGTTTTCTTGGCTGTAATCTTTATGGAAACAGATTCCTAGGCCTTTCTTCTGTGGGTACCACTGGATGGATTTCAGCCACCAACCTTTAGGTTAGTAGTGCAGCGCAAACCGTTTATGCCACCCAGGGACATTCTTGGCACATAATAGGGTTAAGTAAATGTTAGTTGCTTCTGAGTTCACTAGTGGGAAGTAAGGAGACAAACCACAGGCAGGTCCTGAGACAAGGCAGTGTTGTGGAGTACTTGCGTCATCTGTTTTACTTTCATAGACGGGGGTTGACCTCACTGCTGGTACTGGAAGTAATGTCAAGAAAAAGCCTATTACAACCTATTTTTAAATCCTGTTTTAAAACTTTATGTTTTTTTTTTGTTTGTTTATTTTTTTAACTGTTCTCTGTAATTAGACATGCTTAGGAAGTACATGGAGGAGTTATCATTATAGTGACACTGATGATGGTCCTGGGCCCTGGGGGTGTGGGAGAGAGGCAGCCTTCTTAGACTCTACAAGTGACCATTCAAGTAGATGGGTCACTTCACAGATTTAGAAGGTGCATTGCTCATGTATTAGACTCACTCTTATTTTGTTACACAGTCTTTTGAAGTACTTTTTTTTCTTGATTTTACAGAACTAATTTAATGAAGTTTAATACTTTCTCAAAGAGCTTTGACTTTAAAGGAAAACTGTAAAATTCCAGTTTAAGATGCCTTTCAAATAATGTTTTTGGAGTGTTCTGAACTTTCTCATCTGACTTGTAGATTTGAAACCCACAGGAAGCCAGCTGGTCCTTTTCGAAGGAAACTTTACCAGTCACAAAAACAAATAATTATTTTGCCGTTATTCCAGCATTCAGGCATGAGATCATAGAGGTTTTTCAGTATCTCTTCTGACTCACCGGTTATCTCCGACTAAACAATTTAGTGGTTTCAGTTTACTTAAGCAAAAACTATCAAAACTGTACCTATAAAAAAAGGACCAAATTAGCAACCAAAGAACCCTGACATTTTTTAAATAAGTATTCCTGACGTGTAAGATATACTAAAGTAAAATTTTGGTATCAGAATGAAAGTAATCTCAAGATATTAATTACTGCTAAAAATCAGTCTAATGAGGAGGAATGTGATGTCTTTTAGAGAAGAGTAGTAGATTAAAGAAAGGAACATTTTTTCAAAATTATTGTGCAAAGTATTAAAAAATATATACAGTTGAATACATCTGAGATATATGAGATAGCTCACATGTAGAACTTATTTCAGAGTACCCTTTGGAATTTAGAATAAATTGGAAATGTGAAGGATATTCTAATGGAAGTGTTTATATACTGAATGGTGAAAGGAATATATGAAGAAGCTACAAAGAGAAAACGGAAAATTGACAAAAATCAAAAACGTTTTATTTCTTAAGTTGTATTTGACGTTGTGCTTTGGAAAGGTTATTATTAAGGAAGCAGTTCATAAAGTAGAGGAAGTAAGAATGTTCTCTGAAAGATTCAAATTTACAAACCAAGATAAAATTTTGTTAATATTGCAAAATTACCTTAAAAACACATTTACTGACCTTGGGGACAGGGATAAGAAAATGGAGAAGCATGATTATTAAGTCTCAAATTATTATGGGTTACTATACCATTGCGCATAATTGTTATGTACAAGATGCATAAAAATACTTATCTGATATGAACATTTTCTTTAGCATTTATTTTGTTTAAGTATAATCAGTAGAACTTTGGGGCTCTGCATAGCAAAGAAGAAAAAGGTTAATGGGAGTCCACTGGACAGCTTATCTGTAGCCAGATCTCACTACTTAATATACTCAAAGATTCAAGACATGTTCATGGAAATGAGGTAAACAAAAAGCTGTAGTCTATCAAGACTTGTACCTTCACTTTTTTCTGTCCCGTTCCAGAGGTCTCACTTTGGTCTGTTATTTCCCCAAATCTCTTTTTCATTATGACTTGTCAATGTCCCATTCCCTTCTGCATATCCCTGCCTTTTTTAATCCTATTTCCCCGACCTACTTCTTATCGCTATTACCAGTTGCCTGTTTACCTCCTTCCTTTTATTTTTGACTCTCATGTTATATGTAACAACTCTTCTGTTTCCTGCCCACCCAGACTCTTCCGATGCCAACAAATAAAGACGTGAATAAAGCAGCTTAGAGACCATTCTACAGTCAAAGAAAACCTGATTTCCAGCTGTTCTGTTGGTTTGTGATCCTGTGGTCACAGGAAGAGCATCTAGGAGTTCTTTGAATTCCTCCCTCCCCTTTTTTTTTCTTCTGGTTGAGTGATAATATTTTTTTTATTTGTAGTATAATTCACATACAGTAAAATCCTTTTTGATATACTGTTTTATAACAGATTCATAAAGCTGTATAACTACCCCAACAATCAAGGTAAAGAAGAGTTCTGTCACCCTCTCAAAAAATTATCTTATTCTCTTTTGTAGTCAACCCCTCTGAAAGATCCTCAGACCCTGGCAACCACTGATCTGTCCCTATACTTTTACCTTTTCCAGAATGTCATATTAATGGAATCATACTTTAGTTTAGGGTTGGGACTGGTGTGCTGGAGGGATTTTCTCACTGTTCTTACTCCACCTTCAGCTTTTAACCTTTCCTACCTGTTTGTGCCTCAGAAGGGGGTTTGTCTCTCCACTCTAGCTCCTCCCCTTAAGGAAGGATACTATTGCTTGTTATTCACTGCCTCCCAGCCTTGTCATAGGGGCCAGGTGGAATTCTCTTCTGTCCTTGTCCAACCTGAGTTTGGGGCCAGCCCTGTGTTGCTGGGACTCAAGGGTGGGACTTTCTCAGTGATCCTGTTCCCCCATCCCAGTGGCAGGCGAATTTAGCCTGTGTATTTGATGATCTTGTATAGGAGTTTCCTGCCTCTCCGCAGAGGTTGGAGACCTCTAATAGTCTGAGCTCAGGCCTATTTTTTGTTTCTCCCACAAGGTTAAAAACAAAAACCAGTTGCCATCAAGTCGATTGCAACTCATGGCAACCTCATGTGTATCAGAGTAGAACTATGCTCCATAGGGTTTTCAGTGACTGATTTTTCAGAAGTAGATTGTCAGGCATTTCTTCTGAGGAGCCTCTGGGTGGATGTGAACCACCAACGTTTCACTTAGCAGCCAAGCACATTCACCATTTATTTGTACCACTCAAGGTCTCCCCTACAAGAGTAACCAAAAGCAGTTGCCGTCAAATCAGTTAGATTCACGGCAACCCCATGTGTGCAGAGTAGAAATGGACCATAGAGATTTCAAGGCTGTGACCTTTCAGAAGCAAATCACCAGGCCTTTCTTCCAAGGTGCCTTTGGGTGGTTTCACACTGCCAACCTTTTAGTTAGTAGTCAAGCACTTAACTGGTTGCACCCCCACAAGGTTAGACAGTTTTTTGTTTTTTTTTTACCTTTCCCCCAACCATAACGGGTCTTCACTTGTGCCGTGGCTGGGGTGGGGGGGCGGGGGGAGGTGGCGGGAGGACAAGACTTGCTGCCCTTCCCTCAGTGACTTTAGGCTTTTTTGTTCCATAGAGGAGAGGGGCCCTTGCTGGGGCTTTGTGGCTTTCCAACAATGGTGACCTCTGCCTTCTTTCAGGGAGCCCTCTCCGGTCTCCCTCCCTGACCCCAGTCTTTCTCCTGAGCACCTAGTAGAAGTCTGTGGAAAAGGGTCTGCAAGAGAGTGCAAAACTCGCCTTGTATCTGTAGCTCCCAGTATCTTAAATACGCTTTGATAACTATTTTGCTTATAAATAAATGCCATTCCAAGAATGAAATTGTGGAATTACCTTCTGGACACAGGTAGAGAATAAATGGCCATGACACAATCTAGATTTTACCATTGAAATATAGTATATTTTATTGTAAGATTTTTGCCAGTCGTATCTAAAACTTGACTCTCCGTAGGTCTTAAATATCAACCAAATATGAAACTATTGAAAAATCCTATGATGAATTTGGAGAATGTACTATTCTACTTTAAACATATACTTCAAAGGTCATATCTTTTAAAATAATTGATGTGATGTTCCAACTCATAGCGACCCTATGGGACACAGTAGAACTGCTTCATAGGACTGCCTTTTGGTTAGTAGCCAAACACTTAACCACTGTGCCACCAGGGCTCCTTTTAAAATAATTGATGTGGTGTTATTGCTACCTAGACCACTCATATAAAATATTCCTGCCAATCAGCATTAATTTGTAAATTACACCAAAACAAGGCATCTTGTTCAGAAATACTTTTTCCTGAATAAGTTTCTTGTCAATTCTCTAAGAACTGTATTTTATATATGAATTCCCTGTTATCTTATGTGTGTGTATGATTGACCTAAAATGAAGTCAAGAAACTGCACATGAGGATATAAGCAATACTAGTGTGAAATTTCATCTCTAATGTGGGGTTCAAAATTAATATGGTTAGATTTTTATTAGTATTTAAAACTTAATTCTCACATGTTGCAAAATTCACTACTTCTTATATCCATTAATTTAATCATAGGTTGGTGTGTTAATTTCCAAAATACCACAGACTGGCTTGCTTAAAAGAAAAGAAATTTATTGTCTTACAGTTCTGGAAACTAGTAAACCAGATTCAGGCTGAGAGCAGGGCCATATTCTCTCCAAAGGCTCTAGGGGAAGATCCTTTCTCGTCTCTTCTGATTTCTGGTTGTTGTTGTTAGGTGTCGTCGAGTCAGTTCCGACTCATAGTGACCCTGTGTATAACAGAACAAAACACTGCCCAGTCTTGTGCCATCCTCACAATTGTTATGCTTGAACCCATCGTTGCAGCCACTGTGTCAATCCATCTCATTGAGGGTCTTCCTCTTTTTCGCTGACCCTCTACTTTGCCAAGCATGGTGTCCTTCTCCAGGGACTGATCCTTGCTGATGACATGTCCAGAGTGCGTGAGATGAAGTCTCACTATCTTTGCTTCTAAGGAGCATTCTGGCTGTACTTCTTCCAAGACAGATTTGTTCATTCTTCTGGCAGTCCGTGGTATATTCAGTATTCTTTGCCAGCGCCATAATTCAAAGGCCTTAATTTCTCTTTGATCTTCCTTATTCATTGTCCAGCTTCCACATGTATATGAGATGATTGAAAATAACATGGCCTGGGTCAAAGTAACATCTTTGCTTTTTAATACCTTAAAGAGGTCTCTTGCAGCAGATTTACCCAATGCAGTACATCGTTTGATTTCTTGACTGCTGCTTCCATGGGTGTTGATTGTGGATCCAAGTAGAATGAAATCCTTGACAACTTCAGTATTTTCTCCATTTATCATGATTGTGCTTATTGGTCCAGTTGTGAGGATTTTTGTTTTCTTTACATTGATGTGTAATCCATACTGAAGGCTGTAGCCTTTGATCTTCATCAGTAAGTGTCTCAAGTCCTCTTCACTTTCAGCAAGCAAGATGGTGTCATCTGCATAACACAGGTTTTTATTGAGTCTTCCTCCAATCCTGATGCCTTGTTCTTGTTCATATAGTCCAGCTTCTCAGAGTATTTGCTTAGCATACAGATTGAATAGGTATGGTGAAAGGATACAACCCTGATGCACACCTTTCCTGACTTTAAACCACGCAGTATCCCCTTGTTCTGTTCAAACGACTGCCTCTTGATCTATGTACAGGTTCCTCATGAGCACAATTAAGTGTTCTGGAATTCCCATTCTTCGCAATGTTCTCCATAATTTGTTATGATCCACACAGTCGAATGCCTTTGCATAGTCAATAAAACACAGGTAAACATCTTTCTGGTATTCTCTGCTTTCAGCCAAGATCCATCTGGCATCAGCAATGATATCCCTGGTTCCATGTCCTCTTCTGAATCTGGCTTGAATTTCTGGCAGTTCCCTGTCGATATACTGCTGCAGGCGCTTTTGAATGATCTTCAGCAAAATTTTACTTGCGTGTGATATTAAATGATATTGTTCAATAATTTACGCATTCGGTTGGATCACCCTTCTTGGGAATAGGCATAAATATGGATATCTTCAAGTCAGTTGGCCAGGTATCTGACTTCCAGATTTCTTTGCTTAGAGAAGTGAGCACTTTCAGCACTGCATCCATTTGCTGAAGCATCTCAACTGATATTCCATCAATTCCTGGAGCCTTGTTTTTTACCAATGCTTTCAGCACGGCATGGACTACTTCCTTCAGTACCATCGGTTCTTGATCATATGCTACCTCTAGAAATAGTTGAACATCAACTAATTCTTTTTGGTGTAGTGACTCTGTGTATTCCTTCTATCTTTTGATGCTTCCTGCGTTGTTTAATATTTTCTCCATAGAATCCTTCCGTATTGCAACTTGAGGCTTGAATTTTTTCTTCGGTTCTTTCAGCTTGAGAAATGCCAAGCGTGTTTTTCCCTTTTGGTTTTCTATCTCCAGGTCTTTGCACGTGTCATTATAATACTTTACTTTGTCTTCTCAAGCCGCTGTTTGAAATCTTCTGTTCAACTCTTTTACTTCATCGTTTCTTCCTTTTGCTTTAGCTACTCAACGTACAAGAGCAACATCCATTAATAATTGGAACATGGAATGTACTAAGTATGAATCTAGGAAAATTGGAAATAGTCAAAAATGAAATGAAATGCATAAACATTGATACCTTAGGCATTAGTGAGCTGAAATGCACTGGTATTAGCCATTTTGAATCATACAGTCGTATGGTCTACTATGCCAGAAATGACAACTTGAAGAGCAATGGTGTTGCATTCATTGTGAAAAAGAACATTTCAAGATCTATCCGGATGTACAACACTGTAAGTGATAGGATAATATCCATACGCCTATAAGGAAGACCAGTTAATAAGACTATTAATCAAATGTAACCTCCAACCACCAAGACCGAAGATGAAGAAATTGAAGATTTTTACCAACTTCTGCAGTCTGAAATTGGTCGAACATGCAGTCAGGATGCGTTGATAATTACTGGTGATTGGAATGCAAAAGTTGGAAACAAGAAGGATCGGTAGTGGGAAAATATGGCCTTGGTGATAGAAATGATGCTGGAGATCGCATAATATAATTTTGCAAGACCAACGACTTCTTCATTGCAAATACCTTTTTTCACCAACATACATGGTGGCTATACACGTGGACCTTGCAGGATGAAATACACAGGAATCAAATTGACTACATCTGTGGAAAGAGATGATGGAGAAGTCAGAACAAGGCCAGGGGCTGACTGCGGAACAGACCATCAATTGCTCATGTGCAAGTTCAAGTTGAAACTGAAGAAAAGTAGAAGTCCACAAGAGCCAAGGTATGACCTTGAGTGTATCTCACCTGAATTTAGAGACCATCTCAAGAATAGATTTGACGCACTGAACACTAATGACCGAAGACCAGACGAGTTGTGGAATGACATCAAGGACATCATACATGAAGAAAGCAAGAGGTCATTAAAAAGACAGGAAAGAAAGGCCAAAATGGATGTCAGAAGAGACTCTGAAACTTGCTCTTGAACGTCGAGTGGTTGAGAGGTTTGTTCAAAGCCACGTAAATAATTATTGAGATAACTGTGAGGTTGTCTGAGTTATGGATTTAAAATTTGAACTCTCAGTGGATTTTGCTATATAGAGAGTATAAAATAAAACCTAGTGAATTAAAGTACAAAATCACCCTCATTTTTGTTCTTCTTCCTTTTAAGGACAATTGGTAATTTTATTTATAGTTGTGTAACTTCTAGCAAATGGATTTTAGAAATATATGTTCCGTATCATTTTTTATTCTCTTTGATTTTCAAAAGGATTTCATATTTGCATATGTCAAGTGTTTAAATTAGTTCAATAAGATTTCAGCTGCCATTTTTAAGTGCCCTGTGAATGAAAATCAGATTGAAGAGTCCATTTAAATAAAACTCATCTCTTTCGGGTAAAAATTGGTAGGTGGTTAAAAAAATGTGTAATTCAGTTAGAGCAGGTGAATTGGTGCATGTTTTGCTCAGCAAATCTGAATCTGAATAATCATTCCACAAAAGAAGAAATGGAGAAGAGCTTTCTTTTTGAGGATAGAATTGGGTGTTAAATTAATAGCTTTAGCATATTGTTTGATTCTGTCCTTTCGGGTTCTGATGAAATTTTCTCAAGTAGTGAACTTTAGAATTTTTTTTTAACTTTTCATTTTAAACTAATTTTAGACTTACAAAAAAGTCACAAAAACAGTACAAAGAGTCCTGGTGTACTCCTCACCCAACTTCCTTTAATGTTAACATCTTAAATAACGATAATACAATGATGAAAACTAGGAAATTAACGTTAATAATATTGATACAATACTATTAACTAAATTATAGACCTTATTTGAATTACATCAGTTTCCACCAGTATCCCTTTTCTATTCCAGACTCCTACTATTCAGGATCCCACACTGCATTTAATTGTTATATCTACTTATTGTTGTTAGCTGCTGTCAAGTCGGCCCCCAATTCATGGCAACCAGATACACAACTAAATGAAAAATTTCTTTTATAAGGATCAGCACAAAGCTGGTTCCTATGAGGTGGAGGTTAAAGATATCCCAAATGTCCAACTTTTCCAGGCTGCTGTGCCACTCCATCATCTCTAACATCAACTACTCCCTCTCCCCTCAGTACTCTCCCTACTGTCTTTGGGTTGCCTAATTCGCTGCAAAGTCTCATAGAACTCACAAACCATATGAAGGAAATGGCTCACACAGTTGTGGAGGCTGGCAAGTCCCAAATTCGTGGGTCAGGCATAGGCTTCTCCCTGGCCCTCAATCTCTGCCCAAAGGCACTCAGCTTTCTCGCTCTGTGGTCCGGGATGCCCACTGCACCCTCTCCTGCGGGTCTCTCCTTCTTGGTGGCGATGAGTTCTTCTCTTTCCTGCCTCTGGGGTGGCTCATTTCAGGCTCAGCAGGATGGCAAAACTAACGAATCTCCTTGGTGGGCCACAATTACCCTATCTCACAGCCCCACCCAATCATCTGAGTGGGAGTTACAAGACCATGGCTAGAAAGGCCACACAAAAAGCAATCCACTTCACCACAGCAACAGAATGAAATGCTGCCTGGCTCTGTGCCATCCCCCAAGATTGGTTGCAGATCAGGCCATTGGATTACAATCCATAGGGTTTTCGTTGAATGATTTTCAGAAGTAGATCTCCAGGCCTTTCTTCCTAGTCTGTCTTAGTCTAGAAGCACCACTGAAACCTGATCACCATCATCACAACATGCAAGCCTCCGCCTACAGACAGATGGTAACTGGGCTTGAATGCGCGTTGACCGTGAATTGAACCCAGGTCTCCCGCATGGAAGGGGATAATTGCACCATTGAGCCACCACTGGCCTCTGTATTTCTACTTAGTCTCTTCCACTCTATAATAGTTCCTCAGACTGCCTTCTTTTTCATTATTTTGACATTTTTAAAGAGTACCAATCGGTTCTTTTTGTAGTGTCCCTCAATTTAGGCTTATATGGCGTTTTCTCATTATTACATTGAGATTATGCATTTTAGGCAAGAATACCACAGAAATGATGTTGTATCCTTCTAAGTGCATCATATTAGGGGGTTCACGATACCCGTATGTCTTATACTGGTGATGAGCTTTAGAAATTTTGCTGATAAAAACTATGTATCCATTCTTTCATATATTTTAATTACTATAAAATACATATATATATCCGTCAGAATAGAGATAAGATATTCATTCTTTCTGTGACGTAAATGACCTATCAGACACAAAAAAATGGTCATTAAAGAAAGCTGTAAGCATCACTAGTTAATTAATGGGACAAGGATAGTAGAATTGCACTAATAGAAATAGAGTACTCAATAATGAGAAAAAGAAACAATCTTTTCTTTCAAATGAAGCAATTCTTTCTTCATTGGAAAGTTAAGAAAGGAATTATCAAGAGAGGGGTCTTCCCAACTAACTGAATTATCTTTGTAATAGAAAATGGTCTTGTAGAGATACTTAACTTTGGGTAACTTATCAAGTAGAACATTAAATGAGGGAAAAGGTGATTGCTTTAGTTTCGTTCTTTACGTGACCTTGGAATTATATCAGAAATAAGTCGTTAGAACCCATTTCTAGATCTAGGCTGCCTATCATATGATCTGAAATCAATTTCTTGCAGCAAATTTTTGCATTTATGACATTTTAAAATGCAGAATAAGATGAAATAAATCAATATCAAAAGAAATACTACGTTACATGTTTCAAACGTTATTGATATTGAAGCACCCTATTAAGTTTCATTATAAAATGAAACCACTTCAGGCTTTGATACTCTTAAAGAATATAGCACATTGTTAGGTTCTGCTTGTAGGTGTTTTTCAGAATATAATGTTTATTCCTCAAAGGAAAATGGGCAGAAACTCTTCTGTAGATATCTACATGTGTCATAATGAAGGTTGGAACTATTCCACATTAAGCCTGCTATTTCTGCTTTTTGTATGTCTTTATTTGCTAGGTTTACTTCACTAGGAACATTTCAGTGAAATACTTGTGCTTTTATTCTCTTTTTGGGTTGTCTTCGAAACATTCTTGGACTATAAACCCTATAATAGAACTGAGTACTGCTGTCCCTTCAAAGTTAGAATATTCAATGTAATGGATAGAATTTTCTTTTTATTTTATTTTAGTTCAGCCATCAGCAAACATTGGGAGGCTGAACTGGCTACCCTCAAAGGAAATAATGCCAAACTCACTGCTGCCCTGTTGGAGTCCACTGCCAACGTGAAACAATGGAAACAGCAGCTTGCTGCGTATCAAGAGGAAGCAGAACGTCTGCACAAGCGAGTAAGTTCAGGGCTGCTGTGCATAGGAATTTGCAGCTAACAGATTTCCTTATTCAGAAGAAATTTGCATGTAGATTCAGCACAGGGACATCTTAAGGGGCTATGCATGGGTTGTCAGAACGTATATGGGTTGTATTATATAGCTATATAGTTAAAAATACTTTCTACAGTTTATGGGAATGAAGATTATACAGTTTTTCGTGTTAAAAAGATCTGATTTCAAATTCTGATTCTGGAACTTATTAGCTATTTGACATTTGGTAAATTATTCCCTTGTATGAACTCCGTATTTTCATCTGTAAGCTGGGAATAATAATATACACTCTGTACAATTGTCGTAAAAATTAAACGAGATAATTGATTGGCATGTAGTTGCACCGAGTCAGTAGCTGCTTTTATTATTTTATTTTTATTATTGTTGTTTTTGTGTTTTTTTTAAGAAGGAATATAATTTGAAAAATACAGGTAGAAAAAGAAAATCAGAAATTTTAGTTAACTCACATATTTATAATTTTTGGCACTCTTCTTTCATTCCTGTAGATCTAAATTTCCATCAGGTATCATTTCCTTTCAGCCTGACTAGCTTCCTTTAGCATTTTTTGGACTGCAGGTATACTGGCTATAAATTCTCTCAGCTTTTGTATACCTAAAAATGTCTTTATTTCACCTTCATTTTTGAAAAATATTTTTTGCTAAATGTAGAATTTTAGGCTGACTTTTTTTTCCCTGTAGATTTTAAAGATATCATTCCATTGTCTTCTGGTCTCCATTGTTTCTGATAAGAAAGTTATTGTTCTTACTGTTTTTCCTCTATACATAATGTGTCATTTTTCACTGGCTGTTTTTAAGATTTTTTTTTCTTTATCACTGATTTCCAGCAATTTAACTAGAGTGTAGTGCCTCAGTATGATTGTCTTTGTATTTATTCTGCTTGAGGTTCACTGAGCATGCTAGATCTGTGGGTTGCTTCTCCCCCCTACCCACCTTTTAATCATATTTGGAAAAATTCAGCCAGTATTTTGGCAAATGTTTTTTCTGCCCCATTATCTCTCTCCTCTCTTTCTGGGATCTAATTACACATATGTTAGACCACTTGATATTGTCCAGTTAATACTGTTCATTTTGTTTTCCACCTTTACTCACCACGTGCTTTCAGTCTGAATGATTCCATTGGCCCATCTTTAAGTTCACTGATCTTTTATTCTGTTGTGTTCAGTATGCTATTGATCCTATTGAATTACTTTTTTTGGATTTCAGATTTTATATTTTGCCATTGTAGAATTTTTTTTTGGAAGTTATTTTACAATTTCTAGATCTCTCATGAAATTTCCTGTCTGTTCACTCATTCATTTTCCTGTTGACTCTTCAATGTTTACTATAGTTATTTTAAAGTTTTTTTTCCTTCTAATTCCAGTGACTGATCTTTTGTGAGTTTTTTCCTATAGACTAATTTTTATCTTGACTACAGATTAAGTTTTCCTGTTTCTTCCCATGTCTAGTCATATTCGATTGTATATTGGACATTGTGAATGAGTTGTAGAGATTGTAGATTCTGTTATCTTCCTCTGAAAAGTGTTGAGTTTTGTTTCAGCAGTTAAATTACCTGTGAATTATCTTCAGTTTGTGGAGGTATGGGTTTATGCTCCATTAGGGTTAGTTCATTTCAGTGTTGCTCTTAGTCCTAGGGTGAATCTCTTCGTCCTGGGAAGTCTATCACTAAGGTCTTTATTTTCTGATGTTTCAGTGGAAAGCTTGAGGTATTTACCAAGGCTCTCTAATTTGACAGGACTCAAACTTCAAACAGACTTCTCTGTGATAAGCACTACCACAGCTTAGCTTTTTCAGCTTTTCAGCTGTTTTCCCATCCCCTTGAATTCCGTGGGTTCTCACTGTGCATATTCAGTTAAGGGGTCAGCTAAAGATTTGAGTGAAGTCTATGTGCATATTTGGGGGCATCCTTTCATATAGTTTCTTCAGTTTCCAGCTGTACCAGCTGTTCTGAGGAATTCTAAAATCCTTAGGCTTTTTTAGGGTAATAAGACTGCGGGTTTCTGCTTGACTTCAACCCAAGGAACCCAGACAGACTGGAGAATGCCTTCTGCAAAAAAGATATGTAAATCCATATCTCACTCAGTGTGATGGCTTTCTTTCACTTTTTGCCTGTTTTGGTCACTCACCAGAGCCTTCAAACAGCTGATTTTAAACTTTGTTCAGTGTTTGCAATTTTTATCTGTGGGAAGGTTAGTCCAATAAAAAAAATACCCCATTATTATCAGAAGTAGATCCCCTTTAAGGAATTTATTATCTTTTTGGACAAATAAAACTAATATATAGTAAACAATAAAAAAATAATTCCCAAGAGATTTGAACAGATGTTCAATTTTGTGGACCAGAGGATAGGAGAAACTTTAGAAAAGGAAAAAAGTGATAGAGGTGGAGTGACAGAATGTGGACAGTAATTATATATTTGGGAAATATGTGGAGAAAGGTTTACTCCATTTCTTTAATAGCTAGTATTTACTATATCCAAATCCACCAAAATGTACTGAGAACCTAATGTGTGCAAAGAGCAGTTTTAGGGTGTGTGCATGTGTTTATATTGACTTCTGTCTATATTGACTCTGTTTTTGGATGGTATGTCTTGACTCTCTTCTCAAAAAAATATCAAATGCTCATTAAAAGTTCCTATATTGTTCTTTGGGCCCTCAGTAAATTCTTATTGACTAAAAAACTGTTATCTTTCACCATAAGAGGCACTACTGATGTGAAGTCCTTCTAATATAGAATGATTTAAGTTGTATTTTAAGCATATCTTTTCTTCCAGATTCTTTTACCTTTTTGAATTGTATTTGAAAAAATTCTCAGTTCTGCAGGGCAAGTTTTTAGAACCCATAATTAATTTGAAGGCTACTGATAGAGGGGCAGATAACTGTATCTGATTTTGAATATGTTTTCAGAGAAAATTTTTAAAGACCATCTTTATACAGATTCTCTACTGTCATTAATCACTTAATTTAAGCTTTTCTAACCTTTCCATTACCAAGCCTTGTAAATAATTATTTCCTTTAGTTTTTTCTTTGTCTTAAATTTATATCTTTAAAGAACTTATTCATTCTATTTGAATGTCTTGATATTTCTCAAAATTAATTGAGCTTATTATATCTTCAGCAAAAAATCCTTGTATCTTAGTAACCTAGTGTTGCCATAACACAAATACCACAAGTGGGTGGCTTTAAAGAACAGAAATTTATTTTCTCACAATTCGGGGGGCTAGAAGTCTGAATTCAAGGCATGGCTCTAGAGGGAGGTCTTTCCTTGTTCTGTTTCAGCATCTCGTAACTCCTGGCATTCTTGGAGTTCCTGGGCTTGTAGATGCATCTGTCTTCATCTGTCTTCCAACCTCTTTCCCCCACCCCTACCCACACCCCCTTTGTGTCTAATCTGTTCTTTTTTATAATGAAGAATTGATTAGATTTAGAACCACCCCCCAGCCCGCTTGTGTGTGATCTTATTAACATGACAAAGAAAACCCTATTTCCAAGAGGATTACATCTACAGCTATAGGGGTTAGGATTCTAAGCATATTTGCGGTGGTTGGGGAAGGGGCACAGTTTAATCCATAACACCTTTGAAATTATCATTTAATTTAACCTGTGTTCTCATTTAATTTTAGGTGACTGAGCTTGAATGCGTCAGTAGCCAAGCAAACGCAGTGCATACCCATAAGACAGAATTAAATCAGACAATACAAGAATTGGAGGAGACACTGAAAGTGAAGGAAGAGGTATTTGCTACTTTTCACTCATCTGTAATCTAGCTAATGTAGAGTCTGTGTCACATTTAAAGATACTTGTGGAAAAGTTGTATACTTTTTTAGGGTGATATTTTCCTTGAGTAGTATGAAGCTTGTTCGTATTTCCCCATCCTTGTTTCTCTTGGTATGAACTACAGTAATGCAATCAGGCTGAAATGCTGCCTGTTGCCTTTTATATGAGAGCTACATTCATGTCATCAACATATGATCAGTATCAAAACCATTAGAGGTTAAATGAATTTTACCAGCGATTGCTTTCTCTGATTTCCAGTCAAAAGATTCAGTATCCCAGGAAAAGAAGTATACCCGCAAAGCCTGAAGCAATCTTAAAGGGTCACTGAGTTTAGATGGTTGTTTCTCAGCAGTGCTGTCCCCAGCCTACCAAGTCAGACTTGCTTGTTCCTTGAGCTTGTACTGAATTAAACAACACACCTACGAAGGGATTATTGGATGAACTCATCTCTCTAAAAGTCAGAATAAATGGATGCTTTTTAAATCATCTTTTTTTTAGGACGGGGACAATAATTTCAGGGAAACTTAAGGCCTTCCCTTTCATTGATAGAGTTTAATTGTTGTTAATGACATTACGCTACCTTTTCCAGGAAATAGAAAGATTAAAACAAGAAATTGATAATGCCAGAGAACTGCAAGAACAAAGGGACTCTCTGACTCAGAAACTACAGGTGAGCTGTAATAAATTTTTTATTCATTTCTGCATAGAGAGGCATCCGTCAAATCTTTCACAGTGATGACTTTTTTCCTGAAATTCCATATTGTGAGTCCTTTGTCATTTTGCTTTTCCAAGATTTCCGATTCATGCTTAATCTTCAGTATTTCAGAAATTACTTGAATAACTTCACCTGGATAGCTTATAATCATCATAGATGGTTATTTATAAATGACCTTTAGTAAATTTTGAAAGTGTCTACTTCTAGCATAAAAATACCCTGAATTTAAAGAAAAACTCTCAAGTGGATTTCATTCAGTATGGGAACTCCACTCATTTTTTTTTAACACTAAAATAATATATCAATTATAACAATGGTTTTGCCCTAGGAGAAGGAGCACAAATTAGTGCGCATTTTCTTTCTCCAGCCTGATTAATATTACTCACTTTTTCTGCATAAATAGCATGCCTCCTGACTGTAATTTACATCCATCCATCCTGTATCAGTGGTAATCAGCCATGGTTAGGGAAGATTTTTGGAAATTAATTACCAAAGTTGTCTTTTGCTAGCTCAGGTTCCTTTTTTACATCCCTGTGGCCAGCTGCCTCAGTAAAAAAGTGTAAGGAGCATTTTAGGGTTTGAAATAGAAATAAGTGCTCGTGTGGAGTAAAGAGCCATTAAGTAGAACCTGAAGGCCCAGGATTAGAAGGAGGACCTAGATTACTGTATTTTTACACAAATAATGTGCACCTTCTACCTTTGATTGCCTCCCAGACCCCACAAGGTATTTTCATAAGTGCTGTTACGCCAGTTTTTTTACGTGTTGCTGTAAAAAAAAAAAAAAAAATTAGCATAGTGCAATTGAGAAAATACCTCGTGAGGGGAGAGAGCAGCTGGCAAACAAACATAGAAGGCGAACGTTATTTGTGTGAAAATATGGTACAATAAGAATAGCCAACATTTATTGAGTGGTATGTACCAGACCCTGGGCTTAACAGTTTACTTGTATTATGTCATTTAATCCTTGTAATAGTCATAACAACACATTTACTCTCCCTAGATGAGGGAACTGAGGCTTGGAGAAGTTAACTTGTCCAAGCTATGTTCAAATGGAAATGGTCAAATTCTAAAGCCTGTGCCCTTGACCACCAAACTCTGTGACAGTAGGAGCCCTTCATGTAGAAAACCAACTCCTTATATGAAATGAAATATTTCCCTGCCTCTCCTCTCATCATCACTGGCATTCAGCAGTCTGGAGAAAATGAGCTTACTTTTTGGTTTCCTTTATTAAATGTTTTAGTTTCTACAGTTTAATAATTTTCAACTGCGGGCAGTTTTGCACACCAGGGGATCTTTGGGAAGGGTGCTACTGCATCTGGTAGGTAGAGGGCAGGGGTGCTGTTAAACGTCAGATTACCAGCCCAAAATATGAGTAGTATCAAGTTTGAGAAACTCTGGTATAGAACTAAAATATGAAGCATGTGATCAGGGCTGGGGGAGATTCAGTCTAGTATATCATTCTTTTGTTTGTTTTGTTTTTATTTTGGCTACCGTTTTTTGAGTCCCTGCTGAGTCAAGCATATGTTAAGCACTTTACGTATATTACCTCTAATTCTTACATTAACATAGAATATTTACAATATGGTGTGGTATCTTAGTTTCCTAGTGCTGCTGTAACAGAAATACCACAAGTCGGTGACTCATAGTGACCTTATGTCCAACAGAATGAAACACTGCCTGGTCCTATGCCATCCTCACGATTATTGCTGTGTTTGAGCCCATTGTTGCAGCCACTGTGTCAATCCATCTCATTGAGGTTCTTCCTCTTTTTCAGTGACCCTCTACTTTACTAAACATGATGTCCTTCTACAGGGACTGATAACATGCCCAAAGTACATGAGACCAAGTCTGTCCATCCTTGCTTCTAAGAAGCATTCTGGCTGTACTCTTCCAAGACAAGATTTGTTCGTTCTTCTGGCAGTGCATGGTATATTCACTATTCTTTGCCAACACCATAATTCAAAGGCATCAGTTCTTCTTTGGTCTTCCTTTATTCATTGTCCAGCTTTTGCATGCATATGAGCTGATTGAAAATACCATGGTTTGGGTCAGGCACGCCTAGTCCTCAAAGTGACTGCTTTTTAACACTTTAAAGAGAGGTCTTTTGCAGCAGATTTGCCCAATGCAATACATCATTTAATTTCTTGACTGCTGTTTCCATGGGCATTGGTTGTGGATCCAAGTAAAATGAAATCCTTGATAACTTCAGTATTTTCTCCTTTTATCATGATGTTGTTCATTGGTCCATTTGTGAGAATTTTTATTTTCTTTATGTTGAAGTGTAATCCATACTGAAGGCTGTGGTCTTTGATCTTCAGCAATAAGTGCTTCAAGTCCTCTTCCCTTTCAGCAAGCCAGCTTGTGTCATCTGCATATCGCAGGTTGTTAATGAGTCTTCCTCCAATCCTGATGCCGCCGCGTTCTTCGTATAGATCAGTTTCTCGGATTATTTGCTCAGCATACAGATTGAATAAATATGATGAAAGGATGCAACCCTGACGCAAACCTTTCCTGACTTTAAGCCATGCAGTATCCCCTTGTTCTGTTCAAACAACTGCCTCTTGATCTATGTACAGGTTCCTCATGAGCACAATTAAGTGTTCTAGAATTCCCATTCTTCACAATGTTATCCATAATTTGTTATGATCCACGCAGTCGAATTCCTTTGCATAGTCAATAAAACACAGGTAAACATCTTTCTGGCATTCTCCCCTTTCAGCCAAGATCCGTCTGACATCAGCAGTGATATTCCTTGTTCCACGACCTCTTCTGAATCTGGCTTGAATTTCTGGCAGTTCCCTGTCAATGTACTGCTGCAACCGTTTTTGAATGATCTTCAGCAAAATTTTACTTCCGTGTGATATTAATGATATTGTTTGATAGTTTTTGCATTCTGTTGGATTACTTTTCTTTGGAATGGGCACAAATATGGATCTCTTCCAGTCGGTTGGCCAGGTAGCTGTCTTCCAGATTTCTTGGCATAGGTGAGTGAACGCTTCCAGCACTGCATTTGTTTGTTGAAACATCTCAGTTGGTATTCTGCCAGTTCCTGGAGCCCTGTTGTTCACTAATGCCTTCAGTGGAGCTTGGACCTCTTCCTTCAGCACCATCTGTTCTCGATCATATGCTACCTCCTGAAATGGTTGAACATCGATCAAATCTTTTTGGTACAGTGACTCTGTGCATTCCTTCCATCTTTTTTTTTTTTTTGCCTCCTACGTCCTTTAATATTTTGCCAATGGAATCCTTCAGTATTGCAACTCAAGGCTTGAACTTTTTCTTCAGTTCTTTCAGCTTGAGAAATGCCGAGCGTGTTCTGCCCTTTTGAATTTCTAACTCCATTTTTTTGCACGTGTCATTATCATACTTTACTTTGTCTTCTCGAGCTGCCCTTTGAAATCTTCTGTTCAGCTCTTTTACTTCATCATTTCTTCCATTTGCTTTAGCTGCTCTATGTTCAAGAGCAAGTTTCAGAGTCTCTTCTGACATCCATTTTGGTTTTTTCTTTCTTTCCTGTCTTTTCAGTGACCTTTTACTTTCTTCATGTATGATGTCCTTGATGTCATCCCTCAACACGTCTGGTCTTTGGTCGTTAGCGTTCAGTGCGTCACTTCTGTTCTTGAGATGGTATCTAAATTCAGGTGGGATATTCTCAAGGTTGTACTTCGGCTCTCATGGACTTATTTTAATGTCTTCAGCTTCAACTTGGACTTGCATATGAGTAATTTAAATTTCTATGAGATAATCGATGGTCTGTTCCCTAGTCAGCCCCTGGCCTTGTTCTGACTGATGATATTGAGCTTCTCCATTGTCTCTTTCCACAGATGTAGTCAGTTTGATTCTTGTATATTCCATCTGGCAAGGTCCACGTGCATGGTTGCCACATGTGTTTTTGGAAAATGGTATTTCTAATGAATAGGTTGGTTGTTGGTCTTGCAAAAATTCTATCATACAATCTCCGGCATCGTTTCTATCTCTAAGCCCATATTTTTCAATTACTGATCCTTCTTTGTTTCCAACTTTTGCATTTCAACCACCAGTAATTATCAAAGCATCTTGATTGCATCTTTGATCAATTTCAGACTGCAGAAGTTAGTAAAAATCTTCAATTTATCTTTGGCATTAGTTGTTGGTGTGTAATTTTGAGTAATAGTATAAACTGGTCCTCCTTGTAGTCATATGGGTATTATCATAACAGAGAAAACCCTATTTCCAAACAGGATTGCATCCACAGATATGGGGGTTAAGATTCCAACACATATTTTGGGGGGACACAATTTAATCCATAACATAGGATATCCCCAGCAGTGTCATTTTGTTAAATATTGCCAAATTCCCCTCTGTAGGGGATTGTGCTAGTTCACACTCCTGCCAGGCGTGTATGAGTGAGTGCCTGTTTCTCCACAGCCTCATCAACAAACTGTGTTGTCATACTGTTTTAATTTGTGCCAATGTGTGACAGATGAGAAATGATGATTTTAATTCATGTTTCTCATATTATATGTGAGATTGAACATCTTTCATTAAGCTTAAAGGCTATTTCTCTATGTTTTTGTTTGTGTAGGTTCGTGTCTTTTGTCCTTTTTTTCTATAGGGTATTTGGTCCTTTTCCCCTAAATATTTAAGAGACTTTTATGTGTTAGAGATATTAGTCCTTTGTCTGTGATTATTTGTTACAAATAACTTCTAGTTTGTCACTGTTTTTTGACTTTGGTTAAAAGTGTTGTTATTTTAAGTAGTCAGATTTATCATTCTTTCCCTTTTTTGCTTCTGGCTTGTGAATCTTAGTTAGAAAGCTCTTTTCTACACTCAGGCTGAATAGAAATTCATCTATATTGCCCTCTAGTACTTGTATGGTTTCATTTTTACATTCAGACCTCTGATCCATTTGGGTTTTATTCTTTCATGTGTGGTATGAGATATGAACCTAATTTTATCTTTTTCCAAATGTCTACCCAGTTTTTCCATTATCATTTATTTAAAACTTTATTTTTTTTCCAATGATTTAAGAGATTCAATTTCCATATATATATTATCATCTATTTCTGGACTTTCTATTCCATTCCACTAGTCAGACTATCTCTTCATGCACCAGTACCACGCTGCTTTAACTATAGAGGCTTTACTGTATGTTTTAGTATCTAGTAGGGCTACCCCTTCTCATAGCCTTTCTTTTTCATTGTTTTTTTTAACAGTTCTTACATGTTTATTTTTCCATGTAAACCTTAGTATCCGTTTTAGTGTAAAAATTTAAGCCTATAAAAATTTGTATTCTTATTGGGATTGCTTAACATTTGTAATGTAACTTTGGAAGAACTAACATCTTAAAGAGATTTTCTTCCTATCTTAAGAACAAGGGTTTTCTTCCCATTTGTTCACATCTACTTTTGTGTTTTTCAGGGATGTTTTAGGGTCTTCCTCACGTGGGTTTTGCTTATTTCTTGTTGTTTCTTTGTATCTTAACTTCTTTTTTGCTGTTGTGAGTGGGATTTTCTCTACGTTTATGCACTTTAATTGGTTATTGTTTGTTTTCTGTCTCTTTTACCCATTTTGTGGTCTAGTTATTAATACTTGTCTTGATCACTTATATATCCCATTGTATATTGCCACCACATATCTGTCAGTTTGTCGTACTTTGGTGGCAGACCCTCGACTAGATGGATTGACACAGTGGCTGCAATGATGGGCTCAAGCATAACAACAATTGTGAGGATGGCCCAGGACCAGGCAGTGTTTCGTTTGTTGTACACAGGGTCACTATGAGTCAGAAGCGACTGGGCGGCACCTAACAACAACAACAACATTATATATTAAGGTTAATAATCTAATAGGGCCATAATGTATCTTACTCATAAGAGCTTAAGATGTGAATCAGATGTAAATAAGAGAAATTTTCTGTAGCTTTTCTTCAGATTAAATGATACAGGATTTAAATATATGGAAAATGAAGCTGATTTGATCCTATTGATGATGATGGTCATGATTGTTTAATTTTTTCTTAATTACGTCTAGTGTTTTAGTTTCCGTATCTAACAAATACAGAGCATGACCCTTTCTGCCCACTAGGACTTATACTTTTAGTTATTGCCCTTTAAAGCAGTATAAGGAGGTTAGGAAAATCTGGCCTACAGTTTTTTATCAGGACTGAACCCTGCCTCTGGGTGCCTCTGATACATACCTTACGAATCAGTAAAGGGAAAGATAGTAGGACACAATGATAATGAGAAGACAAATGAGTTAGGAGGGAGAATGAAAGGCAAGAAGGAAAGAGCTGAAAAATGTAGACAAAAGGTAGACAACTGGCAAGTGTTACCAACTACGGTTCCAGTTGCCTTTTGTTGGCCCCTGTGGCAACTCTATTCTTGTTCTAGGAACATATTCTCTCTGTTTAAAAAAAGACTAGCACAGTCAGCATTGTATTGAATCCCGTTTGTTATCTGGCAAGTAAAATTCCTCCAAACAGAGATAGAGATTAGAGTAGGATACTCCATCTAGAGAGAACAACACAGTTTTAATAGCTGAGGGAATTTTGTGTTTTGCTGCTGTGTTGAAAATGGTTGGGTTTTCACTGGTTGGCAAGAAGAACAAGGGAGCCTTTCATTTTTAAGGAAGGCTTTAGAGGGCAAACTGGGTGGTGCTTGGTGAAGTGGATGTTTGCTAGTGGCTGACGTTTGGTCTAATTTTATAGTTGGAAACATTCTACCCTTAAGCTTATTGTTTAAGCAGGCAAGAGAGCATGCTGTGTAATTATGAGTGGAATTTTTACATTTGATCACAGGACCTGTTTTCTTCCTCATTGCTTAAGTCTTCATGAATTTGGCTTCTGGATTTATAAATATTTTATTGGTTTCGGGTTCTGTTCTCAGTTTACTTCACTTTGCAGATCTTTCAAAGAAAAGAGATTAGTAGAATACATGGTAATTCCTAACGGTAAATACTTTGAGATTAGATTGGGATTCATTAAATTCTTCATTTGTAGATCATTATAGCTGCTTTCCCACTCATAGCGACCCTATAGGACAGAGTAGAACTGCCCCGTAGGGTTTCCAAGGAGCAGCTGGTAGATTCCAACTGCTGACCTTTTGGTTAGCAGCTGAGTTCTTAACCATTACGCTACCAGGGCTCCTAGTCGGAATCGACTCGACAGCAATGGTTTTTTTTTTTTTAGAGCTGCTTTATTCCTTTCTTATGTTTTTCCTGGCCCTTGAGGCTCATTTATGGCATTTGTGCTTGAGCCTTGTCCTTAGTTATTTCTGTTAGAGCATGTGAACATTTCTTCTTCATGTTCAGGATCCTGAATCAGTTGTTACTTTCTTAATATCTGTTCAAGCCTATTTCCCAATTATTTTTCCTGAAAGTTGAATTTGTATAGATATTATAAGAAATAAAATTTTCCTCCCAAATGCCCATAATAACCAAAATCCAGGACTGTTTCCTATTTGTGCATCAATTCCCAGCGTTGTCCTCCTGCATACAAGTTTTTACTCAGTTGCATGTGCTGCTTCATACTCTGTTCCTTTCATTTAACATTTGCCAGATTGTCTTGCAATAAAAAAATTTTAAATTCTGCTGTCCTTTAGATTTGATAGAATCTTATCAAAACATCTTATTTTCTGAGGCTAATTCATGTTGTGTAACACCAAAATATTTTCATTGTCCTATATAATTAATATATTTGAAGATAATTTGTGTCAATCACTTAATTCCTTTCAGAAATAAAAGTGAGCTTTCCAGAAAGGATATATCACTCTAAATTTATTGCTTATATGAATAGCTTTTAAAGTTTTTTAGTTGGCTTTCTGCCAATTTTCTGAATTTCATTTTTTTAACCAAAATTAAATCTTTAGCTTATTTTTTAGAGTCACTTCAGTATATTTATAATGCTCAGAAATGTTTTTAAAAGAAATAATAACTTGTAAATAATTTTTCAGTTTGTCAGAGATTATTCTATGTTAAAAAAATTAAAAACGGATTTTGTTGTTGTTGTTATGAACCCTTACTTCCCTTTTGCAATTTTTTCTTTCCTTAATTTGCAGCATATTGGAATTGGTAGCTTTGTAATTCTCTGAAATGTGTCTTTTCTACAATTTTTTAACCGTTGAGCTATACTGTCTATAACATGCATTCATTTGATATTGAAGAAAACAGATTAATTAGCATATTCAAAGGATCTTAAAACTTTATTTTAGAGAATTTTCTTCACTAAATCTTTCTCCAGGTTTGCCACTAAAGAGAAAGAATTAATTTCACTCCTTTTTCTGCTGCTTTCACCTGAGGCTGCCAACAATTGTGCATTAGGAAAGAGGTGGGCTGAAATAGAAATGAGATGTAGATAATCCATAAAATGGGTCTTCAGTCTCGTCTTGGTATTTGAAGTGTTGCCTAGCATGGAATAAGCAGCGAGGAAATTTTTGATAGGTGGATAGATGGCTAAATGAACAAGCCATTCCATAAAACCACATGGATTTCTCAAGTGGACAAATCTGAAATCTCCCTAAGTTATGTTGACATTCAGAAGCTCATCCTAATTGTCACACTGCATTGACTGCCCAGTATGAGTAATAACAGAAAGTTGTATTGTTTTCTAAGTGATGAACTGACCTATGTGTTACACTTTTGTTTCTAAAGGAAGTAGAAATTCGGAACAAAGACCTGGAGGGACAGCTGTCTGACTTAGAGCAACGTCTGGAGAAAAGTCAGAATGAACAAGAAGCTTTTCGCAATAACCTGAAGACACTTTTAGAAATTCTTGATGGAAAGATATTTGAATTAACAGAATTACGAGATAACTTGGCCAAGCTACTAGAATGCAGCTAAGGACAGTGAAAGTTCAGTGCCAATAGATTAAAAGATACACTGTCTCTCTTCATAGGACTGTTTGGGCTCTGCATCAAGATTGCACAAAAAAAAAAAAAAAAAAAAAAATGAATATTATTCCTCCAGGGGGAGGATCTTTTTGAAAATTGGAATTGTATATTTCAGTGTAAAATTTAGAATTCTGCTTATAGCTAGTTGGGGAAAAAAGAGATGAAAAACTTGAACTACAAATTACCTCCTTGTATATTATTGGCCATAGTTAACTATAAGTTATAGACATTTAATGCAATCTTTTCTTTTTCCGGATATTAGCCAATGGGAAAATTAACGATGTCTGGGTCACATCCCCTTTTTGTGTTCAACACAGTGAAGGTTATCTGCTTTTTAAATTAATTTATTTACGATATCTAGAGCTGTGTTTTGTGCAAAAACTTAGTGACGAAAGCCCTGTCTTTTGTTGTAATCTGAATAATTTCTCAGGATATTTTTGCACTGCTGAGAAGCAGTGCCGTTACCAATTAATTCTTGCCAGGAGTGAGAGAGAGCTGCATCTTTAATTGAACCATACTTACTCTAACTGCGTGTATAGAGTTCTTCCCTTTTTTTATACTGGAAGATATATCTCTCTGGTGACCACTCTGGTACACTCTGGTGTTCTCTAATCTTGTCCACTGTATAGTTTACTTTTCCATATTGATTCCATGTATTTATGAGAAGATATTGTCTCCCATTTTATTACACATCTTAAAGCCAACTAATGAAGGCAGCTGAGTCCCTCAGAAATTTTTCTTTTTAAATTTCTAATAAATTAGACACACAGAACTGAACTACAGCAGCCCGTCATTGACGGTCCGGCCTGCAATGCTAAGTATATTTACAGAATATGCAGTTACATTTATTTATATATTTTGCAAGAAATCTTTTCTGAATGATCAATGCATTTCAATTTAAGAATAATAATGGTTATTGGGGAACTGTTTATTATAGATCATTTCAAGGTGTATAGCTATTTTCAAGGGGATCCATTTACATCCAACAGCCAATCCAAGGACTGTGTCTAAATTGTGATTGTGGCAGATGGAGATGGAGACTTGTACTCTGCCTGGGTCTTCACGTCAACCACATCTGTATTCAAACCTCACAAGGCAATATTCTGAACTGTTAACTAGGCATTTCAAAACAGGAATTAAATTCAATAGGCTCTTCTCAGTGAACAGGTTTTAATGTTGTTTTGATGTAATTTTAAAAGACTTTTAGCAAACATGCATTTCTTTATATATTTCTTTCAAGAAGCTGTTTTAAAAGTAAGCCAAGTGCTGTCTAGTCTGCTTATGGAATGGGAATTGCATCAGAGTACATATATTCTTGCTGTACAATGCCTGTGATGTCGAGGAGGGTTCTTTTTTAAAGTGTATGCTTGAGTATCTGACTCTATGGGAGTCTACAAATGCACTGACTTTTTTTGTTGTACCCCAAAATGATTGAATTGTTAAGTACAAAATTAAGCTAATTAATCAATTTGTAACCATTTTTTCACTCACAGCTATTCAACACTAGACAATTTTGTTTTATATGTAGTGTATGTACGTAAATACATACAGATTAATTTATATTAGAGTGAAAATAAATGGTTTGTTTCTAAAGTTAGTTTCTAAAGTGAGTTTTCAGGTGTCTCTGAGAAGTTTATATCAGACACTCAGTCATCATGTATTATATGTGCTATACATCATTTTACCTCCATCTATTTTAGGATAATTTTCTCACCTGTTTATCATAGGGAGAATAATTTAGGTACACATGCTCAGAGCTGAGATATTTCTCTGATAAATCAGGTAATAAAATTTATTTGATTGATGGGATTTTGAAGTAGACGTGATTTTATCCATCAGTTTCTGAGTAACGAAGAGCACCAGGTTTTAATTTAAATAGGGGATTTAACACTAGGGATCAGGGAATTTAGTTATGAAGAGTTAAAAATTAAAAAAAAAAATATGTAAGCTGTTGAAATGGTAAGTGAATTATTTTAATGTTGTAATAAAATATTTTTAAAATTTGACATAGATGTCATTTAATGGGAAAGTAACTCACCCAAATGTCTCCACTTGGATTGTATTGATATGTGAGACATATGTGTACTTCAATATATACATATACCCATATGTATATACAGAAAATTATTTTTAATATTTTCCTACTGATATGAAATTTAAAATTGGAAATTTTGTGAGTTTTTTCCATGTCCAGTGGAGGCTAATTGTTTCTTTTTTTAGTGACTTAAGAATTTCTTGAGGGCTGCACCTTTTAATTCCCAGATCGTCATGAGACATGTACGGGATAAGGTGGACACAAGTGCACATATAAATAAAAATCTTATTAAGATGATTTTAAACATTCATATACAGTAGGAGAGTATCTAGAAATCATTATATACAAGTCATAATTAAGTTGTGTGCCTACTGTAGTTTTCTCCATTTCTGTATTATATGAATAAAACTTTGCATATGGAGATTTGATTTTCCCAGAGACAAGTATTATATAATGTATCTATATTTAGATCAAACTGTGGTAATACATTTATCAGAAAATAATGTTGGGAACTATAGCCTGAATGTGTGGACTTGAAGTGACACAAAAGGAGAGCAGAGATTGATCCCATTGTCTATTAAGTTATATGATAACTATGAATTCTTGTACAAAAAAAACAACTAAAAAAAAGAAAAACAAAAATACAGTTTTTATTTTGAAATACATTTGTTGTTCTCTGGAGAATGTACTTTATCTTTTTTTCCTTCAGTCTTTTACAGATATTTAAAAGCATTTAAGTGATGGCAGCATTTACTTAAAACTTACAGGTGCTACTGGATTTTGCATTAGTGTGTTATGTTGTGAAATCCTAACTTTGACATAAAAGGTTTTATAAGTATTTCCCTGCCTGGAAAATTAGTTTTTGTTCCCTTCTCTCTCTTTCTCTGTCTCTCTCTCTCTCCAGCACTACCTCTTTCTATTTTTATCTTCCTATCTATCACTCTCCCTCTCTCTCTAAACTGAAAAAAAAGCTCAAAAAGTTGCATTTCTTCTTGTCCCTGTAGAAGAACTCCAGCACCATCTTAGATTTGATGTTTTGCTGTCATTGAACTGTTGGGAAGCAGAGGAAAAACAAACTTTTTTTTTTTTTTCAGATGGAGCTAAAAGGGACACTCATAATTAAATCACCATCACTTTTTAAAACTACTTTCTTTTCCCTTGAAAATTAAATGCATTCTTTAATGTGTATGCTACAGCCTTCCATGTTCTTATTTAACTAGACTTGGAGCATGCAGCTCAGCTGCCCTTTCCTTTTGGTCCTGATAGTCTGTCAGTCCTAGAATGGGAAGTGGACCACAGGAAAAATTTGATTGGTGGCATTGGTCTTTTAAAAAAGTCTTTTCATTTATTTGATTTCAAATGATTTTACATCCTAAAATTCTGTGCTTGAAGTCATGATATAGTCTTAATTTTAACTTTGTCTCCTGGATATTTAGCATTGTTCCTTTATCATTCACAAGGTCAAATATAAAATCTTAAAGAAGAAAACTCAAGAAGTAGGTTAGATTGACTTTTTTTTTTTTTAAGTTTCTTAAGTAGGATATTTGCCAACTTCAGTACGAATCTGTTGAGAAAATAATTTTTATATGAGAAGACAGTTTAGAAGTTACTACAAAGAACCATTTTAGAAAGGAAACAGATACATCATTGGTCTTACTCTGTTGTGCATGTGTATTCCTAATATTCATGTTCAGTTGGACCTTAAAATTTTTATGACAGTTTTTTTCTATGAGAAACTGATACATAGATGTCACAAAATACACAGTTACTAAATTGAAGAAAAGAATTCTTTTGGTTTTCTCTTTATATATCACCTAGTAAAATAGGGCAAAACCCAAATGCTCCTTAGAAGCAAGGATGGCAAAATTTCGTCTTGCTTACATTGGACACATCAGGAGAGTTCAAGGCCTAGAAAAGTACATCATGTTTGGTAAAGTAGAAGGTGTCTTAGTTATCTAGTGCCGCTACCACAGAAATACCACAAGTGGGTGGCTTTAACTAACAGAAATTGATTTTCTCAGTTTAGAAGGCTAGAAGTCTGAATTCAGGGTGCTGGCTCTAGGGGAAGGCTTGCTTTCTCCGTTGGCTCTGGTGGAAAGTCGTCTCTTTTGAGCTTCTGCTGCTAAGTGATCTTCATGTGGCTTGGCATCTCTCTTCCTCCATCTCTGCTGTTCTGTTTGCTTGTTTAATCTCTTTTATATCTCAAAAGAGATTGACTCAAGACTAACTCTATGCTAATTATGCCTCATTAACATAACAAAGACAGCCCATTCCCAAATGGGATTATAACCACAGGCACAGAGGTCAGAGTTTACAACAGTTATTTTTTGGGAGCACAATTCAATTCATAACATTCCACCCTTTGGCTCCAAAATTCATGTCCTTGCCATGTGCAGAAGACATTCACCCCATCACATCATCCAAACCTTAAGTCAACTCCAAGTCCAAAATCTCATCTTCTGAATCATCTAAATAGAATATGGTCGAGACTTTCGGCATAGTCCATCCTGGGGCAAAATTCCTCTTCATCTGTGAACCTGTGAAATCTGTAATACAATTTATCTGCTTCCAAGGTACAATGGTGGAATGGGCACAAGGTAGACATTTCCATTACAAATGGGAGAAATTGGAGGGAAAGAAGGGATAACAGCCCCAAGCAAGTCCAAAACCCAGTAGAACAAATTACATTAGCTCTCAGGGCTTGAAAATAATCCTCTGTTGTCAGAGACCATCTGGGCAGTGGTCCTGTCCTCCAGGCTCCGGGTGTTGGCCATGCACTCTGGATTCTGGATGGAGGCCCCTGAGTCCTGGGCTTCCGCTCCACCTTCCACGCCCTCTAGGACAGCAACTCTGCTCCCTTGGCTTTAGGCTGCCCCATTCTTCTAGTCCATTTGAGTGGCGAGCCTATTCCCTAGGCCTTGACAGGCCCCATTCTGCCACTTGGGATGGCACTCCCACCCCTTCAGCTTTGGGCAGCAGCTGTATCCCCCTGACACACCTTAGTAGCAGCCCCACACTCTGGAACAGAACCGACTTGAAGATCTGACTCTTTAAAACCTAGGAGGCTGTGGCCCCACCCTTTGACACCAGAAGGCCCTGCTTCCTGTGCTCCTTCTAACTGTTGTGCTGATCTCTGAGCTGCTCCAGGGATGATCCTTTTACTTTTTTGGAAGACAACAGGTGTAGCTCTGTTGGCCTGTTCCCTGCCTGTAGAATTCCAAGAGGCAGACACCATACTTTCATTTGTCCTCTGTCCGCTTCGGTCTAAGCTGATAGGTTTTCTCCTGTGGTAGCTAGTTAGATCCATCAGTTGACGCTTAATCTCTTTCACAAAAGATTGTGTAGCCACGTCCTTGGTGAGCATTCAGAACACATGTCCTTAGTTTGTACAACAGAATTTTTCGAATCTTTAACTTGTGTTTTTATTTTGCATAGTTCATTTTTAAATCCATCTCTTCTCACATTTTACTATTAGTGGCAAGGAGAAACCATGCGGTGGCTTTAAGATCTTGCTTAGAAATCTCATCAGCCAGGTATCCAAGTGCATCACTTAAAAGTTCTACCTTCCAAAAAATATTTGAACGTAATTCAGACAGGTTATTTGCCACTGCGTAAAAAGCATCACCCTTCCTCCATTGTCTGATCACATGTTCATCATTCTCTTTTAAAGCCTCACCAGAAGCACATTTAACGTTCACATTTCTAGCAGCAGTGTGTTGCCGGCACCATATGTATTCTCTAAGACGATAGAGATTCTCTATAGCTCCCCTCACGTCCTTCTGAGCCCTCGCCAGAATTGCCTTTGATGTCCATAATTCTACCAACAGCCTCTTCAAAGCAATCTAGGCCTTTAATATTAGGTACCTTAAAAAGTCTCCCAGTCTGTACCCATTACCCAATTCAAAACCACTTCCACATTTTAGGTATCTGTTAGAGCAGCACCCCACTCTTCTGGTACCAAATTCTGTCCTAGTTATCTAGTGCTGCCAGATGGCTTTAACAAACAAATGTATTTTCTCACAGTTTAGGAGGCTAGAAGTCCGAAATCAGAGTGCTGGTTCTTTCTCTGTTGACTCTGGAGGAAGGTCCTTGTGTCCTCAGCTTCTGCTTCCTGGTTCCTTAGAGATCTCCATGTGTCTTGGCATCTGTCTTACCCCATCTCTGCTGGCTTGCTTGTTTAATCTCCTTTATATCTCATAAGAGATTGACTCAAGACACACCATACACTAATCCTGCCTCATTAACACAACAAAAACAACCCATTTTTATAACCACAGGCAGGTTAGGATTTACAACACATATTTGGGGGACACAATTCAATCCATATCAGAGGGTCACTGTAAACAAGGGAAACACTCAGTGAGATGGATTGACACAGTAGCCGCACCAGTAGTTCAAACATGCCAATGATCATGAAGATGGCACAGAACAGGACCGAGCAGTGTTTCAATCTGTTGTACATAAGGTCGTCATGAGTCAAAGTGAACTCAATGGCAGCTAAAACAACAGTAAAATAGCCAACAATTTTCTCCAAGAAAAAGCTTGACCAGCACTACACTGTCCAATGATTCTGCACAGTGCACTAGATAGACAAGAAATATTTTAAATCATTTTTACCAAACAGATATGACCCAAGGAGAGAAGTTGCATCTGTACTAGAATAAGGAGATGACCACAGGTTCCATCGACCTCTAGTCAACTTTCTGATCTCAGTAAGGACCCTTCTATCCTTTAGATTAAAGGACGTCTTCCCGAGCATACCAGGAGTAAACCCAGCGGGGGTGGGGGGGTGATTTTTGTGACAGCAGATCCAGCAAAAAGACTAGGAACACGATGACTTCCAATTCCAAGGCACATCAGGACAGCCAGAGACACACAAAGTGCTCCCCCAAGTATCTCCTACCTTGCTACTGCTTCTAACTAAACAAGCTGGGATTGCTTTAATGAATTTCAGAGACTTTCAGAAGACCCTGTTATTATCCTATCAGAATTTATAATCTGATATAAGACAGCTAACTTTCAAAATTCAACATTTTGTGAGATCGGACCTACTTTTGTTAGTTATTTTTACGTCAAATCTACCCAGGAACAGAAATATTACTCTGCTTTCTCGTAACACTGAATTATGGTGATAACGGGTGCCTAATACATGGGAAATTAAGCCCATTCCATAGCATAGAAAAATGTCTTTCGCAAATATTTTTTTCTAGCAACATTCATGATTTTTTCTTATCTGTGTATTTTAACTGTCTTAGTGTATAGATACCGACAACTTAAGCATGAAACGGAACAGAAGAGAGTATTTGCTGAACATAACAATGACAAGCACTGTACTAACTGCTTGCTATTGTATTTCTACTTATTGCAGCCCTTCCAGCACTGTACCTTCGTGGGGGAGGGGAAAGGTTTGGATGATTGCACCTGCTGTGTTCCCACAGTCAACAATTCAGGCATCAGCCAACGTCAGAGATCTTCCTCGTGCGTCTGATACAATTTTTCCCTCTAGTTTGTCTTCCTGGCTCTGTAGACTATCTTAACCATATATTTTAATATTCACTCTCCTTGAACATTTTTTCTTTCAGCCTTTGGTGTCTGCGACGCTTGTTACCATTTGGTTATCTATCATACTTTGCTTGGAGGTGATATATTTATGTAATGTGTTCCAGCCCCAAAGTTTTGCTCTTTTTTTTATATATAGGCTTCAGATAATCCACGGAAAGTAAGTAAGTTTCATATGCAGAATTTCAATCTATAGAATTGAAGAGGAAAAATATTTTATACAGGCCTTGGGAAGGCAACTCAGCTCTTAAGTTCCCTAGTGAACCAAGTTGTAAACCTGTAAACCTCGTCCCCCAACAGTAAACAGTACGTCAGTAGGGTGTGGGTTTTGCAGCCAGTGCTGGGTGACTCTGTGGTCTTTTCTGGTTCCACGATCTGCAAAAACGGAAGTCAAAGCCTCTCCAGGTTGATGAAGCTATTGGGTCAGCCTCAGAATTAACTCACAGCCCTAGATCTTTTAGACGGGTGATACTGGAGAACAGAGTGAAAACACTTGGTATACTTTCCAATCAGAGCAGACTTTCAGTAAACAATTATTAAAGCACCTACATTGTCCTGGGTACAGGGGGTACAAATATGAAATGTAGTACTAGTCCCCCTGCCCTCCATCCTCCAGGATTGGGTTTAAATTGGGTTAACTTCAAAGATTCACAGAGCAAGATGCCGACTCACTGGGAAATCAGTCTTGGGGTTCGTGTTAATAGACTTGCTTCAACCTACATGTGATCCATTGACCTCTGAGTCGTGACTTTTCTTCACTCATTCCTAAAACATCTGTTGAGCACCTACTATGTCCCAGGCACCATTTTGGAATAGACAAACACTTATAGTACAGGATGCAGACAGTGACTACAGAGCATACGTGCTCTATTAGAAGAGAACGTTAGTGCCAGGGAGCCCAGAGAAGTCTTGCTCAGAGATGATACGCGATAGAGTCTTGATGGATGAATAGGAGCTTGCTAGCTGAAGAAGGGATGAAAGAAGATTGTAAAGAGCATGTCGTGCAGAGCCTCAGAGAGTGAAAGCATTGGGGCATTTAGAGAATCAGAATGGGTCAGTGCAGCTGGAACAGGGTGTTAAGGAATGGTGTGCAAAGAAATGGGGATGGAGAAATAGGCAAAGGGCAGATCAGGGAGGATTTTGTAAGTCATATGAAAGATTTTTGTTTTATTCTGAAGGTAATGGAGAGATATTGAGGGTTTTTTTTTGTTTTTTTTTTAACAAGTGGTGATCAAAAATGTTTTCGAAGTGCAGGCAGCTGTGCAAATCACAATCTCTTCAGAGTCTGTATTATGGCAGTGGCAATGGGGATGGAGAAGATGGATTGGGTTCAGGGAATATTTAGGAGGTAGAATCGGTAGAACTTCTTGACTAATGTAGATGGCAAAGAAAGAGAGGAAAACAGGATGACTCCTTGATCTCTGAGTTGGATGACCAGGTCCCATGTAACGCATAGTGAATTCAAGAGAAAGAGGGGTTTGTTCTTGTGTGGAGGTGAGGAGGCAGGGACAGAGCAAGATGAATGATCATTTAGTTCTGTTTTGAGTTGAAGATACCAGTAAAACACCCAAGAGTAAATGTGAGTCTGAATGGAATTTAGGAGAGAAATATGAGTTGGAGATGGACATTTGGGAGGTATCGGCATATATAATGGTAATGAAGCATGAGAAACAGAGAAAATAATAGGGTGAAAATGTCACTTTGGGCCAGGTGCAGGACAAGAGCTTGTGAAAGGGACTGACAAGGGACGGGCGGGAAGGATGGGTGGACAACAAGAAGACTGGAGACTCACTGAAGCCTAGGGTGGAGTTTCAGAAAGTCAGGCTTCACTCAATAAATAAAGCCATATCCCAGGGCAGTATTCAAATTGTTGTATTGAGACTCTTCATTAGTATTTTATTTTCTAATATATTCTTACTTAAAACAATTTTTAAAAATAAACTTAAAATATGCTACTTATAACCTTTAAAACATTGAAATTCAACAAACTTCAGTGCTAGATTAATTGGGTTTTACAAAGATGCCAGAATAAAGCCATCTCTGGTAAACTGAAGAACATCCTGATGTTTCACGATGAGTTGTTGAAGAACTGCTACCATTTCTCTGGGTAAAACAGCAATTCTAAGTACCGTGCAACTGAAACAGAACACAGCAATAGGTCCTACATACTGTAATGTACCTCCTGACAAATGTAAGCCCAGTCTCAAATGTTTGTCTATGAAAATAATTTCATTTTTCTTATTGATTTATTGATTAAATTAAGTGGTATTTACCATTTTATCTGTTATTATATTGGACTTCCATGTACTCATCATTTTTGAAGGGAGAGGGTGTGTAGCCAGAAAGAAATGGATGAACACTTCCCTAGTGGGACCTTGTTCTGTTATCTTTCTGTGGCTCACCTGCCTCTCCGTAAAGTTAAGTTCAGAGGCTTAAGTGAATCACATGTATCCTTTTAGATGTATTATTCTGATTACTGCATTTATCACTAGTTCCAGGTGATTTATGTTTGCGTTGCTACAGACAGTTTAGAGAGTTAACATCTCTGTTTTCTTAAATGAGCCGTACTCTTTTTTTTTTTCATATTGATAACTGCATACAAATTATCTCTGGTGGACGTGATTTCAAACAAAAACAAAATAACCTTTGTACTTTGCTTCTGGGCTGTTGCGTGGTATTTGATGTTTGTTGGTAGTTCAAGTCAAAATTAAAATTAGTTTGGATTCCTTGAGTAGACACTACTTGCACAACTTGGACAACAAATTCGAGTGTAACAGGCATGTGAGGAAGAAAAGGGGAGCGCTTGGTATTCCAAATTGGCTCCAAATAATCCATAACATTTGCAAATCACATGTGAATTATCGAATAAACTAACTTTTAAACCACCTTTGTTCATACTTTTCCGTGTAATGATTAATGTTGGTCTCCTATAGCAGAGCCTTTAAGTACATTTTTTGTGCATTAAAATTCCAATGTCATGTTTAATAATATAAAACCGAACTTCACTCTACGGCGCATGGCCAAGGTCACCATCTCAAATTTTCACAACTGTTTCGTGACCTAAGTATTACTTTGACCTCCATTTTAGAGATGGGGGATCTGAGGTTCAGCAAGATTAAGTAATTTACTAAGTAAGAGGCAGATCTGGAAGTGTAACAGGTCCTCTGCCTCCTAATCTTTCCAGTAGACCCTACCTAAACTATGAACTACAGACACTTTTTAAGAAGGAAAGCTACAACAGTTGATCAATTCACAATTAACACCATTTAACAACCTATCACTTAACGAGAAGAAACAAATGGGTGGTGATCTATGTTCACGACGGTACTATGTCTTTGAATTTCTATATCCCTACTTCTCTTCATTTTTTAGGAAAAAATAGATTTTTACTTATATAAGTGATTCATGTATATATTCTTTTTGTAACTATTTTTAATAGTACCGATAATGCAAAATTCACCCTTGATCTTTCCATCCCTAGAAATCACCACTATAACCTATTTAATGTAGGTCTTTTCAGGATTTAATGCATTTATATACAATATTTATGTACTTATAGAAATATGTAGCTGCTTTTTGGGAGGCAGGAAGGCATATAAGCTGTAGCATACAGTATGTCTTGTTCTGCAATTTGCTTTTTTACTTAAATCAGTTTGGAAGATTTGTCCACATTGGTACAAACAGATCTACTTCAGTTTTTAAAACTCCTTCAGAGTATACTATTTTATGGATATATCAGTTTATTTAAGCATTTCCATATTTATCCTTTCCTATTTTATCCTACCCCATTCTTCCCCATCTTGAGGTTACTTTGTTAAATATTAGGGGTATTCAGGGTTAATTACCACCCAATTACAAAATGTCACACAATGCCTATTATAACCCCAATCATTGAGGAGAAAGAACTCTGAATGAACAAAGTTTCCTGAAAACTAAAGCTCAAAAAAAAAAGTTTTTTTTAAACTAGTCTCGTTGGAAATCTTTCTAAATTTATTACAAGCGATACCTAGGAAAGTGTTTTGGACATAGTAGTTGCTTAGTAAATTTGCTGACCATGCCTACTGCCTTAGGAAAAACAGGACACTGTATGTAAAATGTAATTCCTTCAACTGTTGCACAGTGCCACCATCCGGGGATGCCTGGGGGACCACCGACGATGGGTAGGATTCTTCAAAACCTGAAAGTGCTATGCTTTATTACCTTCAAAGTGGAGGAGAAGGGAGTGGGATAGAAAAGAAGAGAAATAAAATGTTTAAGCTGAAATGTTTAAATGTCTCCCTCTTACGTCAGAAGGTTTTTGTCACCTTTGTTGGCAGCTTTGCTTCTGGCAACATCCCCTGCCAGTCTGCTGTTCATTCAGTCAAACATTTTGTGAGCACCTACTGTGTCACTGGGCACTGTGCTGGGCACTGGGGATGCAAGGGTGATAAAACACAGTTCCTAGCCTCAAGAAGCTTGTGGTCTATTGAAGGGAGCATACACATTAAGCAATAAGTGCAGTAAGACTTCACCACTATATTATGAAAGGAGTCGTAGCTTCCAATGAGCATATTGAACAGGGAAATAGTTGATGTCATCGAGGGAGTAGTATCTGAGCTGAGACAATAAAAATGAATAGATGTCCACTTTGAAGATTCAAGTGCCGGGGGAAAGCCTAGGGAAAAGGCAGCGTCACAAGCATAGAGTCACACATTCAAAATCACGGGCACAGAACAGATCAGGTAGACAGATACCAGACCTGTGAGCATTGTCTCATGTGTTCAACAATTCTGACTTTTCCTAAAGGTAATGGAAAGCCACTGAAACATTTGAGGAGGAAAAAGTAAAACATTAGGTTTTACATTTCAGGGAACGTAAGTCATTGACTCCAGGATCAAGAATGAATTAAAGGTTATGCAAGACCAGATTTAGGAAGAATTTTCTTTTTTTTTTAAGTGTAAAAGGACCCCTGGTCGTGCTGTGGTTAAGCACTTGGCTGCTAACCGGAAGGTCGGCAGTTGGAACCCACCAGCCATTTTGTGGGAGAAAGATGTGGCAGACTGCTTCCGTATATTTACAACAACGACCAAAAAAGAGAGTAGCTGCTAAGACTGCTTATGTACAACCAAAAACCTCATGGGATTTGGTTTCTTGGTTTGGAGGTTTAGGGTCATGTTTTCATGGGACATCCGAGTTAATTGGCCGAATAGCATGTTTGGTACTTCTGCTCTACCTCCTAGTTTGTTGCATAGTGCCTGGAGTCTTAAAAGCTTGCCAGTGGCCATTCAAGACACAATTGGTCTCTATTTGCCTGGAACAACAGAGGAAGAAGAAAGTCAGGAAAAGAAGGAGGATATGGAATGTGTGGCTCATCGCCTCCATGAACAACTGCCTCCTTTGCCATGAGACCAGAAGAACTGGATGGTGTCCGCCTACCGTGAACACTTTGATCAAAGATTCCATAGAAGAATCCTGATCAAAGGGTGGAAGGAGGGGGAATTCAGAACAGAATTTCAAATTCTCATGGACTCCAAACTTTCTGGAGCCATTAAGGTTGAATGAACCCCTGAAACTATTGCTCTGAGATAATCTTTAAACCTTAAACTAAAAATATCCCCTGAAGTCTTCTTAAAACTAAACAATAGTTTAGCTTTACTAGTAAAAAAATAAGAGTCCTAGTGGCGTAGTGGTTAAGAGCTTGGCTGCTAACCAAAAGGTTGACAGTTCAAATCCACCAGCTGCTCCTCGGAAACCCTATGGGGCAGTTCTACTCTGTCCTATAAGGTCGCTATGAATCGGAACCAACTCGACGGCATCTAACAACAACAACAACAACAGAAAAAATATCTGCTTTGAGCATTATGCTCTTTTAAGAACTATCTATATGGGATCAAATTTGACAATAGCAACTCAAAAGATTAGATAGGAACCTTAGGGGGCAGTGAGTTTATATTAAAGGGGGAAGAACAACTCAGGAAAGGGGGGTGAAAATGGTTGCACAGCTCAAACGTAATTAATGTCACTAAATGGTACACGTAGAAACCTGAACTGTATGTTTTGCCGTGTATATTCTCAACAACAACGACAAAATAAATAAAATTAAAAAAGAAAAAAAGATTACAGCCTTGGAAACCTTATGGGGCAGTTCTATTCTGTTTTATAGGGTTGCTATGAGTTGGAATCAACTGGAATACAATGGGTTTGGGAATCCAGGTAAAAGACTAAGAAAACTAAAAATATGCAAAAACAGCTAAACCAAATATGAGAGTGTTCAAGAAGTCTGTGGTGGGATGGTATTTTGAAATTTTAATCTCTTCTTTCCTGACATTCTTTGCTCCCTCCCTACCCCCTCTCTTCACCCCTCAATTCAGGTGACAGCAAAAGTGTTCTATTCCCTTTGCCTTCAGGATTGGATTGTCACTGTAGTAAGAAGAAAGTCAATACCCTACCTTTGAGTTTCTCACTCCAGAAGAAATACTGACCACCCCCCACCTCCCAAAGCTGAGAGGAAGAGGAGTCGAAGGGAAACAAGCTAATGCAAGGATGGTAAGTATCCCTAAGAAGAGCCCTGAGCACTGCCCCCTCCTCTCAACACACCAGACTTAGATCAGGGCATGGGGGACAAAATAAGCAGCCCCCCAGATAGGACTGGGGATCTAAGAGCAGAGGACATGCCTCAGTTTCCAGGTGTTGCCTACAGAAGTGACAAGCCTGGTAGAATTCCCCTGGGCCAGTAGGATGCAGCAGCCACCGAGTAGAAATGGTGATGGTTGTGTCTAGGCTGAGAGAACTCCCAACAAGTTTCTTGGGGCGGTAGAGTGTCATAGGAAAGCATCTAAAAACTTTACCTGCCCCATCCTTTCCAGAGGGTGCAGAACTAGTTGACAAAAGAGCCAACGAGTCCGGACAGAAATGGGGATGAGGAGGACACCGACTTACCTGGGTGTATCTGGGACCAAAGACTAGATGGACATCTTAGTGGGTGCTGGTGCAGAGGTGCCAGTCAGGGATACGTGATCAGTGGGAACCAGCCTTCAAGCAAATGCCAGCATGGATCGAGGTGGGTCAAGAACCAGAAACTGCCACTCCCTCAGCCCACTAAATGCATGGAACTTAATGTATCCCCTGGGGAGAAGATGGTAGAAGGGAATCCTTAAACTGGCTGAGTTTATTTGAATCGACAAAGGCAACGCTTCTGCTGCCGGACAGAATGAATACATTGTAAAATAACTAAATTATATTCTTTGCACACCCTAGTTGTGGCCTGAGGAAATGTACCTGCTACAAATAGACTTTGCAGGACTTGGTAACTGTCTGGAGGACTTCTAGGGTTTTGGATGGTTGGTTTAAAGAAAGACAAGTTCTGTTTGGAACAGGCTGAGTTTTAGGTGCTGCTCTAGAGGTCTTAGGAATCTGAAGCTTGGGACAGAAGTATAAGTTAGAGAAAAAAATCAGGGAATTACCAGAAAATAGGTGCTGGGTGGTGTTATGGATTGAATTGTGTCCCCAGAAATTTATGTTGAAGTTCTGATCCTCACTATCTGTGAACATGACCTTGTTTGGAAATAAGATCTTTGAAGATGTTATCAGCTAAGTTACTTTACCATGAGATCCTAATGGAGTATGGTGAATCCTGATCTAATCTGAATGGTATCCCTATAAAAGAAGGAAAGAGAGACAGACCACGAAATTATGCTGCAGCTTCAAACCAAGGAACACCTGGAGCTACCAGAAGCCAGTAAAGACAAAAAAGGATCTTTCCCTAGAGCCTCTGGGGAGAACATGACCCTGTCTATACCCTAAATTTGGACTACTAGTTTCCAGAACTGTGAGATGATAAATTTCTGTTCTTATAAGCCACTCAGTTTATGGCACTTTGAGACAGCAACCCTAGAAAACTTAATACACCAGGAGCGGATGAAATCAAGTAGAGGGTGAAGAGAGCAGGACTGAAGCTCTAGTGAGTGCTGATATTTAAAGGGGTGTGCAGGAACGAAGGAGCTAGGAAGGAGCCTGTGGAGAAAGGTCCAAAATGACCTAAAGAAGACCTGGCAGATGACACCAGATAAGCAAATAAATTGGTAACTATCACTTAATTTTATACTAATCAGTAAGATCCAGCCTGAGGATAGTTCAAGGTTACAAACTAAAATTCCTTGTGACATCTCTTCTCCTTACTGATCAGGAAATTATCCCTCTCACTTTCAAACCTGAGGCAATGTTCTGGCTGCTTGCCAGCAGGGTGCTACTGCTGACTACTGGGGACTAATTTGTGTTAACGTAGTCCAGCCTTACTTATTTTCATAATGTTACTGCAAGGAACACTTCTGCATGATTTATAAATGTACTATCAAGGGCTTTTTTCACTATTTTACTCAATGCCCCTTTTATAGAAAGATCTGTCACAAATTCCTTTCAGAAATTAGGACTAGACAAATTTGTTCCTTCTGGCCTATGTCCCTTATTTCTAGGCAATGAAAACTACATAAATCCACCATTCCCTTATCACCTTGGCTGCTAGGAAGCTTAAGACCAGGTTTTGGGCTTAATTTCTACAGTGTTCCTCAGATAGGGGTTCTTTTAATTCTAGTTTTTATTCTTAAAATTTCTACTTGTGTCAGAGTGGACTAATTCCATGTGGACCCAGAAGGGCCTCAATGGCAGATTTTTTGAAATCCAGACCCTGGGATTCTGGAAGCTAAAAATGCTGGCAGTACAGCTGATAGTACTTGGTACTCCTACTGTTAAATCCCCACTTCACTGGGAAGAACCCTAGCATTGTTAAGAGTTGGGATCAAAGAAAGAGGGGGTCAGTAGTGATAAAAGATGGATGATGCACTCTATTTCCCTGCCTCGAGAACCATCTTCACCTTTCCTGTATACTTTCTCCACTAAAGAACGCCCTTCCACTTCAGCCATGCGGTGAGCCCCAGATTTCAGGCTTTGGTTACACCTTGTCTAATCCTGAGATAGACTTTTGTTGCAGACTGGGAGCTGGCACCGTATCTCTAGAGCCAGAACATGGATGGGTTCCTTAGAGACACACAGCGTGGAGCAGCAGGAAAACCACATAAATGTCTTTGAGATTCAGTGTAATCTTCAGCCTTTAAAAGCAACTGCAATGACGATGGGGCCTTGGTTTTCTCAGCAGAGCCTAGGCTTCCTTTGAGAAAACTGACAAATTTGTAAATGTGATCAAGATAACATATTTTCAGTCAGCTGTGATTTCTTCATTATTTGGTTCAAAGAAATTTTGAATATCATTCCAGTTCTTTTCACTTTGTCAAGAAAAAGTTATACCATGTAAGACTTGACCAACATATTCTTTTCATATTACAAATTATCTTCTCAAAAAAAAAATCTTTTTTTTCTTAGAGGAAGGAAAGTAATTTTATTTGTTATGGACGTTACAATCAAGCAGTTTCAAGTAACATGTTTTTCTCTCTAAGTGTGCATTTTCTGAGCTAGCTGATTGTGGCACTTAAAATCTCTTGCATCAAATTGCATTCCATCTAAAATAAGATCTGCTCTTATCACTAAAGAAGCATAGACGGTTTTACAAATATCCCTTCAAAAATCATGTGGAGTATTCAGAATAGAATGTAAATATAAATTAATTTTTATTAGCATTTTGTTGGGCTTATACTTTGGATTAAGAAGGAGATGTTGTCAGTTAATGATTTTATTCCATTTTTATTGCAAACAAGGAATATTTCCACACCACATTCCCCTTGAATGAATTCAAGCAAAATTCATTACTAGTGGTTTTGTAGTTGTATTTAGCAAAAGTGTGAAGTGTCCTCATAGAGGTATTGACTTCCTCCATCTTGAGCCCCTTCAGCTCCTTTCCAGCCCCTTGAGTGGGCCGTGCTGTCCCCAGGGAGAAGTGGAGGGTCTATGCAAATAAAGGCTCAGGAGTTTCCGGAGTTTTGTCAGAAGCTCATGTTAATAACTATTTTTTTCCCACCAGATTCCTGGTTGAGAAGATGTGTCTTAGGATATAAATGATGACTAAGATAATTTCCCACTGTGACAGTCCACAACTCTAACAATGCGAACCAATCCCATCGTTGTGCAGCTTTTCTTGACATTTTTCTTCCATGAAGTACTCTACACACCTTGTATTTGCCGTCCAGCGATCTTCACACCTGTGACCTGCCAAAATCCTTGACATGCTCTGCACCTGTTTTAGGGGCCCTGGTGGTGCAGTAGTAAAGCACTCAGCTGATAACAGAAAGGTCAGTGGTTTAAACCCCCCAGCCACTCAGTGGGAGAAAGATGTGGCAGTCTGCTTTCATAAAGATTACAGCCTTGGAAACCCTCTGGGGCAGTTCTACTCTGTTCTATAGGGTTGCTATGAATCAGAATCAACTCAATGGCAATGGGTTGGCAGCTGTTTTTGGCAGGTCACTTCATCTCCCAACTTCTTCCTCTACAAATGAGGGAAATATTCTATCACTTGTTCCAACCTCTTCTTCCGTCTCTGCAATAGTCAACACATGAAGAGAAGGACAGGATTAAGAATTAATGCCTCCAAAGAAACTCTCAGGTTTCTCTGCTTGAGAGCAAAGGTATGCCTGGCAGTCATTTCTTGTTATCACAAAATTTTGTGACCTTTCTTTACACACACACCTACCATTCAATCCAGCCATTCCATTCCTTGTTATTTACCCAAGAAATAAAAACATATGTCTGCACAAAAACTTGTACATGAATCTTTATTCACAATAGCCAAAAACTGGAAATAACCCAAATGCCTACTAACAGGTAAAAGAATAAACAATGTAGTACATTTATAGAATGTATTATTACTTAGCAATAAAAAGAAACAAACTACTGATATATGCGATGTGGACGAATCTCATTATGCTGAATGAAAGAAGCCAGGTACATGAGTACAGGTTGTATGTAAATTTTAGGTAAATTTATGTTAAATTCTATGTTATGCCAACTAATCTACAGTGACAAAAATGCCAGTGGTTGCCTGTGACTGGAGGTGGAAGACAGGATGGTAAAGAGGTACAAGAAGTCTTTCAGAAGTGATAGAAATGTTCTGGATCTTGATTGTAAAGGAAGTTTCACAGGCGTAGACAACTGTCAAAACATCAAATTGTACACTTTAAAGTGGATGCAACTTATTCTATGTAAATTATTCCTCAGTAGAGTTGCTAAGGAAGTTTTTTGTAAGCTTTTGATTGCTAAATCTGAGGCTTGAAGAAAAAATATAATGGGCAGCAGACAAGTTTTGTGTATCCATGGTGTCAAAAAAAAGGGTCGATGGACAAAGAGAATAATTTTAAATATTCTAAAAAGCCCGTTGGTTTCTGGGCAACATACACAAATTTATAGGAAAAGAATTTATCTTATGGCCCGGGGTATATCCCCAGAACAAAGAACTGCCTTGGAGACCAAAGTAGGTTACTGGGCTGGTTGAACCTTGCCCTGTTTCTCCAGAGAGCCAGCTGGCTCTGCAAAGCAAAGTTTGCGAGCAGCCTCCTTTTTAGCATGGCAGGCTCCTTGGTACCTGTTTCTTCCTTCACTCTGCCTGAGATGGTATGTGTCTATTCAGAGTAGATTCTCTCCTACTTTTTGAATGTTCTATTCAGAAACAGAAGGATGAAAAACATATTCTTGCTTTATGGACCACCAGGAGTCACCTATTTTAATTGGCATGACTTAGAGAATCATAGAATGTGAGATATGGAAGGAACCTCAGAGATTCTCCGGTCTAACCTCCTTATTTTCCAAGAGAGGTAACTGAGGCACAGAGAAGGTAAGTGACTGTCCTAAGCTCACACAGCCACAGCTGGACTAAAAATTGCTGCTCTCCCTGAGTCTCTCCACTTCAGTACGTTCTATCATGACATGCTGAAAACGCACAGCCCAACATCTTAGCTTAGCTGTCTAAGACCAGACCTTAAATCCAGGCCCTCAGCCCACTGCTTATTTATTTTACATTTTTTAAACAAAAGCTGTAAAATGGTTGGATTTCAGCTGAGAGAATGGCAGCAAATTCTCTGTTCTGGGCTAATGTGAGGAAACATACAGGTCAAACACCAGCATGTGAATGAATGAGAGCCATTTATGACTATTGTAGAACTTGGCAGCAATTACAAAAGTCTGTTCCATGGTAGAAATGACTATGTTAAATTTCCATTCTCATTTGCATTTGCAAAAAATAGAATAAAATTGTTTCTTGGGTAGGAACATTCTCTGTGACTGGGAACTGCTTCTCGGTATTACTGTTCTTTCACTCTTCATATATTTATTCCCTTGATGGCTATTGAAAAAGCAGATATTTTATACAGAGAGAACATTCATCACAGCAGATTCTGACTGAAGTTGAATCAGATTCTTCCAGTGAATAAGCTACTGCCGGGGGTAGTGAATAAGTTACTGCCACGAGGCCTTTCTGCAGCCGGCACTAACAATCCAACACTGATCTCGTTTTCAAGCTACAATTTGGCAGGGCCCAGATGCAGCCTCATCTCTGCCCTCCTCCACTCTCATCTGGCTCTTTAGAGCTCAGGCCAATGCGTGAACTGCACAGGGCTGAGATGGCACCCATGTGGGTCGTAGTGTTCTTTCCTCCTGACATCTGAACACTGAGCATGGTGCTGGAGCTGGTGCTGCTTTGCGGGAGGCAGAAACAAACAGTTGTGTAATTTAGCAGTGTTCCCGGACCTTTGGATTACCTGCTGTGCTCAGAGTCATCCCTCTAAACTGATTTTCTCTTCACGCAGATTTTCCAGAATATTAGCTGCAGAGTTTGGGAGAATGACTAGGAAGATAACATCAGGAAGAAGACTGGTTGTCAGAATCAACTCAGACTGAAGAAGTAGCATCAGTATTTCCTAATTCCGTTGGGGGCAGGGGGAAACTCTTGTATGACCAAGTGATAGTACTTCCCGGAGGCATCCGCATGGTGAGGCTGCCCTCTCTTCCCAGTGTCTTTCTGTACCATGCTGGTTTCTCCTAATGGTTGTGCTGCGTTGTGGCAGCAGCAAACAGGCTCTGTGTTTCAGATATGGCAAGTACCATTTGTTGTTGTTGTTGGGTGCCGTCAAGTCGATTACAACTCATAGTGACCCGATGTGACAGAGTAAAACTGCCCCATAGGGTTTCCTAGGCTGTAATCTTTACAGGGTGGTGCTCTGGTGGCACAGTGGTTAACTAACTGAAAGATCTGCAGTTCAAACCCACCAGCCTCTCAGTGGGAGAAAGATATGGCAGTATGCTTCTGTAAAGATTATAGCCTTGGGAACCTCATGGGGCAGTTGTAACCTGTCCTACAGGGTAGTTATGAGTCAGTATTGACTCGATGGCAGTGGATTTGGTTGTTTTTCTTTTTTGAGGGGGTGGTAATCTTTATGAGAGCAGATCACCAGGTCTTTCTCCTGCAGAGCCACTGGGTGGGATTAAACTGCCAACCTTTCGGTTAGCAGAAGCACACTTAAATCACTGTGCCACCAGGGCTACCACGGGTGGGTCTAATATAGGTGTCTAACATTTCCCACTGTACTGAGCACCAAGAAGGCAGAGACCAGGTCTTGTTTACAACCTGCCTCTGCCATCTAACCAGCATTGTAGATACATAAGTATCCTCAAGGGCATGTTGTAGGTATTTAATTGGCTATGATCTATGGCTATTTTCATGTGCATTACATACCATGGAGAACTGAGGTGGGTAAAATATGGAGGAAAAAAAAGTCAGACCTCCTACCCCCTCAAATACTTGGAATTTAAATCATTCCATTATTGAGATAAAAGATGTTTTCTTCTCAATTTTATCTTTATTTACTAATTATAAATGTAGTCATTTGTTTCCCTAAGAAACAGAAATACAATTGCTATCTTAAGTCACTTCTACTTTTTATTTACTTTTTTAAAATTAGCATCCAAACAGTTTCTAGTGTCTCCTACCTGTAAAAAATATCCTCCCTTAATCCTTATAGCTATCAGTTGATCTCTTCCTCTTCACTGTAAACTTTCTGAAAGAGTTGTAAACTCACGAATTATATCTACTTCCTAACTTTCCCTTCACTCCTCAGATTTCTCCATTCTAGCCTCTGCCCCTACTCTTCCATCAAAATTGTTCTTGCCAAGGTCACCAGAAGCCTCCATCTTGCCCATTCTGGGGAGCACTTATGAGTCCTCATCTTACTGACCTCTCCTTAGATGACCATCTGGGAATCTTTCTACTGCACATGAAAGAAAATCCAACTCAAATTGCTACGAATCAAACAGTAAGTTTCTTATATTCTTTAATCACTTTCTCCCCTCTATTTCTCACTTCTGGTGTTAATCACATGTTGGATTAGCTGTATTTATCCTCTAATTATCTTTTCTATTGATCATCTCTCCATCTGCTTGTTCAACTTTAAGGAAGAGTTCCTTGCCTCCATCTTTTAAACCTTGTATTGATTTTGTAATTTTGGCTATCATAGTTTCTATTTCTGAGTGCTGTTTCTTATTCTTAGGATATTCCTTTTTATTGCAACATATTCTTGTTTCATAGATGCAGTACTTCACCAAATTTTTCTGATAAAAGTAATTTCAATTAAAAGTATTCATGGGGGAGGAGCCAACATGACACCACAGACAGATGCACCACACTGTCCCTCTGCAGCAAAGACCCAAAAAACTAAGTAAAACAGATACAAACGTCAATCCTGGAGTCCTGACATCAAATGAAGAGATAAAGAACTACATCAAACACCAAATGGAAGAAGAAACTAATGGAAAACAGAGAATGAGGAGAGATACGGAGTGGAGATCCCATGACAACTAACATGGCACAGCATCACCATCTTGAAACACAGCCAACTATGACCCTGCACAGGGAGTATGGGAAGACAACTTCATGGAGCTCCCAACAGGGGGCAGAGCACCCAGTAACCAGAGAAACACACTTTCTCACCCCTCACCCTTCTGCCCGGTACACCACCTACCTCCCCTTCCCGCCGTCCCTGCCACACTACCATGGCTAGAGCACCTCTGGTGCTCAGGCCCACTGCCACACCAGGCCCATACCATCCCTCCCCTCCCATCACTCAATCAACTGCTGAATGGTGGGAAGCAGGCCCATACCACTCCCCATCTGACACCCCTCCCCCTCTCTCAAGGGACTGTGAATGTTCCCACACTACTGGACCAACATCAGGAGGGAGACAGCACCTGCCAAAGTCTACCCTCAGCCACCTCACCAAACCAGTGTACAGTGAAGCAGACTTGCCTGCCTGCTGCTGCACTGCCCACCTGGACAAAGTGGTGAGTTATCATGCCCACAGATGAGAAAGCAGCAAAACACGCCCAGCCTGCCCACCCTGACATATCAAAATAAAACAAAAAAGCAGGATGAAACAAACATATGATCGATAAATAAAGAAAATAATACCTTAATGTCTCGACAACAACAGACAATATCAAAACATATAAAAAAAACAAGATGCTTGAGCAAGTGACCAAAACAAAGAATCAGATGACCTTCTGGTAGAAGAAAAGACATTGGAACTACCTGATATGGAATTCAAAAGTCTAATATTCAGGGCTCTCCAAGAAATTAGAAAAGAGATCAAGGGAAACACAGACAAAACCAAGGAAAAAATAGACAAAATAATGGAAACACAGACAAAACCAATGAAAACATAAGCAAAATCAAGGAAAACACAGATAAAGAAATAGAAGAATCCAGGAAAATAACACAAGAATAAAACATCAAAATAATAAACAATTAGAAATCATACAAAAACAGCAAATAGAAATCCAAAAGATAAACAACCAAATTTCAGAAACAGACAACTCAATAGAAGGTTTTAGGAGCAAATTTGAAACAATGGAAGACAGAATCAGCCAAACTGAAGAAAAATTCATTGATGCCACTTTGAGGAAAACTCAGAGAAAAGAATGAAGAAAACCTAAGAATTATGTGGGACACAATCTAGAGCAAAATCTGTGTGTGACCAGAGTTCCAGAACGGGGAGAAAATGAAAAACACAGAGAGGATTATTGAAGATTTGCTGGCAGAAATCTTCCCGAATATCATGAAAGAGGAAAAGCTGACCATCCAAGAAGCTCAAAACACCCCATAAAGTATAGGCCCCAAAAGAAAGTCACTGAGACATATCGTAATCACACTTGCCAAAACCAAAGACAAAGAAAGAATCCTGAGAGCAGCTCTAGAAAAACGAATAGTCACTTTCAATGGGGAAACTATATGATTAAGCCCTGATTATTTGGCAGAAACTATGCAGGCAAGAAGGCAATGGGATGACATATACAAAACCTTGAAAGAAAAAACTGCCAGCCAAGCATAATATATCCTGCAAAACTCTCTCTCAAATACGATGCCAAAATTAGGAAATTTCCAGATAAACCGAAATTAAGGGAATCTGTAAAAACTAAAGCAAACTTACAAGAAATATTAAAGGGAGTACTTCTGTTAGAGAACCAACAACATCAGACAACATCCTAAGTCTAGGACATAGGACAGCATCAGCCAAATACCAACCTAGGTAAAGAACTCTCAATAATAAAACAAAGCTAAAAGACTTACAACAGGGAAACAGAGACATCAATCTGTAAATGACAACAAGTCAAACAATAAAAGGGGGATAAATGGTATAGGTATAGAGTAGTCAAATGGAGAGGAAATCAAGGTGATATCAAGAAATGAAAGACTGGTTCAAACTTAGAAAGGTTAGGGTAAATTTTAAGGTAACCACAAAGAAAGTTAACAAACCTACTCGCCAAAATAAAAAAGAAGACAAACATAAAGACTCAGTAAACACAAAATGTATAATAACAGAAGAAAAGAAAACTCACAAACAAAAGGAACTCAGCACAGGAAAGTAAGCGGAACAAAGAAAATATCAGTACCTCAAAAGAAAAAAAAGCACAATATGACAGCAAAAAACTCATACCTAGCAATAATCACACTGAATGTAAATGGCTTAAATGCACCTATAAAGAGACAGAGAGTAGCAGAATGGATTAAAAAAAATGACCCATCAATATGCTGTCTACAGAGACACACCTTAGACACAAAGACATAAATATATTAAAAATCAAAGGATGGAAAAAATATATCAAGATAATAGTAACCAAAAAAAGAGCAGGAGTGGTAATATTAATCTCACATAAAATAGACTTTAAGGCAAACTCCACTATAAAAGACAAGGAAGAATATTATATAATGATTAAAGGGACACTCCACCAAGAAAACATAACCTTAAAAAATATCTATACACCCAATGACAGGGCTTCAAAATACATAAAACAAACTCTAAAAGCACTGAAAAAAGAGATAGACAGTTCCACAATAATGGTAGGAGACTTCAACACACCACTCTCAATAGAGGAGAGAACATCTAGAAAGAAACTCAACAAAGATACAGACGATATAAAGGCCACCATCAACCAACTTGACCTCATAGACATATACAGTACACTCCATCCAACAGCAGCAAAGTATAGATTCTTTTCCAATGCACATGGAACATTCTCCAGAATAGACCACATTTTAGGCCACAAAGCAACACTCAATACATCAAAATAATACCGTAAAAATGGCATGGCAGTGGCGCCTGACCTCACAAGGGGGAAGGAGAATCAAGATCAACAGCCCAAGGCTGATTTTTATGAGGCAGAGTTCAGACATGCCTCCTCTCTCTGCCGTCTTTACCAATTCTGCCAAAAACTGTCCCTCATGGCACTCTCGACTTCTCTGCTGAGTTCAATAATTCATTTCAATGGTCAAAGAGAACCCACAGACAATACAATTATGGTGTTTATTAGGGAAGTAACAGGTTACACTTCAGGTTCAGGTATGCTCAGGATACAGTTCTTCCATGAGAACAGCCTCTTTTCAGCTGTGCCTACAGGCACACCTCTCTCTGGCCCCTCTGCCTCTTCCCTGCTTGGGCAAGTGTTACAAAGCTCTTCTAGCTCTGCCTTTAAGTGCCCAGATGTACCACACTCGGCCAGTAAGCCTTGGTTCAAAGGCACTCAGCTCTAGCTCCATGGGTCAGCAAACCTAGCTACGCCAAGTGCCTGGAGGCACCCTACTGCCCCAGCAAGCCTCCTGCCTGAAGGCATTCAGCTTTCTCACTATGTGTGCCAGGTGGTCTCCTGCCAGTCTCCTGGTTTTGTTGCCACCATTTCTCTGCCACTGCTTCTCGCCATCTTTGGTGTTACAACTCTCTCTCTTGGTCACCTGGTTCCAGAAGCTTCTCAGCACAGGAATCCCAGGTCTGAAGGACACATTATACTCCTAGCTCTGGCTCTTCTTTCTCCGTAGTGGTGAGATCCTCCCTTCCTGCCTCTGGGATGGCACATTTTAAGCCTAGTGGGATGGCAAAACTTACCAGTCCCCTTGGTGGGCCACAATTACCTTATTTGCACAGTCCCACTCAATCACTTAGATGAGAGTTACAAAACCATGCCAAGAAGGCTGCACAAAAGTGATTCATTGCACCAGAAATACAAAGCATTTTCTCTGATCACAATGCCAAAAAAAATAGAAATCAATAACAAGAAGAACAAGGGAAAAAAATCAAATACATGGAAACTGAATAACACCTTGCTTAAAAACCACTGAGTTATAAAAAAAATCAAAGATGGAATGAAAAAAATTCCTAGAATCAAACGAGAATGAAAATATACCATACCAAAACCTTTGGGACACAGCAAAGTGTGCAGAGGGCTATTTATAGCAATGAATGCACATATCAAAAAAGAAAGGCCAAAATCAAATGTTAGCTCTACAAATCAAATAGAAAGAGAACAGCAAAGAAGTCCACAGTCACCAGAAGAAAGGAAATAATAAATATTAGAGCAGAAATAAATGAAATAAAGAACAGAAAAACAATAGAAAGAATCATCAAAACCAAAAGTTGGTTCTTTGAAAGGATCAACAAAAATTGACGAACCATTGGCCAAACTGACAAAAGGAAAACAGGAGAGGATGCAAATAACCCAAATAAGAATAAAATGGGGGGCATTACAATAGACCCAACTACCTACCTAAACTAACACAAACTGA
>NW_004443965.1:3449683-3454289 GCF_000243295.1 Trichechus manatus latirostris
CCTGGCCCAAATAGCTTTACTGGAGAACTCTACCAAATATTCAGAGAAGAGCTCACACCAGTACTACTCAAACTATTTCAGAGCATAGAAAATGAAGGAATACTCCCAAATTCATTCCATGAAGCCAGCATAACCCTGGTACCAAAGCCAGGCAAAGACACCACCAAAAAAGAAAATTACGGATCAATAATTCTCATGAATATAGATGCAAAAATTCTCAACGAAGTTTTAGTCAATAGAATTCAGCATCATTTCAAAAAAATAATACACCACAACCAAGTGGGATTCATACCAAGTATGCAAGGATGTTTCAACATTAGAAGATCAGTCAGTATAATCTACCACATAAAAGAAAGGAAAAGAACCATATGATGATAACAATTGGTGCAGAAAAGGCATTTGATGAAATTCAACACCCATTCCTGATAAAAACTCTCAATAAAATTGGAATACAAGGGAAATTCCTCAACATAATAAAAAGCATCTAGATAAAACCAAGAAACGACATCATTCTCAATAGAGAGAGGCTGAAGGCATTCCCCCTGTGATGGTTAAGATTGTGTGTCAACTTGGCTGGGCCATGATTCTCAGTGTTTTGGCAGTTGTATAATGTTGTCATCACTTTACTGTTGAGATTTGATACATGATCACCCCCATGATGAGATCTGCTGTGAGTAGCCAATCAGTTGAAAGGGAGTTTCCTTGGGTGTGTGGCCTGCATTGAGTGTGGGCAGACATTATGGCAGGGCTTGGGGGCTTTTTCTTGTTATGGATCCTGCAGCTGGCTCCTGTTCATCTTACCTCCAGTTCTTGGGACTTGAGCTAGCAGCTTACCTGCGGTCTTGCCTACCAATCTTGGAATTCATCGATCTTCACAGCCTGTGAGCAAGAGCCCTGATATCTGACCTACTGATCTTGGGTTTGCCAGCCCCTGTGGCTATGTGAGTCAGGAGAAGCCTCTATCCTGATCTACGGACTTGGGATGTTCCAGCCTCTACAGCTGCATGAGCCATTTCCTTGATATAGATCTCTCTCTCTCTCTCTCTCTCTATATATATATATATATATGCTTTACTGTTGTTGCTTCTCTAGAGAACCCAGCCTAAGACACCTCTGAGATGGGACAAGGATGCCCTTTATCACCACTCCTATTCAACATTGTGCTGGAAGTCTTAGCTAGAGCAATAAGGGAAGAAAAAGAGTGCATCCAAATTGGTAAGTAAGTAAAACTATCCCTATTCGCAGATGATATGATACTATACATTGAGGACCCCAAAGATCCCACAAGAAAATGATTAGAACTAATAAAAATATTCAGCAGAGTAGCAGGATACAAGATCAACATGCAAAGATCAGTTGGATTCCTATACACCAACAAAGGGAACTACGAAAAGGAAATCAGGAAAACACCACCTTTTATAATAGCCCCTAAAAAGATAAAATACATAGGAATAAATCGAACCAGGGATGTAAAAGACCTATATAAAGAACACCACAGAACACTACTCCAAGAAACCAAAAAAGACCTACATAAATGGAAAAATATACCATGCTCATGGATAGGAAGACTCAACATTGTGAAAATGTCAATTCTACCCAAAGGGATCTACAGATATAATGCAATCCCAATCCAAATACCAACAGAATTCTTTAACGAGATAGAAAAATTAATTACAAACTTTATATGGAAAGGAAAGAGGTCCTGGATAAGTAAAGCCTTATTAAAGAAGAAGATCAAAGTAGGAGGCCTCACATTTCCTGATTACAGAACCTGCTATACAGCCATGATAGTCACATAGACCAATGGAACAGAAAGGAGACCCTAGATGTAAATTCATCCACTTACGGTCAGCTGATCTTTGACAAAGGGCCACATTCCATTAAATGGGGAAAAGACAGTCTCTTTAACAAATGATGCTGGCAAAACTGGATGTCCATCTTTTAAAAAATGAAACAGGACCCATACTTCACACCATACACAAAAACTAATGCAAAATGAATCCAAGACCCAGATATAAAACCTAAGACAAAAAAGATCATGGAAGAAAAAATAGGGACAACGCTGGGGGCCCTAATACATGTCATAAAGAGAATACAAAACTATAACTAACAATGCACAAACAACAGAAGATAAACTAGATTACGGGGAGCTCCTAAAAATTAAACACTTATGCTCATTAGAAGACTTCACCAAAAGAGTAAAATGAGAACCGACAGACTGGGAAAAAATGTTTGGCTATTACATATCCAACAAAGGTCTAATCTCTAAAATCTATGGAATACTTCAATACCTCAACAACAAAAAGATAAATAATCCAATTAAAAATGGGCAAAGGATACAAACAGATACTTCACCAAAGAAGACATTCAGGTGGCTAACAGACACATGAGGAAATGCTCATGATCATTAGCCATTAGAAAAATGCAAATCAAAAGTACAATGAGAAACCATCTTACCCTGGCATTACTGGCACGAATCAAAAAAACGGAAAATAACAAGTGCTGGAGAGGTTGCGGGAAGATTGGAACACCTTAGGCACTGCTGGTAGGAATGTAAAATGGTACAACCACTATGGAAAATGATATGGTGCTTCCCTAAAAAGCTAGAAATAAAAATACCATATGATCCAGCAATTCCACTCCCAGGAATAAGTGCTAGAGAAAGAAATAAAAGCTGTCACACAAATAGACATATGCACACCCATTTCATTGCAGCATTATTCACAATAGCAAAAAGATGGAAACAATCTAAGTGCCCATCAACAGATGAACAGATAAATTATGGTACATATACACAATGGAATATTACACAATGATAGAGAACAATGATGAATCCTCAAAACATCTCACAACATGAATGAATCTGGAGGGCACTATGCTGAGTGAAATAAGTCAGTCATAAAAGAAGAAATATTGTAGGAGACCATTATTATAAAATCTTAAGAAAAGGTTTACATACAGAAAGAAACAATCGCTGATGGTTAGGAGGGAGAGGAGGGGGAGGGAGGGGAAATCGCTAACTAGATAGTAGACAAGTGTTAACTTTGGTGAAGGGATAGACAACACACAATATAGAGGAAGTCAGCACAACTTGACCAAGGCAAAGTCATAGAAGCTTCCTAGACACATCCAAGCACCTTGAGGGACCGAGTTACTGGGGCTGAGGGCTGGGGACCATGGTCTCAGGGGACATCTAGGTCAATTGGCATAACATAGTTCATAAAGAAAATGTTCTACATCCTATTTTGGTGAGTAGCCTCTGGGGTCTTACAAGCTTGCGAACAGCCATCTAAGATACATCTACTGGTCCCATCCCATCCAGAGCAAAGGAGAATGAAGAAAACCAAAGACACAAGGAAAATATTAGTCCAAAGGACTAATGGACCACACGAACCACAGCCTCCACCAGCCTGAGCCCAGAAGAACTAGACGGAGCCCTGCTACCACCACCAACTGCTCTGACAGAGATTACAACAGGGGGTCTTGGAGAGCAGGAGAAAAATGTAGAAGAAAATTCAAATTCACACAAAAAAGTCCAGACTTACTGGTCTGATACAGACTGGAGGAACCCCTGAGACTATGGCCCCTGGACACCCTTCTAACTCAGAGAACCTGAAGCCACTCCCGAAGTTCACCTTTCAGCCAAAGACTAGGCAGACCTATAAAACAAACAATAAAACGTGAGGAATGTGTTTCTTAGTTCAATCATGTATACGAGACCAAATGGGCAATATGTGCCCAAAAGCAAAGATGAGAAAGCAGGAAGGGACAGGAAAATGGACAAATGGACACAAGGAACCCAGGATGCAAAGGGGGAGAATGCTGACACACTGTAGGGATTACAACCAATGTGACAATTTGTGTATAAGTTTCATAAAAATTTGCTCTGTAAACTTTCATCTAAAGCGCGTGCACACACACACACATTCTTTTCATTTCTGAATTGTCTGTTTTTTATCATTTTGTTTTGTTCTCTGTCCATCGTGTGGAGACTTTCTGAAAATGTCTCTCTGATTCTAAATAGTCTGTTCATATTTTACAGGACAAGCTCTGTGTGTATAGGGGTGGAAATAGTTGAGCGGTGGCTTTGGGGTAGGTTGATGGGTAGGAGGCCAGCTTTGTTATTTGGCAATTCTCCTATGCCCCCAACACAAATGCCAACCATCGGGCCATTTAGTTTCTCCAGAGAGGGATCTCCTAGACTTTTCTGGGGTGTACAGGCCTAGCTGCAGGCCCTCTCAGAACCAGGCAGGAGCAGGAAGCCAGAGGTCTCATGATTCTGAGGGTAGATTTTTTTTTTAATTTTTTTTTTTATTGTACTTTAGATGAAGGTTTACAGAACAAATAGTTTCTCATTAAACAGTTGGTACACATACTGTTTTATGACATTGGTTAACAACCCCATGACATGTCAACACTCTCCCTTCTCGACCTTGGAGGACCTTTTTTTTCTTTTTTTGGTGAAAATATACATAGCCAAAGTTACACCATTTCGAAAGTTTCTACATGTACAATTCAGTGACATCAATTACATTCTTCCAGTTGTGCTGCTATTCTCACTATCCTTTTCCAAATTATTCCATCACTATTATCTTCAACTCACTGT
>NW_004443965.1:3457075-3523656 GCF_000243295.1 Trichechus manatus latirostris
TTTGTTTTGTCCTGCTTTTTTGTTTTATTTGGTTATGTCTGAGCAGGTGGTCTGTGCATTCTTTGTTGTTTGCTCGTCTGTGGGCACAATACTTTTCACCTCCTTCTCCAATGGGCAGGGTCAGTCACTCAGGTATGGTACAGCAGGGCAGGTCCAGCTGAAGGGGAGTTGCTGGGATAGTTTTGTGGCACATACCAGGGATGACAGTGCGGACTGGGAAACAGTGCATGCCAGGTTCCAGTAGGCTGTGCCTGTGCTGCTTGGGAGTGTGGTGTTCAGTGCACGGTGCAGTTAGGCAGGAAGGAGGGGGTAGATTGTGATATGTGGAGCTAAGACGGGTATGGGAAAGATGAGAGAGAGGAGAGAGGAACAGTAGCCAAAAAGATACACACAAACAAAAAAGAGTGCTAAGTGAGCTTGCTATTGGAGTGGAGAGATGAGAGACTGAGAAATGGGGAAAAACAAAAATGAAAAAAAAAAAGAAAAACGTTAAAAAAATAATAAATCGAGAAACTGGAAATGAAGAAAGACAAAAAGGGAGTAAGAGAGAGAAGAAAACTAAACAAAGAAATGGAAAAAAAAAAAAAAACAAGAAAAAAGAAATGCCCGCAGGGATGTCCCTGTGTGTTGCATAGAGTAAGGGACTATCTTCCAAGCTGCAAGGTACTGCCTGGCTAGAAGGGGCTCCCAAGCCGAGAAAAGAAAAAGAAAACAAACAAATCAAAACATAACAAATCAGAGCAAACAAACAAAAAAGCCCCAGGTGTCCCAGCAGCATGGCGGCACAGGCCAGGAAGCAAGTTTCACAGTCCAGCAGTGTTTCGCAGCCTTTCAGAAGAAGATGGCTTACGGAGCCAGGTATTTGAGAGAAAGGCGGGGGAGGTGGTGAGAGGTAAGGAAGAAATCTAAAGAATTGGAAAAAGCAACACCAGCAGCCAACAAATGGCACTCAGGGAGATGGTCAGTGCGGGCAGGTGAATCCAAGCGGCACTGGGGGGAAGCTTGTGCTTCCCGGCCAATAGACTGTGGCTGCAGGAAGCAGAGGAGGCTATGTGGGGGTGAAGAAGTCTAGGGGGTGGGAAAGCATGTATTATTGGTTACTGGTTGCACTGTCTCCTGCTGGAAGCTCCATGAAGCTGCTTTCTTGTACCTCCTGTTCGCTGGTCTCTGATAGGAGTCCAAGATGGCGGTTCTGTGCTGCAGTAGCTGATAGGGGACCTCTGCATGTATCTCTCCTTGTGTTTTGTTCTCGGTCAGTTTCTTATTCCATTCGATGCTTGGCTGAGTTCTTTATCTCTTCATTTGGTGCTTAGGGTTTCAGGATTGACGTGTGACTGTTTGACTTAGTTTTTCTGATCTTTGCTGTGGAGGGACGGCGTGGTGCTTCTGAATATAGTGCCATGTTGCCCAGAAGTCCTGAAGGTAGATTTTACTCTTCTAGTGTTCAGCATTATCCTTGCCCTCCTTTTGTTCCTAATATTTGGGTCCAGATCTTCTCTAGCTCATTGTATTCAGGGAATGAACCTCCAGTGTTTTGTAATGGAGAAGGAGGATGAGGGGTGGGGGACGTCTAACTGCTCCTGTTTCAGACTTTCCACCACTGTCTCTCTTTTCAACCCTAGACCTCATCCCTACCTTTCCAAGAACATGGTGCCTCCCAGTGCTTGGCCCTTGGGATTCTGCCCACCAGCAACTGGCTTGCTTCTTGTATTTTGCTACACGCTCCCAGGGCAGCTTCCTCCTATCAGCTATGTCATTTACCTCACATGCATCTTTCAAACATTGGTTGATGTTTCTCATCCGTAATTTTCTCTTTGTTCTTTTCTATAGTACTCCACTGTATGACTACACCACATTTTACTAATACCAGAATTTATTCATTCACTACTTGATGGATTTTTAGGTTATTTTCAAATATGAATAATGCTGCTGTGAGCATCTTGCATATGCCATCTCCTGGTTCATGTATACATATATTTTAGCTGGGTATAGAATTTCTCGGTCACAGGGGTGAGCATATATTCAACTTTTGTAGATACTGCCTAGCATTTTTCCAAAATAGTTGTGCCAATTAGTACCATATGAAAGTTCTTTTTTCCAAATCCTTGACAACACTTGAAATTATAAATCTTTTACATTTTAACCATTCTTGTGGGTGTAACGGTTTCTTACTTTGGTTTTAATTATGTTCTCCTGGTTACTAATGAGGTAGAGCACTTTTTGTATGTGTATTGGCCATTTGGATTTCTCTTTTATGAATTGCCTACTGCAGTGTCATGTCCATTTTCCTACTACATTGTTTTTCCATTGATTCTTCAGTGTTAACAATTTTAAATTTTAATTTTTAACTGATACTAGCACATAGAAACTCAATTGATATTTATATATTGAATTTCTCAAGCAACCTTACTAAACTTAATTCTAGTAATTTATAGATTATCTTGGATTTTCTAGATACATAACAATCTGCAAAAAAAAAAAAAAAAAAAAAAGCTTTGTTCCTTTCCAATCCTACACCTCCAATGAAATGGTAAAAACAAGTGGTGACAGAGGTTATCCTTTTCTTGTTCAGTCTCAAAAGAGATTCATTATCTTGTAGTGCATGAGACCTCTATGTTTGCTGCAAGAGAAGAGAAAGATTCGAACATTACTCATGGATGTTTCATTCCCTCAGACTGAAACTGGCACACATTACTGCTTCTACCATTTCACTGGAGAATTAAATGGCTCTCCTAAGTGAGACGGTGCCAGGAAATGTAGGGGGACAGATGGAGTATTGGATTAGTATGACTTGGCCACACAAGGGTCTGAGATAGAAAATAACAGCGAAACCTACCCTAAGAAGGGTAGGAAATCTTCCCTGAAGAGACATTTCAGCGGAAACCTGAAGGATGAGAAGCTGGTCATGTTAAAAAGGGGGAAGAAGGTAGACAATTCTAGGAGGACAGTTTGTGCAGAGATCCTGAGGTAAGAAAGAGATTACACATGTGACTAAAGCCCATGAAGCAATGGGGCTGATAGCAAGAGCCAAATTACATACAGCCTTGCAGTTCATAGGAAGGACTTTTGGGATTTTATTCAAAGTGCAATGGAAAGGAATTGGAGGGTCTTACAAAACGGAGAGACATGACGACACTGCTTTGAAAGTGGAGAATAAGCTGGAGGGAGACAAGAGTGGCAGGGGGAAAGATCAGTTAGGAGGCTAGTGCAGCGGTCAAGCAGGTTGAGAGGTGAAGGTAGTCTGGATGAGAAAGGCAGCAGGGGGCACAGAAAGAAGTGGGTATATGCCAGATGTAAACTGGAGCTAGACTTGATAGGACTTGTGGGAAAACTGGATGTGGTGGGTGAAGGTGGGAAGGAATAATTCTAAGTTCAAAACTGCAGAGCTGGATGAATTGTGAAAGATGGTTAAGGTTGGGTTCAGGAAGAGTTGAGGTCAAGTTTTGATGATAGGAGAGAGGGTCAAGGGAAGCATTTGGACTTTGAGAAACGTGTGAGGCATCCAAGTGAAGAGATCAGCAGGCAGCTAAATATATATATGTAGCTAGTGTTCTGAGAAGAGGTATAGGCCAGAAAAAAATAAAATTGGGAATCATCATGATAAGGACGTTACTTAAAGCCATGGGAAGGGTGAAGTTACCTATGAAGAGAGGGAAAAGAAGTTATGCAGAAAGTCTGGAAATATGTGGAATATTTTTCTTCTCAACTGTCCATGAAAGCCAAAGTATAAAATCACCACACTTATAATTCAGTGCATTACTGGAGTTGGTGATGTAATACGTCTAGTTGTTACTTTCTGTTGATTTAGCTTATAATTCCAAAGCTTAGATAATGTTAGAGAAACTCATAATTGACACTGTTAGATCTTTCAGCATGTGCTGGGTCACAGTAAATTTATGATTGTGTTTTCTGACAGTTGTTGGAAGTGATGACAGAACAGACAACAGAGTGAACATTCTGTTTCAAATATTTTGGAATTGACCCATATACTTGCCCAGATAGGCCATCCTATTTCTAAAAAGAGGTGGGTCGCAAAGTGGCCTGTACAGAGACCAAATAGTTTCTCTAAAAGAAGATTTGAACAATTGGAACATTTGAACATTTAGTCAAATCAGATCTCAGAGGTTTGGGTCTGTCTTTAAGCATAAAAGGGATCATTTTGGCCTAAAACATTTATGGGATGTTGCTGCCAACTGGGTTACTTCCACTGTAGAATCATAGAATGGCTTCTGCATAGTACATAATTTTGAATGGGATTATATCACGATGCACCCATGATGGCTTGTCTTGCTTTGCTAGTGCTGCTGTAACAGAAATACCACAAGTGAGTGGCTTTAAAGAAGAGAAATATATTTTCTCACAGTTTCGGAAGCTAAAAGTCCAAATGAGGGTCTCAGCCACGTTCATTCCTTTTGTGGGCCTCTCTCCTAGTTTCTGGTGATTGCCAACAGTTGCTGGCGTTCTTTTGCTTGTAGATGATCCTCATATCGCATCTGTCTTCCCCGTGTGTGTCTCTGTGTGTCTATTTTGCTCTTTTTATACGACACCACTTAGAAGTGATTAGGTTTATGACCTATTCTGGCATGGCCTCATTAATATAAAACCCCTATTTCCAAACAGGGTCATATTTACAGGTATAGGGGCTAGGACTTCAATACATATTTTAGGGGGACACAATTTAATCTGTAACACAGCTACAGACTTGTGACTTCCACGCCTTCTTCTTATTCCCCTCCCAAGTTATTGTATGAGGTAATCTATTTGATGGAGCTATTGTTCTAGTTTGGATATACATTTAAATACTGCAGACATCTGTAAAAAAAAAAAAAAAATGAGTAGAGTTTCTTATTCTAAATTTTTCATTAAAAGTTTTAGGAATATGATTGATTCCTGCTATACTTCATAAAATGGTTACAAATAACAGGTGTTTTTTGTAGAATTTGCCCGTCTTGCACCAGTTTTTGATTACATAAAACATCTGTTGATGGGAAAAATTCTATGCCCATGGGGATAGATAACTTTTCAATTGTACTTGGTATTAGACTATTCTGACAGGAATTGGCCCGTAGTTTAATTGCTTACAGTTTTTCCTCAAGACCATATTTACAGGCTTACAATTACTTGATAAAAGTATTATTTCATATTATTTTAATATAAAAAAGCGCTCAGATCACTGGGGGATATGGCAAGTCACTTACTGAGGGCTTAAAAAACTCAAATAGGTTGCAAACATTGGGGATTTTCTAGGTATATGAAGCCTGAAAACAGACATAATTTGCTGGAACTGAATAAGGGAGAGCTTTTGGAGATATCACTCAAAGTGAGACAAATATTGTCTAGGCACCGGTGGGGATACATTCCTATGAATCTTGCAGAAACTGTTGTGGGAAACAAGTGTCTCAAATCTGCACTACATATTAGCCCTATGATTGAGCCCAGAGAACTTAGAAGCAATCTACTACAACTTGTTTCCTAGGATAAGGAGCCCTTGTGGCACAGTGTTAAAGTGCTCAGCTGCTAACTAAAAGGTTGGTGGTTTGAACCCACCAGGCCCTCCACTGGAGAAAGATTTGGCAGTCTGCTCCCGTCAAGATTTCCGCTTTGGAAACCCTATGGGGCAGTTCTACTCTGTTCTATTGGGTCACTGGAATCGGAATTGACTCGATGGCAATGGGATGATGATGCTGATGAGGTGACTGTGAATTCAGAGATTTGAACCTAATAGATTTCTTTTGTGACTGCCTTCATTTGAATTTTATTTGAAGTGACTCTTGCTGCCTTTGAAAGTTTGTTTTAACCTTCCCGAAAATTTTTACTGATCAAGCATTTCTATAGTGCATCTCAACACAGAGAGTCTAGTTTTAGCCTGGAATGAAGAGCTGTTCTCAGACAGTATGAATCGAAAGCCAGGATCAGTTGGACCACACAGGGTTAAGAGTGAAATTGAAGCTACCATGGGGAGTAACACAGGTATTTAAATTAACCTAGTTTTATAGCATACCTCTCTGCTACCTACTAGTCACCTTGGACAAGTTAATCTCTAACCCTTTTTCTCATCCCTCAAATGCATATTTGTAGCATTTGTAGAGCTGTTTTGAGAATTAAATGAGATTCTCAAATTCCCCCTTTTCCATCTTAACTTTTTTATTACCATATGTACATGGTTCTGATTCAGAATGTTGACACACATGGAGGGTCAAACACATATTATTACCCATGTTCTTTCCAAATTAACACTCAACGGATGGAATTTAGATGATGACAAGATGAGGAAGAGAAGCATTTCAGGCAGACAGATGTGTGAGTGTGAAGGCATAGAATGAACATATCAAATAGAGATAGGGTTGGAAAAGACACCAAGGTTTGCCCACAGCAAACCCTTGTAGCATTGGTGCACGTGTTCCTTAGCCAGTGTGAAGGCAGAAAGTCCAGCGTTCTACTGAATGTACTGCAAGGGCTGGCCATGAGAAGTAGTGACAAGGAGGAACCTGAGATAAAAAAGATGCTCAATGGCTTGAGCACACAGAGTCATTTAAGCAATAGCCAAGGAGGAGGTAGGAGTAAGGAAAAGAGATAGGAGGAGACTGTGATTAGAGGATGGACCCATATGGCCATGACAGAATTAATGGGCTGTCAGTTTGTTAAAGGTAAAAGAGTTGACAAATGGCCAAGTTCAGAGAATGATTTGAGCACACAACTTGTGACCAGGAGGGTCAATGTGAATGGGCAAGATTAGTGGGGAGGTTTGGACAAAATGTTGACAGTGAAGAACAAAGTTCCTGGTGAGCAACAAAGTTGTGGGAACTCTATGGAAAGGATAAAGTCTCTTGGAGGGTATCCATGTAATAATTTGGCATGGGGACAGAGTTCTTGGGAAGTATAGTTAAACTTCGTTAACAATCAGTTAACAGTCAGAATGTAATGGAATGTTGGTATATTTGCACCAAAAAGATTTTAAACCTCCCAGAGTTTCCTGTGCCAAAGAATTCATGAGATTTTAAACTGGCTTACGAACTCTGCAAGGTCAGGATGAATTACAGAGTTACACAGAACTTAGGGATTTAAGTCAGGTCTAGATTTCCAGGAGAGGTTTTCACTTCTGTCTAGTAATGACGGCTAACCCAACAGAGGTCACCCAAGAAGCCCATCCCAAGCCAACTGCATCATGGTTTTCACAAGGGTGCACTAGGTTCAAGAAGCATTCTTCTGAAGTCCTGGGTTGACAATTGTATTAATTTATCTAAGTTTAATTCAAGAGGCAGAAGGCTAAAGCTCCTCTATTGAGTCCATTCTTCAAATTCTCATTAAAAAAAATCTAGTCATCAAAGCCCTCTAATTAGTTTTAGATTTGTATTTGTAGAGGGAAAATACATGGAACAAAGGCCTTCCTTGGGATAAACTTCTCACTTCTAAATACAGAATCCTGGAGCTGGAAGAAGGGCCAAAGCTCATCCTATTCAACCCATCTTTTTATAGATAACTACATCTAGGCACATAACGCCTTGGTCCATGGTACAAGCTATTTAAGGGGCATGGCTAAGGCAGAAGAAGAAAAGAACCAATCATGTTATGGCTCTCCTCACAGAGGGACGAGATAGCCCTAATAATAAAAAATCAGCAACAAAAATTCTATGTAGCTAAGGGGACAAAACTAGCTTTGGCTGCCTGGGTAGAAATGGGAACTGGCACCCTTCCTCGGGGTCTGTCCAGCAACTGAGGACCTAAGGCCCCTAAAAGACCTATGCCTATAGATGTGTGCCTCTTGTGTGTGCTGGGGGATCGCATCAGGTTAGTAGCAGGTAAGGGTAGATCCAACTATGCTCTAGTTAAACTAATCCCTTGTTTAAGTGTAAAGCCAATAATCCCCCAATTTAAATGATCCCAAATTGTCAACTAAAATGAAAGTAATTTAAATACCTCCCAATTTTGGAGGTCAGTATTTCCAAACTATGTAGATATTTACACCAAAGGCATGAATAAGGCTGTCCCTGGGTGGACAAATGGTTAAGTGCTTGGCTGCTACCCAGAGATGCTTCAGAAGAAAGACCTGGAAATCTATTTCTGAAAAATCAGCCATCAGAAACACTACTGAGCACAGTTCTACTCTGATACGCATGGGGTTGCCATGAGTAGAAACTGATGGCAACTGGTTAACACAAGCAAGGCTGCCATTAAAATATTTCATAACAAGTAGTGCTCAGGAAGAGGCAGAAGTATAGGGGTGGACAGTCTCTGAATCCTGTTCTGCGTGTTATAACAGAGAAATGCACAACTTGCTTCCTCCTTCTATTTGAAATGAAATGAAAATATCTAGCACCAAGGCTGTTTTAAACAAACAAAATCAGGTTAATTCAAATAAATATCCTTTATTAAAGAAAAAAAGGAATATTGTTAAGCACCAAAACTGTATGTTGTTACAATGCATGTACAAGAAGAGAATGGTGATTGCAATACGTGGTGTACAAGTACTTAACTCTGAAGTCATGAGTGTAAAAAACATGAAATACAAAGCAATACAATAATTACAATGCAGAAAAGTTGCACTGAAGAGCAAAAGGCAACAGTCGAAACAGTTATTGGAGATTTCATAGTATTGCTATAAATGCTTGCTTAGTTTTTCTTTGTAATTTTAATACTTTAGAATGTTAATTGAGCATATTTAAGTACTGTAAATTTGCAAGAGTTGGCGTTTACAATACACTGTGCACACTGTCCATTTAATGTAGTGGTGTTAAAGCCATCCTTAAAAGCCAAGCACAATGTGTTAGTGTTTTGCTTCTACCTTTATAATATTGCACAAAGCTAGTAAATCGTGAATCAGTTTGCCATTAAAATTTTCATTTACCCAGAAAGGCTAAAAATATGTCAGTTTCTTTAACCCCAATAGGCTTTATTCATGCAAAATGATCTGTAGCCTTCTATTTTTCATAAACTACATATTATGGATTCACACTTGGCAAGACATACAGTACAATGAGAAATTCAATGAGATGGGGATTCTGGGGAAGTTGAAAAAGTCATTGTATGGGCTGCATTGTCTATCCCTCTTGGTCCACAGAAAAGAAGGAAAAATGCCACCTTGTGATTATGGAGACTTCTTAAAATCAATATAATTAATATTGGGAGAAGCTGGAATAACTTATTACACCCTTTAATAGTTAACCATAGAACATGCAAGTTAAAAAGCAAAACAAAACAAAACTTCCCATGTGAGAACTGAACTCTATAGCCAACACCCATACGTTCTGTATATACCTAAACATCACTTTCAAGGACTTTCCCACCCACCCTCGACTCCCTAAACTGAGCCACTCTTAATTGCACCCGACTTAAAAATAAAATCCTCTAACTCTAAAAACAAATGACTGCTTTGAGATTCAGTGTGTGAAACAACATTCATAAGATTTAACGTCAACCTTGGAGGTTTCTGTACATGCACCTTACGGTGGCATAACAAATACATTTGTAGGAGAGAAACATTTATAAATTTGGAATTCAGAGTGAATGTTTACCTGAAAGATTTCAATCAACTAAATTCTAGAAATGCCAAGCTGTACATTTACTGTGGACAAAACAGAAAATTTTAGAATGAACACATTTTTGAAATAATTCAATGGGCAATCATTTAAAACACACACACACAACAAATTCAGACTCCCTCCCACCTTTTAAAAACCTGTTTACATACACGAAAGTTTAGGCAGCAATATAAACTCATCTTGTAGGAAAAACTTTTAAATTATACTATATTTATAGGATAAAAAATACAATTGCTTCATTTTACAAAGCAATTAAGCAGATACTTTTCTTAATGTGCTTCAACTAAAGAGCACTTTGCAGCAAAGTTCAGAAATAACTACTGAAGTGATCAGCAGCACTAAATTAATGCAACATGCTCCTGCAGTAAGGTGCTTCCACTTTCTTCTCTTCCATCTGAAATAAACCTTGCCAGTCAATCCCCTAACACTAGGCATAGTTCTTTTTCTATCTATGCTAAGCAATAAATGGGCAGTAAACTCTGGTTAAAATGCACATTTAACTTTATATTACCATTGAAATTCAGTGCAAGAATTAGGTAAAACTTATTAAGGATTCTGATTTACTATTAAATGGCTGCATTTTAATAAGGCATCATCTGCCATAATTTTGAAATGTTTTACAGCTGTTCAAAGGCAAAAGGATTTTTTTTTTTTTTTTACAAATAACCTAGTAAAGTGTATGAGATTTCAACTCCCTGATAGGCCCTTCAAGGACCCGATAGTACTTTACAAATTGGTATTTGAAGTTAAGTGCATGATGTTTAAATAGAAAACTTAACACAACAACATTGTACTTGGTGAAATGAAAACCCTTCCTTAGACTAAAAGCACTGACTTAAATTTATACAATCATAATGACTATTAATTTAAAAATGGATTTTTAGGGAATGTATAAAATTCAATTGTATTAATTGTACATTGATCCCATTCCAGACAGAGAGGAGTTGCCCATTAATTTTTCTTCCACAAAAGTTTTAGTTTTTTGTGGTTGTATGGCCCAAGTATGTTCTACAATTTAACACATTTTATGGCATAAAGTGGCCAAATATTGCTTCTTAACTCAGCTTCGTAGAAAGAAAAAATTCTTCTCCCCTCATACAGAGTAAATGAAAAGTGCTGAGAATTTTCTCTGGTTTCATGTAATGAGAAAAGCCCCATTGTTGAAATACTACACCTCACCAAAAGTTACAGCTGAGTCTAAAAGTTTCCTTACAAATGCGTTTTACAGAAATGTTTCAGTCCCACAATGAAGAAATAACTACGGAATGATTGTTTTTATGCTGCTCACAAACTCAATAAACCTACAAATATATGTCAAATAAGCAAGATAACTGTTCATCTTTTAAAAATCCTCTATAGCCAGGTAATTTCTCATACTGCTACACTACAGTACCAATAGGATTTTAAATCATTAGATATACCTTCTATACATGCTACACTGGCTACATATACATAATTTTGATTGCTTTTGTCAGAGAAATATTTGAAATTGACATTCAAGTGAGCACTGACATTTATCTCAAAACATTCCCAAGTCATCATCTACTTGTTTTCCTATTTAAATACACTGCAGTTGAGACTAGATTGGTAAATTAACTTCTGATTTAGCACAAGCAAGCAGCTGTTTGTGGATTTTTAATACAGAAATGATACATTAACAGCAAAATAACTGTCAAAGACTTTGAGCCATACAAAAGTACAGGCAAGTCTGGAACTGGACGCATGATCATCTGTAAGTACCATCATAACTAAATATATACGAATTTAACACTAAAGCCAAAGACCTTCATTCTATTAGGGGCAAGAAAATAGGGAAATTTTACCATGCTTACATAATTTTTACAGGGCTCTGACACTGCTTTAAAGTAAACATGAGGGTTCAACTGGTAATCTCATCTTGACGTTGAAGTCACCCTTGTTACCTGAAAATTTATTATCTGTCAGTGACCCCAGAGGTGTATGACTTGCAGTAATTTATAATTTTCTGGAAATGGGAACCTGAATCTCAAGGCAGGGAAGTGGGTGTGTTGGAGAAAGTTATTTGCCAGAGAATGAGCACAGGCTACAGCCAATGGGGCTCTGCTTTAACCTACTTACTTCAAATACGGGGTAATCCTCATGGAGTGCTATTAGGGGACATGTTGAGACTTGTGGATGCATCCCTACAAGGGTTAATGGAATTCTGTATACCCGCCATTCATTATCTGCTAGAGACTTACTACAACATGGTTTCAGGACAACAGACATCAGCACCCTTTTATAAATAAGCCTGTCTTATTATGAAATTCCAGATATAACACTAAATACAGTAACAATTCCCTCCTGATGCATAAATGTTCGTGTTTTTGCTGTTAATTTAACAATAGATCCTCTTGTATTTTTCTAAACTTTAATAAATGAAAAACCTAGGTAATAAACAAGCATCCAAAGGCATGAAATTACTACATGATTTTTTAAAGGTCTGCCAATTTACTTAAAACTTTCATATATACTAACATTCATACTAATCATTCTTTGGGTTACAAGCATGTTTTAATGCTTTATGTGAAGGTGTATAGAAAAAAATATTCATGTCTCCTATTAGATCTCTTGGGATAAAGATTAAGTTTATGTATTAGATCTTTCTTATCTTCCCAGACAAGATGTAAAACCTTGGAAATAATGCTGGGAATAAAACCAATGTATTGTGGAAATGCTGTGCAAAACCCCCTAGTCTCAGCAATAAACATCTTACCAACATTTAATCAGAAAGATTTTGCTTTATATAACCTGTTACCAGAAATTTTTCCTCATACTTGTTTTAAAGGAAAGAGCATTTTAAAATGACAAGAGTGTGAGCACTCCTTTTTCCTCCAAGAACACCAATTCATACAATACTGGAGGGCTTTTACCCCAGTACTGCTTTCTGGGTCTAGGCCAGAGAACTGCCTTACAAGAAATAAAGTTCTTTTTGGTATTTCAGTCCTAAACTCTCTCTACATAAAGGCTAAGATCTTATGCAGAATTACACTCCACAGAGTACTGTAAACTGGGTCCAACGTGTCTACCTTCCTTCAAGCCCACAACTGTCCTGCTGAAAATCCCAATGCCTCATTTCATATACAAATGTACCCTTTAGGACTCCATTAACAGTGTAACTAGCACCTAAGCTACATACATATTTTTTAAAGTTTAGTGACAACAGTGAAGACTCTCTTGCAAAATTCCACTCAAAGCATCTGAAGATGGTGAAATGTCAGCCAAGGAGGCTTTTCTGCCTGTCTCCTTCCTGTATCTTTGTGGAGCACACTTTTTTTCACTGTGGTGCATCAAAGTAAAAACTTAAACGGTGCATGAGAAATAGACTTAAGATCTGCATCCCTATCACTGAATCCTCATTTTGATTCTCAATAGGAAAGTCATGTGAGTTATAGTAATCAAGTAATACTTCAAACAAAAGGACTAAAAGTAATTTGAAATATCAAATTACAAAGTATTGCTTCTCATAAACAAAGATACTCGTAAAATTCAAACTATTATAAATTCAGAATTATGAAGAACTATTTAAAAGCATGGAAATTTTTACTTCAAAACCTGACAAAGTGTAACACTATGTGGCCTTCTAAAAATATGCCATGTTAAATATATCATGTTGTGGTAAACACATTAATAGGTGTATCGCCATGGTTATATATCTTTTCAGATGTTGTTGAATATCTTTATGAAAATTCCTTTGGAGATGAGTAATGTGGAAATTTTAAGTGCATTTCCATCTGATTTTTCTTTCTATTCCTGTCCTATAGCTATCATGATAAACTTCTTTTTCAGAGTGTCGTACTATTTATATAAGCTGATACAGAAGAAGCTCTGTATTTTTCAAGCAGATGACTTTTCTTGTCAGTGCACTAAAAGGTGGATCTCAAAGCAGTCCCAATACAGCTCACAGTAGATCTCTGTCAACCCAGTGTTCTTCCAATTCATAGTGAACCCCTAGGTCAACTGGGCACTACTAGGATAGGGAGGGGGAGGAAGAGGGGAGAGGGAGAGGTGCTTAAAAACCAGGAATCTCCAGAAGGCCTTTTCTTCATAGCAGTCAGGAACACTGCACATCTAAAATTTATGCTAACCACTATCTACTGGAATGACTGGAAAAGCGATAACCTGCCCATTGTGCTTCCTTTTTTTTTCACATCACTGAGTCAATACAATTCCACTGATCCAATGGAATGCAATTGTGGAATCAAGTGTTTAAAATGTTGTTCTCCAAAAGAATAAGGACTGATCTTCAGCTGTAGGTATTTTTCTTCTTTTATTAAGTCACCTGTTTACAAACAAAATGATACAATGTATTAAAAAAGGTGACCTTTCAAAGATAATGTGTATATATACCCCCTCCCACTCTTTGCAATACCCAGGTTGAATGAACACTGACGGTTTTTTGTGCCCAAGTTAAAATTTTCTTATACATGGTCATTTATAAAGAATGGTGTACAGGAATACTTCTTTTTAAAGGATACATTCATATTCTTAAAGCAAAAAAAATGAAAATAAATTGAAGAAAGATTTTGATCACTGTTAAAAGGTTGTATGTTAGATGTATTTTCACCTTTATTGTTTTTACTATAATATTTTATGTCAAACAGTATATACTAAAAAGGTAAATACAATCTAAAATGTTTGCCTCATTAACTGTGCCATGAACTTACAAGAACTATTAAGTGGTATCTTTAAAATTCACTAGAGACAGCATTTCTGTTTTTACAGTCCTAGGAGACAAGGCTAATACTGGTCTTTAAATGGATGCTTTGTCAAGACTTTTTTTTATTCACAGTAGTTGTGTTTGAGATCTATGAGCTTATCAGTGACAAAGTAGCATATACATGAAAGACCTACTTATCAAGTAAAAGCTGACATGCACATGAATAAGTTACCAATTTATTATAGTTTGGCACTGTCTAAGATTGTATCTACACATGGCTATTGAGAACTTGAAATGTGGCAAGTGTGACTAAGCAACTAATTTTTATTTCATTTAATTTAAATTAAAAAATATGAATATAAAATATTTTTTCATTAAATACAACTTCATTGTTTTGATAGGACTTCTCACTTTAACCACTGCATATTTAGTATCTGAATCGAGATATTTAGTATCTGAATCGAGATGTGCAGTAAGTGTAAAACAGACACTGGATTTCAAATACTTAGTACAAAAAAAAGTAAAGTATGCCATTTATTTTTAAAATATGAATTACATTTTGAAATAAAATATTACTAAAATCAATTCTATCTTTTTTTTTTACTCTTTTAAATAAACATTAGAAAAGATAAAAATTACATGTGTGGCTCACATTATATTTCTATTAGAGCTGTTATGGTTACTCAATAGGTTTAAGAAAGAATCCACAAATTGGAAACTTTAAAGAAAGTCTCTATACTTATATACATTTACTTATGTTTAGAAAACCCCCTTGAAAAACACTATTAACTATGGCTATCTCTGGGAAAAGTTTTCAAGGGGTGGGGGCAGGCAGAACAGGGGTCCTTCTTCACTTTTTGCTTCATAAAGTTTTGAGAAATTGGCTCTTTTATAAAAAAGAATGCAATTACCTGAATGATTTTAAAAACTACAAGAAAGAACTATATTAAATTAATAGAAAATAAAAACTACAGCCTTTTCAACAAATTTATAGAGAATTATCTAAAAGGTCAGAGCTTTGAAAATTATTATCTGGACTATGAAGCAGTGATATATACAGTCCTTCAATACTACCTGCTCAGATGGTGGAGACTGCAACTCGTCTATGGTTTGCCCCTGGCCTCGGACAAATTCAGTCTTTTAAAACGACTTTGTAGATATCTGAGCTCATCCATTACCTAGGAGTGTTCCATTGTTTCTCTCAACATTGTACTACACCAGCCATAAACAACCAGCCAGAAAAAAAAAGGTTTAAGCAACTTTCAAAGTGGTATAGATCATGCACTGCATGCTTAACATCTGATATAAAGGCTGAATTAGCAGCCAGAAGCTATAAAAAAAATCCCAGCCACTTGACCATAAGAAATGCTGGTGCAATGTCAATGTGTTGGGCAGGATCTGGAGAGATGAGAGAAAACAGACAGGGACAAGCGGGCCTAAGCAGCTGCTGATGTGCCATGCACCCCGACGAGGCCACTACAAGCCAGCTGTATTGAAAGGACTAAACACAAGTTCATGTGACTGCCCAGCGGTGGAACTGACCAATCAGCACTAGGATGGTAGTTTTAGGCACATGCTTAGCAGCACACTGAGCAGCTACAAGCAGAAGGAGATAGCACAATAGGTAGCAAGAACTGTAAAGTGGGAGACAATCTATCAACATCTAGTGTGGAAAAGAATCTGAGTCAGACACACCTGGGTCTTTAGACACATTCACACATGGAGTAGACACACTGATATATTTACATTATTCTGCAAGGGACAGTGCACATATGTTCATATGTATGTACAACTGGTTTAAATTATTTCGGGATCAAAAATCAGTCATGTAATGTGACTGATAATTAGGGCCTAACTCTAAGTTGGAATCCACGGCAGTGGATTTTTTTTTTTTTTGGTATACTTAACAGGAAAAGGGGATATAAACACCCTAAGACCCACAGTAGGATAGCGGTACTGTGGAATGTTGGCTGAACCATGTTAAAGGTATGGGATTTTTCACCCTTTCTTTTAAGCTACTATTGGGGCAGATACTGGTGGGACCAGGGAAGGTGGGAGTGGGGGGCAGGCCTAGAGTAAGATTTTCCTGATAGACCCATGCACTTAGCTTTTTCTGGGCAGGTATATACCCAGAACTCACAGCAGACTGACTCATTCTGAGTCTTTGGAGTCAGGGCGAGGAAGATTTTAATAAGCTCCCCAGGTAATTCTCATAATTAGGCAAGTTGAGGAATCACTGTGCTAATGAGTAAGTTAATTATTCCTTCCCTTACTTCCTCCAGGACTAAGAGTCATTCCTCTTTTGTTGAATGTTGTGAAGCCCAGAGAAACATATTCCATCAAAAAATCATAATAACAGAACATTTTTGCATACTTAATTATAACATTTCAGTTTTGAATCACACCAATTCTATATACTATTTACTTTATAGCAGGTTATCATCTTCACTGATTTTATATATTTAACATAATTTGTGCCACATTATTCTATAAGTGTCTTATTAAAATGTGATGGAGTACAAATTTCTACCATCTTAAGAAAACAGCACATGTGTAACCAAAAACGATCTTAATAACCACAGGGATATTCATTAGGATCTGCATCAAATTTTTATGTATTTATTAGGTTAGTTGCAAATTTATCTAGATGATGCAGTAACTATGACAAGCTTTTGCAGTTTTAAAGGTTTAGAAAGCTTAATAATCAGAAAAGACAACACTTTATCTTGACTGATCTTAGAAAACTCCCTGTGGGCAGCTAATAAGAAATCAAAATTCAATATGCATATCAGTTTGTAACTAAAAAAATATAAAAAGCCCTTTTCTGCTCTTTAAGACTAGAATAAGACCCCTACTACTTGAGATACAGGTGTACTGCAGAAATGCTGAAAAAGCAGGATATAAAAATTATAGCATTTATATAGTAATACTCCTTGAAAAGTGTTTTTCTGTTATTTTAAGTTTCTAGGAACTGCGGTACTATGTAAAACCTCAAGTTTACAAATTTATGATCCATGCGCAATTGAGCTGTATGGTTAAACAATATGCCTTGGACTCAATAAAAAATAAAAGACTCCATCTTCCGGTATAAAAGCCATACCACTAAATGCTACTGAAGAAAATAAGGCCATTTACTTGTTAGTTTTCCCAGTCTGTGCAAGGCAAAGCCTCCTCTTCATCTTCTGACTCAGGGGATGCTTCTTTAATTCTTCTAAGAGCTTCATGGATGCTCCGTGTTAGAGGGTCCGTATCAGGCAAAAGTGTGAAGGATTCTCTCAAAACTTCCTTCTGTACCTTCTTCAGTTTTACCCCTTTCCTTATTTGTGCCAAGATATTATTACTATCATCTTCATCAGGAAAAGGAGGCAGAGTTCGCTGTTCAACCTTTTTCAGATGAAAACTACCACGCTTCAAGGAAGCTAGCACCTCATCCATGGGTGAGCTCACTTTGGAAAATGAAACAGAACAGTTAACAGTTAGGATTGCACTTACAGTCAAACTGTACAACCTCTAGAGTTTTAGACTATGATAGCCCAGGACAATGAAAATGCCATCTACAAAAAGGATCATGAAGTGTATGCCAGAGCAGAGGGGATCCTAGTTATTTACCCTTGTTAAAGAAAACCCCAAGACTCAAATTCCATGTCTGGCATTGTTGGCATTCCCATCATTTCCCATGTGGAAAAAAGAGAGCAGATCGGGAACTGGAAGTTGTCTCAGTAATGTCATGAGTGAGACTCCTAAAGGATTTCCATTACTAGTTCAATCTCCAAATTCAGACAGTGACTGGATTATACATTTAATTAAAAAAATTAAATTTTGGTTCATTTTGGTGACTATGCATTTTTCATTTAGTTGTTTTACATGTGAATATATAATTTTCTCCCCATGCAAGCTGAAAGTTTCTCAAGGACATGGATTTTTCTTTTTTTAAAAAAAAAGCTTTATTGAGGAATACCTGAGATGCAATAAACTGCACAAATTATGCCCTATTCCTCTTTCCTTCTTTACACAAAGCAGAGGTCCTCAATAAACATGTGATCAAGTGTTACACGGTCTTGCCAATGTCTTTCCAGCATGACAGTCCAGACCAGGTGAATTATCCTTTCTGATGTAACTTTCTTATTATGCTTTCCAGGTTTAAGATCAGAATGTTTTTCTGACCAAAAAGGGGTCACCACTAAGCATTATCAAATAGATCAAGTATCACTACAGAAGACACATTTTTGTAAAATGCTTGACAACAGCTCAAGAAGGTACCCATTTCTGATGTTGTTTGTTGATGTGGGTTGGTAAGAATTCTCCTCTGTTGAAGTATTAAAAAACTGTCTGTTTGCTATCAAATAATGTTCAAAAACAGGATGTTTTAAACTTTGTAAGTGCCTATGAAATATAAAGTTCTCACTTTATGTAACAGATGACCATGAAAATAGCTTTTAAAATTACCTCTCCTCCTCTGTAAACCTTCGGCAGTCTTTTTGAGCTTCTTCCTGGCACTGACCAGCTGGCTGCTGTCAAAGAGGTGTGCTGAGGGGATACTCGCAGACTTGGGGATCCTGTTCTCGTTCCCCTCCATTCTAGGCAGACCTTTCTCCAGTGTCTCTGGGGCACTGTCCTTAGCAACAGGCAGAGGTGGTGGTGGTGGGGGAGGGGGAGGAGGTGGCGGTGGGGGAGGTGGTGTTGGAGGAAGAGGTGGTGGGAGTGGATCTATGGTAAGAGAACATGGTTCAAGGTCATTATTAGTGAAAAGTGGGAGAGATACAGTGGGAGGCAGTTCAGAGGTAATACCACTGAGAGGTAATGAAGTGGCTTCAAGTTGTGCTAATGAAGTATCTTCAAGCTGTGCAAGGCTCTGGGGTTCTGTTGTCTGTGATGACCCAAGATTGCCTCTTCCTTCCTCCACCTCTTCAGTTTTCTCTTCTACCTGTAGTGCTCCTGGTAGAGAGTCACACTGATCCTCACAGGGCACTGGACTTGCTGTGCTTTTTCTTCTTGCATGAGCCAGTCGCAATCTGGTTGATTTAAGTATGACTTGCCCGGGGTACCTCTAAAAAATCCAAAGTCACACTTGTCATCAAACCATTTATTACTTATTCATCATCAAATCCTTTATTAAGGCCTTGTCCTTTCTTATCTAGTTAAAAAAGTCAACTGTTCAAAATTACTATATGATAAAAAAAAAAATTCTTTAATGAGTAAAATTACTAATTCATATAGAAAAAATAAAAAGCAATGTAGTACATAAAACTTAAACTATGCCAAAAATACATAACTTTGTGCATAAGAGTAGCTTAAGAAACTATTACTAGTTACCTTAATGTATTTTCAAATGGTTGCAGATAAAATCTTAATGTTTTTTTAAAAGGTTATTTAGCATTAAAAAAAAACTCTGATAATAATAATGTGCATTTGTGATAGTATAATAAGAGAGGAGATAAAATCTTTTGGAGTACTTATATATAAAGAACTTTCTTTTTATATCTTTTACTATAGCAAAATCTAGCTTTAATGCTACTTGGTAGACAACATTTACTCAACACATGCTTATCTAGTCTTGGACCCTATCTAAACTTGTTTTTTTTTTTTTAACTGTAGTACTAAGAAGACTCAATCCTAAACTACTTCATCTATAAGGTGATCCCACTGCACAATTAAAACAAAGCTCTGGAACACTTTAATAACTAGAACCATATGGCTTAAGGACAGTTCCAGGGAGATGTTCAGATGCTGTGCTATCAATGCCAGAGTCATGGGTTAGCCTGGCAAGGGAAGCATTTCCCTTGGGGGAAGCAGAAGCATTCCTCATGTATGTTGATCCATCCTCTAATTCTGTCATTGGTTGTATGCATATATTACTACCAGAATTGATGTATATGGAATTAATAACAAGTTGATGCTTGAGCTGGATAGTCTATTGTGGACTGACTCTTTTTATAAAATGCAAGAAGAGTCCAGGCTTTCCAGAGGCCTTGATCTTACACTCTTATATTACTGAAGCCACGGACCAAGTATCACAAGAACACTAATTCTCTGAAAACAACCAGAGGAAAGGATGCCATGCAGTCAAAACAAAACAAAGACTGCCATGTGTATAATATTTTCTAAATAATAATTACAAGGGGAAAACAAGGTCTCCTCATACAAAGAAATCCTACAATAGGAGTATGTATGTAGTTGTTATGGATTGAATTGTGTCCCTGATCCCCTCAAATATGTGTCAGAATACTAACCCCTACACCCGTAGATATAATCCCACTTGAGAACAGTTTTTCCTTATTATGTGAATGAGGCCATATCAGCAAAGAGTGTGTCTTAAGCCAATCACTTCTTTTTTTTTTTTTAAATAATATTTTATTGAGTTTTTGGTGAAAGTTTACACAGCAAGTTAGGTTCCCATTTGACAATTTCTGCACAAATTGTTCAGTGACATTAGTTTCATTTGTCACAATGCGTCAACAGTCTCTTAAACTGTGTTCTGTTTGTTCCATTTCCAGTACTCTAGTTTCCCTGCCCCTTTATCATCTTTGTTTTTGAGTAATTGTTGACCTTTCGGTCTCATACTGATGGTTTTCAAGCAAAGCACTGATGATCTTATGGATAATAACCATTATTTTGCATGCCAGCCACTCTGCTATTTTGCTAAAAGGTGATGTCAGGGGACAGGCTTGGTTCTAGGTTTAAAGAATGTCTCAGGACGATTGTCTCATGGAGTCCTGTGTTCTCTACTGTTCCAGGTTGTCTGCCTCTTATTTTTAAAAATAAAAGTTGAGTTTTGCTCCACATTTTTTTCTCATTCAATCCAGGACCATCTGTTGTGACCCCAGTCAGAATGGTCAGTGGTAGTAGCCAGGCACCATCTAGTTCTTCTGGTCTCAGGGTAGATGAGGTTTGTAGTTCATGTAGACTTTCTCCTCTGAGCTTTTGGCTACCTTCCTACTGTTATGCTCCTGGTGGAGTAGAGACCCATAGTTTTGTCTTAGATGACTGCTTGGAAGCTTTTAAGATCCCAGACACTACTAATTTTACTTGTTGTTAGCTGCCATCAAGTCAGTTACAACTCACAGCGACCCTATGTACACCAGAATGAAACACAGCCTGGTCCTGTGCCAACCTCACAATTGTTGCTATATTTGAGCCCACTGTTGCTGCCACTGTGTCAATCCATCTCATTGAGGGTCTTACTCTTTTATGCTGACCCTCTACCTGACCAAGCACAACGTCTTTCTCCAGGGACTGGTCCCTCTGGATAACACGTCCGAAGTACGCGAAATGAAGTCTCACTATCCTCACTTTCAAGGAGCACTCTGGTTGTACTTCTCCCAAGACAGACTTGTTCGTTCTTTTGCCAGTCCATGGTATATTCAATATTCTTCATCAACACCACAATTCAAAGGCATCAATTCTTCTTTGGTCTTCTTACTCATTGTCCAGTTATCACGTGCATATAAAGCAAGTGAAAATATCATGGCTTGGGTCAGGCACACCTTAGTCCTCAAAGCGACATCTTTGCTTTTGAACACTTTAAAGAGGTCTTTTGCAGCAGATTTGCCCAATGCAATATATCACTTGATTTCTTGACTGCTGTTTCCATGGGTGCTGATAAGTCTTCCACCAATCCTACTTTAATCTGCATTCTTCTTCAAATAATCCAGCTTTTCAGACTATTTGCTCAGCATATGGATTGAATAGGTATGGTGAAAGGATACAAACCTGATGCACACCTTTCCTGACTTTACACAGTATCCCCTTGCTCTCTTCAAACGACTGCCTCTTCATCTATGTACAGGTTCCTCATGAGTACAATTAAGTGTTCTGGAATTCCCATTCTTTGCAATGTTACCCATAATCTGTTATGATCCACACAGTCGAATGCCTTTGCATAGTCAATAAAACACAGGAAAACATCTTTCTTGTATTCTCTGCTTTCAGCCACGATACATTTGACATCAGCAATGACATCCCTCCAAGATCTATCTGACATCAACAACGATATCCCTCGTTACACGTCCTCTTCTGAATTTGGCTTGAATTTCTGCTGGTTCCTTGTTGATGTACTGCTGCAACTACTTTTGAATGATCTTCAGCAAAATTTTACTTATGTGTGATATTAACAATATTGTTTGATAATTTCCACATTCTGTTGGATCATTTTTCTTTGGAATGGACATAAATATGGAATCTCTTCCAGTCAGCTGGCCAGGTAGCTGCCTTATAAATTTCTTGGCACAGATAAGCAGGTGCTTCCAGCACTGCATCATTTGTTGAAACATTTCAATTGGTATTCTGTCAATTCCTGAAGCCTTGTTTTTCTCCAATGACTTCAGTACAGCTTGGACTTCTTCCTTCAGTACCATCGGTTCCTGATCATATGCTACCCCTCTTGAAATAGTTGAACATCTACCAATTCTTCTTGATACAGTGACTCTGTGCATTCCTTCCATCTTCTTTTGATGCTTCCTGTTGTTCAATATTTTGCCCACAGATTCCTTCAAAATTGCAACTCGAGGCTTGAATTTTTTCTTCAGTTCTTTCAGCTTGAGAAATGCTGAGCATGTTCTTCCTCTGGTTTTCTAACTTGGGGTCTTTGCACATCTCTTTAAAATACTTTACTTTTGTCTTCTCAAGCTGCCCTTTGAAATCTTCTGTTCAGCTCTTTTCTTTCATCATTTTTTCTATTTGCTTTAGCTACTCCATCTTCAAGAGTAAGTTTCAGAGTCTCTTCTGATATTCATTTGGTCTTTTCTTTCTTTCCTATCTTTTAATGAACTTTTGCTTTCTTCATGTGTGATATCCTTGATGTTACCCAAAACTCTTCTGGTCTTCGATCATTAGCATGTAATGTGTCAAATCGATTCTTGAGATGGTCTCTAAATTCAGGTGGGATATACTCAAGGTCGTACTTTTGGCTCTTGTGGACTTGTTCTAATTTTCTTCAGCTTCAACTTGAATCTGCATATGAGCAATCGATGGTCTGTTCTGCAGCTGGCCCCTGACCTTGTTTTGTTCTGACTGATGATATTGAGCTTCTCCATCATCTCTTTCCACAGATGTAGTCGATTTCATTCCTGTGTTTTCCACCTGGTGAGGTCCATGTGTATGTTTATGTTGTTGAAAAGGTATTTACAACGAAGAAGTTGTTGGTCTTGCAAAATTCTATCATGCGATTTCCAGGGTCATTTCTATCACCAAGGCCGTATTTTCAAACTACTGATCCTCTTCGTTTCTAACTTTCTCATTCCAATCACCAGTAATTATTAATGCAATTTGACTACATGTTTGATCAATTTAAGACTGCAGAAATTGGTAAAAATCTTCAATTTCTTCATCTTTGGCCTCTGGTTGGAGCTTAAATTTGAATAATAGTTGTATTAACTTGTCATCCTTGTAGGACTATGGATATTATCCTATCATTGACAGCACTGTACTTCAGGATAGATCTTGCAATTTTTTTTGACTATTAATGGGATGCCATTCCTCTTCAATTTGTCATTCCTCGCAAAGTAGACCACATGACTGTCTGTTTCAAAATGGCCATTACTAGTTCATTTCAGCTTACTAATGCTTAGGATACTGATGCTTATGCATTCCATTTCATTTTTGACTACTTCCAATTTTCCTACATTCATACTTCATCTATTCCACATTCCAATTACTAATACATGTTTGTAGCTGTTTCTTCTCATTTAGTTTCCACGTTATTTATTTTTTATGCTGTTGATTTCTAGGATTTGTCATTCCCCACAAAGTAAACCATATGACTGATTCAAAATGGCCATTACTAGTTCATTTCAGCCTACTAATGCCTAGGATATTGATGCTTATATGTTCCATTTCATTTTCGACTACTTCCAATTTTCCTATATTCATATTTCGTATATTCCACATTACAATTATTAACATGTGTTTGTAGCTGTTTCTTCTCATTTAGTTTCCACGTATTTATTTATTTTTTTCTGTTGTTGATTTCAAGCTTTACACTCTTATGGGTAGAGAAGATGCTATGTATGACTTCAATCTTTTCAAATTTGTTTAGATTTGTTTTGTGTCCTAGCGTACGGTCTATTCTGGAAAATGATCCATGTGCTCTGGAGAAGAATGTGTATTGTTCTGATGCTGAGTGGAGTGTTCTATATATGTCTGTTAGATCCAATTAAGCCAATCGCTTTTGAGATATAAAAAGTGCAGATAACGCACAGAGACAAGTAAGCATGAATAGGGGAAAGATAGATGCCATGTACAGATCTCCAAGGAACACCAAGAAGAATGCTAGAGAAGCTGAGACAAGGATTTTCCCTTAGAGGTGGACCCTGAATTCAGACTTCCAGACACCTAACAGTGAGAAAATAAATTTATGTTCCTTAAAACCACTCACTTGTGGTATTTCTGTTACAGCAGCACTAAGAAACTGAGATGGCAGTCTGTTTAAAAAGCAACAAAAAACAGTAAACTGACCATGCTTTTATTACCTGTTTAAATGTTCGAAGTCTATCCAGTGTTTTCTGTCTTTCTTGGCTAACCCAGGCACTTTTTCTTTCTTCTTCATCATGTAATTTTTCTCTCTTCTGGTAAAAAATTAGTAATAATTCCATTATGATGCATCTGATTCATTTTTGCCATTAGAAAAAAAAAAAGAGAGCTCTCCCAATATGTAAACTGAATGACTCCAGAGAATGATACGTTTTACAGCAAGAAACAGTATCAGTTTTTAATAGAAATCATCACTTAAAAATTTACACTGATGCTGATGAAAATACTGTTTCATTCTTCTGCATTTACTCACAATTTAAGATGCTACCTTATAAAATAAAATGAAATCTTTTTTGAATTAAAAAATGCTTTATAATTGGGGTTCTAGCTTAAACAATTTGAGTAGGAAATACTTTTAGCTGCTATATTCTGCTAACACAAATAGCTGACCACTTGATGAAAATCAGCAACCACTTGATTAGTAATTTAGTTATTACACATTACTTTAACCAATATACCCAGTTTGAAAACACATACTTCTAGCATTATCCAGGAATCATTTGGTTTAATGCCACACTCAGTAATCTCCAGATATTTTAAACTTTACCCATATTGTTGAATCACCTGAAAGCTCTCTAATAAAAATCTTATTTGGCAAAATAAACATAGAAGTTAAATGAATTTAAAAAAGCTTCCTAGACAGGTAAATGAGTTACTGCTGCTTTGTTTTAAAAAATTAGAGACACCTTCCATAAACCCAGGTAATTTCACATGGAGATGCCCATTATTCCTTCTTTCCTTTCAATTTCTACCATTTGTAATGGAAATGTCTACCTTGGGCCTGTTCCACCATTGTACTTTGGAAGCAGAGAACTTGCATTCTAGATTTTACAGGTTCACAGATGAAGAGGAATTTTGCCCCAGGATGGAATTTGGACTTGGAGTTGGTTTAAGACTTTTGGGATGATATGACGGGGTGAAAGTGTTTTTTTTTTACATGCGGCAAGGACATGAATGGGGGGGAGAGGGTAAAAGGTGGAATGTCATGGATTGAATTGTGTCCCCCAAGAAATATGTGTCAACTTGAGTGATAAGGGTGGCCTCCAGTATGTCACTACCTCGTCTCTCATCCCATACTTCTACTGCCCTTTTCCAATTCTTTTATCCTAGCACCTCTTTCCTCTTGCCCATCAGCTATTCCTTGGACAATGATTTCAAATGAGAGTTATTGCTACATTTGCCTTGGATTATATCAAAACGTAGGAAAAGAAGATGACAAAGAGGTCTCCTAGTTTTCTTTCATTCCTTAGAAATGTGAAAAGGAGGATGGATAAGGAGGCCAGGGAGAGAGGAAATGGAAAAATAAATATGTGCGACGGGCTAATTATTTTTTAATAAAATGTTATTTAATAGCATAATATCTGCACATAAAGATGCAAAACCGCACTATATACTAACATAAGAATTTGAAATAGCTCTCAGTCGGAGCTGAAATAAATTAGCTTGTACCCAAAGTAATAGAGAAGCATAAGGTAAGAAATACATTAATAAAAATGAACACAATTTTTCCACAGCAATGACACTATAATTCTTCAGGTCATTTAGGTGAACTGCTTTAAGAAAAATGATTTCACTGAATGCCCATGAAGTATGGGGAGGGGATCTTCTAATAAAAGATTATGGAATAAAGACATTTTTTGACTCTTTTCTTTTCCCTTGATACCAATCGAAAACATAAATAATGAAAATTAGAGAAGAAAATGCTATCTTCAAATAAAAAAAGAAAATAATACCAACCTCAAGCCACAAGTTAGCAAATACCTGCCAAATATAATGAAATTTTGATAAAAATGAAGAAGGGTCCTAAGAGCCATCTTCGAACCTCTGATATAAGACAGAGTTCTCTAAAAAAAATCAATGTCACAGTCACAGTCCTGAAAACCCCATCCATTTTGATCAGTGATAAAACTGAGGCACAAGAGCTGGCCATAGGTGAAGCCAAGAATGTTCCTGTAAACCTCTGATTCCAGACCACAGGATGTGTGTAGCTAAAGGAGGAGGAGCAATACAAAAGTATTATCTTTATTTTCAATATCTCCTCCCTGTCTCCGAGAGAGTGCAGTTGTGAGGTGGGGTGAAGGACGTAAGGTACGCAATGATTTTCAAGTATCAACACAGCCGCCTATGATGCAATGGCTTTCTGTGAATCACATGGGAACCACATGCGGAGAGGCGTCCCTCTAAGTAGGGACAGGTTGTTCAGAACAACAAATCTCAACTTAACAGTAGATTGCCCCAGCTTCTCCCTCCCACCATTACAAGATGAGAAACGGAAAGGAAATGGCATGTGATTGGAGGGTGGTCTATACATGGTGGGGGTGGGTGAATGGGACTTATACATGAAAGCCACAACAGAAGACATGTTTGAAAACTGGCCATGCTTGAAGAAATCACACAAAATGAAACGAAAAAGAACAGCAACAAAAATTAATTAGCTAGAAGATAACATCAGGCTAAGAATCTGATGTGGATATTACTGATATTGTTTAAATAGAGAACATAACAGATGGTTCAGAAAAATTATTCGGAAGTATTATTAAAGAAATAAAGGAGGATTTGAATCTTCAGTTTGAAAGGGTACATTTAGTTTCAGGAAAACCTGAATCAGAATGATCACCTAGTAAAGTTACTAGTTACTAGACTTCAAGGATAAAGACAGACTCTTATGGGTACCCAGGGAGAAAAATGAAGTCTCCTATGGGGTGGTGGGGAGGCCTCAGACCTCTCCACTACAACATTCAGTGCTACAAGATAGTGTAGCAATGTCCTCCAAAATACTGAAAGAGAGGAAATACGACCAGCCAAACTGTCCTTTTAAGTATGAAGGAAACATATAGATATTTCCAAAACATGCCAGAACTCTGAAAATACAGCAACCATGAAACTTTCCTGAAAATGGTACCTTATAACGACATTTAATGAACTCTGAGATGAATCAGAATACAGAAGTTGTGTTAAGAGGACTGGAACTAAGTATTGAATCCACTCAAATATAACAGGTTATATTAAACAACTTTGGAAACTATAACTATAGAACAAAGAATATGTTGTTGTTGTCAACTGCTGTCGATTCAAGCCCTGACTCATGGCAATCCCATGTTACAGAGCAGAACTGCTCCATAGGGTTTTCTTGATCATAATCTTTACAGAAGCAATTCGCCAGGACTTTCTTCCATTGAGCTGAACTGTCAACCTTTAGGATAGTAGCCTATTACAAACTGCTTATGTCACTCAAGCTCCTGACAAAGAATATACAAGATATATAATTATCTTTACATCATGAAGGTTTATAACATATTGGGAGGTGGAGGGAAAAAAGAGTTGGGATAACGTGTAAAGGCAATAATTTCTCCATCTTTCATAACATGAGTCTAAAGTTGAAAAACAATTTTAAAATTATGCTCCCAACACTCAATGTTTTTCCAAATCTTCTTGTCAAGAAATTTATCTAAATTTCAGTAGGTTTTTCAGACTCACTGAGTTCTCTGGTTAAAGTAAAGTCTCACATTTTGAGGTTGATTTTTTTTTAAACTTTCTTTATAATTTTGTCTTTATTGCTTTAATCTCTCATAATGGTCATGTAACTGTTTATAAAAACAATGAGTCTTTTTCTTTTTAAATACCGAAATGATTGAGAAACATTTTTGCAAGCCACTAATTAGAACTACTCATAATAAGAGGATTTAAAAAGCAACAGTGAAGAAACAAAATGTTGTTTAGGATATTTTTTTTTAAATCTGATAAGTGATCAAAATTTATACACAAACGTCAAGATACTCATATCTTCTGGAAAAAAAATCAACTTGCTTAGATAGTAGAACTAAATTAGAAAATACTAAATAAAAAGCAGGAAACATTTTAAGATCAAAGAGTAGGAAAAGAATAATATAGCACATTAAAATACCATCAAAGACAGTAATATAGCAGGGAAAAGGCTGCTTAAGAGAAAGAAATTCCATTCTTTCATCAAATATGTATTGCTTATCTAACAAAACTAGCAGTAGATTAACCACCAGAAAAAAAAGCAGGAATGTCTAAGTGGAGGTGGGGAGGGGATGGGCATGTCAGACAGACATGTAAGCAACTACAAAGATGAACGCTGAAGGGTATACCGTGTGGTGTTAACCTAAAGGTTGGTGGTTTGAACGCACCCAGTGTTGCCAACAGAAGAAAGGGCTGGGGATCTGCTTCCATAAAGATTACAGCCAAGAAAACCCTATGGTTTTCTACTTTGTAACATGAGTTGGAATCGACTCTTTGGCAACAAGTTTGGCTTTTTTTTTTTGGTCAAGCACCAAGGGATAAACCTGACCCTGGTTAGGTTTTAAGAAAAAGAAATTCAAGTTATCTAACTTGGCTGATATTTGGTGGATGGTAGTATCATTAACCCGGATTGGGAATGTAAGAGGAAAGAGGTTTGGGACTGGGAAGTAGGGAGGAGAAGCAATCCAATGAGGTATTAAGACACGTATTAAACCTGGATTTGTGGCAAAAAAGAGAGTTGGGATAAATTATTTTCAAAAATTCAGGTTTAACCCATATATAAATAGGTTTCTTGAGAAATTGTGCAGCCATATGCTACAAGAAGTTAAACTGAGAACAGTGTTAAGGACTAAAGTAGAATTCTTGGCAGAAGGATGAAGAGTGGTAGTGGTGTTTTATTATAGTATGGCTGAAGGATGGGTGACTCTCTGTAGTTGGCAGATTAGGAAATGCCTTAAAGAGTGCCACTTGAGTCAACCTGTCCCATCGAGGGGATGTAACTATCATACAGAGGAGAGATCAGTTTCACTTTCTGTCTCTTGATGAGGTGGCTTGGATTCTTTGGATGCAGATTAGCCCTTGGATTTACGGCAAAGGGGAAAGGAGTTATGATTCAGTAAAGATGAACATCTTCCCATTTCCTCCTCTTACAGAAGGTCAAAAACACCATTTGCTTCTAAAGAATTCTTTAAGGAAAGGTCTTAAGAGTTCTCAAAGACCATCTGTTAGCAAATACAAAATTAGGCATCTCTCAGTAATAATCCTAGAAGCCAGAAGACTTGCTATATAATCTTAAAGGTTTCCTGATGGGATAATAAAGAGAAGATATGAGCTGAGCTCTGCATTAGTAACAGACATAAAGGTTCCATGTGGACTCCTCCTTTAGAAGGCAGAGCTCAGAATGGCTCAAGGACACAGTGAGCAAGAATATATCCCACCTCCTTGCCCTCAGCCCATCCTCCCTTCTGTTTGCACAGCTGGAATGTGCAAACTTCCCAGCTGAGTTGGCAAAAAGAAGGGACTACAAAAACCTCATGTGTACATCTGGTAACCACCTAGATTCGGGAGTCAGCTTGCGCCTTCCCACATCTGGATGCATGTCACAGATACCAAGAGGACAAAGAGTCTAAGGCTTGTAGAGTGACTCTAGGGATGAATGGATTTTTCTATACTTAGAAGTATTAGTGTTCAGTTGTTGAGAAAAAAAAAAGGGATCTAAGAGATGCTTAGTTTGAGTTTCTAAACTATGAATTTGCATCTTTAAGACATAAATGAACTAATTAATCATACTACTGATCTGTCGGCTGGTAAACACAGAGTCAGATCTTAGTATGATCCTCAGAGATCACAGACAGAAACAGAAGGACAAAGGTTCAGACTACTGACGCATGAACTGATGAGCTTGCGTGGGGAAGCAGAATTTTTATAGAGCGGGCGATAGTATCACAGTATCATGTTTAAGAGCCTAGCCAATAATATACAGACCTATGCTGGAATGTCAGATGTCCCCTTACTAGCTGGATGGCCTTAGGAAAGTCATTTAACAACTCTGTAAAATGAGGTTAATTTACTGGAGGTAAATTGTGAATGGGAACACAAGGGGTTTTGGGCTTCTAACATTCTGTTTATTCACCTAGGTGCTGGTCGCAAAGGTGGGTTCATCTTGTGAAAATTTGTCAAATTATATACACTTATGACTTGTATACTTTTCTGTATGTGTATGATGTTCAATAAAAAGTTCTTATAAAAAAGTATTGTTTTAAGAAAATGAGAACAGCCAATGATTGGACATGGTACATATCAGAACATGGAAGACATAGGCAGTATCAAAAGTAGCCATGGGAGCAAAATAATCTAAAAAGCTCTGATGACAGTTTCTATATACTACGGCTTAAAGGTGTTCCATATGTGCTTTCCTGAAATGAAACCCATAAGTTATGAGTGTGTTACATAAAACAAGAATCCCTTTTTTAATGGGGAAAATGGACTGGTTTCCTGACCACCATTTCTCTTGTCTAATTTGTTCCTGAGCTAATAAAAAACAGTAGTAGTAACAAGCAAATAATCTTTACATTGTCATTAACCAAAAATATTTTGTTTTTGAGAGTTTACTATCAAATACTAAAATAAACTTACTCAGCCGTACATATGTATTTAATTTTTAAGGATTTCCAGGGAAAATTTTTGAAACAATAAGGATAACATCTAGGGTCTATATTTTAAACAAGCCACCACCCAAGAGATTCTGATAAAGGTAGTTTAAAACCAGCTTTGAAAAACAATGATCTATGTGGATTGAAGCCAACTTTCATCTTCCTTTAGCTAAGCATGTTAAAGATGACTGAGCTGATTACTGGAGTCATCCTCCCACAATTAGGTATTCCATCCAGTGCTGGTATTAGGCAACTGAAAGGTAGATGGCATTTACCTTTGAGATTCCCTTAAGCATCGATTTCCTCATTTTTACTGCTATTTGCCCCATAAAACTCTTTGGGAAAGGCCTCGATATTCATTCTAAAAAGTGAATTAGTCACTTCATTCACCAAAATATCAGCATTTCATCAGAAGCCAAAACTTCCATACAAAAAAGGAACAAATTCTAAGTGTGGAATCTCAGTAACAAACTAACTTTGACATTAGGGGGCATAATTATTCACCTAATTGTTATGCTGGCCCCTTGTCTATCCTTACAAAACAGTTTTTGATCCATGGAAACTATAATGAATAATAAAAGTGCATTAATTAACTTGGCCATTTCCAGCTTCTAGGAATCTTACAGTTTATGAGTAATTTGGTGACTTTTGTGTGTTTAAAATCAAGACTAAGGGGCAGCATTAGTTAATACACACTGGAAAAAGCTTAAGTGATTATGTAGACAAATTTAGGCTCTCTGGCCTTTAATGTAACACTAAAGAAAGATAATTTATAAAATGAGCAAATGCAGAGATATAGTCATGCCAGCATTTCTATTAGTATTTAATTAAGTATAAAATTATTGGTGTTAAATGATCTAAGACATAAGTGCCTGAGAAGACTACTGTTGGGACTATGTATTTATACCATAGGCATAGTGAGGTGCATCAATAGTGGGAGTGGAAGAAGGTTTTTAATGTAATTTAAAAGAAAAAAATCTTCTAGTTATAAGATTTTTTTCATTCTCTATAGACTTTAATCACTTTGATACAAGAAAAACAAAACAAACAAAAAAAACAAAATTTGTTCCAAGTTTCCAAGAGTCCAAGTCCAAACTTACTAGTTGTACTGTGTGATGGGTTCTATATTCATCTTCACTCCGAAGGCGTTGTTGGAATTTTTCATCATGCTTTGCAATACAAATTTCCTATAAATACATAAAACATGCTTTAATATAAATGAAACCTGAAGACTCCAAACACCATACCAAAGTTTATTTGATAAATTAAAATTTAATCTTAACATAAACCTACATAGCAAAATACCACATAAGCTACTTCTGGTTTCTCATTTGAACTATTAAAATGGTATAAACCAAATATCAGGATTGTACGAGACTCTTTAATTAAACCCAAAATTAGCTTCTCTAGATCTCCTGATTATCTCTTTTTTTGAGATGTGGGCAAGGTGTCCTTAAATACTCTCAAAGGTCCCTGTCAGCAATGAAGTCTGTGACCAGAAGGTTCTAAATCTCATTATACTCTAAACTAGTCTGGGCCAAAAAGAAGGATCTACAACTCTTGGCTTAAAGTCTGTATTCTTAGCTCTCCCTGATGAGTTAAAGACCATGTTTAAAAATATCATAAGATCTCAATCTTCTGGTCATAGGCCTCTGAGCTAAAAGAGACTTTAAAAATCTGACGTCAGAGTTATAAATATAAGTATACTTTATTCTAAGCACGTGAAAATGAAAATATACATTAATAAAATAAGAGATACGTTCTACTTTACAAAATAATTCACTATGACTGGCAACTTTTGAGGGTTACCATGCTAAGTCTTCATTTAGCTTGTGTCCTTTACTAATGTAAATATCCTCAGGAGAAGTCCTTCAGATAAAAAAGGTGAACATTAGCTCTCAAAACTCTCAAAGCTGTGACAAAATGATCACTGTTTTAACCAGAGAAAGCGAGGCCAGTAAACTGCATCTTGAAGCAACTGTATACATGGTCACACTGGCTGACACTGTTGCCTAACAAGTACTGATTGTGAAATGAATCTGTCCAGTGCAGTTGTCAGAGGAAAACAAAAGCAGAATGATACAGTGGGAAGAACTCAGGCTTCTGAGTCACACAAACATAGGACAGAATCATAACTCTGCCCCACACTAGCTGCTTTTCCTTGGGTGATTCACTGAACTACCAGAAGTCTCAGTTCCCTTGATTATGAATGAAATGAGGATACAGGTCCACAATACCTTACCCAGAACAGAGATGTGTTTTGAAATCCAATTTTTTTTTTTTCCAGATTTTAGAAAGGTGTTATGTTGCAGATACCAGATGTTACCTAGTATCTCCAGCAGGATCTGAAGCAATACCGTATAATAAGTAATACTAGTATTTTTCTAGTGAAATGTATGAATAGTAAAAGTAAGAAGGATAAAGACAGTAAATAACCTCATGTCAGTTTGGGTCTAGTATTGTCACCAAATGAAGTATGAAAACACTAGGGATTTTCAGAGTTTTCTAGATTTCAGGCAAAGGATTACCTCACTTGGCTACTAGCAGAATTGAAGAAGATAAAATAAATAAAGAACGATGTTATTTCCTACTATTCTTCTCAAAAAGTTTGCCCACAAACCAAGACTTTAAGTCCTTCATGGCACAGTCAGAGACTATCTCATTCTTTTAACAGGAAAGTCAGGGCATGATTTATTTACAGGTAGAACTACCCATGGATATGCAATCCCACTGTGGTTACCAGATAAAAAAGGAGCCTGTGGTCCTGGGCATTTCAATAGGTAGACAACAAGAGAATTTAGGATGGTGTTACACAGAGAGGCATATTTTATCTTTTGTATTGTGTATTTGATCTTCTCAGTATCTTTCTTTTTAGGACGTAGTGTTTCTAGTTTCCTCTCTTTCCAGCCTTCTTCTGTTACTCCTCCTTCTGTCTGTGGTTCTGTTGTCTCAAAGGTGGGCTTCAGGGAAAGGGGGGAAGATAACAAGGCCATTAAGAGCCCCCTGGAGCTATGTGATGTGATGGGCTGCAACAGAGCTGAGGCTGCTGGTATAAATGAGCAGATTCTCCAGGGGTGAGTTTCCCTACCTCAGGTCTACATTTATGTAAGAATAAAGTTAAACACTCTAAGAATACTGATTGAACTGATATGAGGAATGCATTCTAATAGGGAAGGGTCCAGTCTGAATCAGGCTGTTAATGCTGCTGTAAGAGTGCACAGCTTTGTGTGCCCAGGTCAGCAAGGTTGCTCCTCTTCACAGAGGACCACTGAAGTGTGCAGTCATTCCCTCTGTGATCCTGTCTCTACTTTAGACCTCTGCTGCACTACCCTCTCAGACCACTGCGATCTAGCTTTTGCCTCCAACTCTCTCCCCAAAATGCTCTCAACATAAGGAACCCAACTGTCTCAGAAAATAAATGTCGTGGAGTCCCCTCATTTCTTGTCTCCCTCATCTCTTTGGAGCACCTGACAGTGCTGACAAACCCCCTCTGTGGAATCATCTTTCTTCTTCACTTATGCAGTTTCATTCTCTCCTACTGCTCCTAACTCCAACTACTCTTTTGCTTTGATCCCCTTCTTCTGCTTACACCCTCAAATGTTCCTCAGGGTTCTTTCCTAAGGGCCTCTCTCCTCATGCTACCTCAGAGCTGCTCAATCTTTCATACTCCATGTCCCTTACAATGTTTTCTCATCCCTCACAGCCAAGAATATTTTGCTGAGCTTTGCACGCCCCACCCCATATCCTTGTCACTGCTGAGAATCATATACTCAGTATCTCCTCGTAGGACCACTCATATCCATAAGCCCAGAATCTCACACCCATTTCCAAATGGATGCACCAGAGACCCCTTATATGCAAGTCTAAAACTTAGCTCATCACCTCTAATCCATATGTGCTCTCCCCTCTGGGTTCTCCATCTTAGTGGGTGCCATCCATACATCCAAGGGCATGGGCCAGAAACCTGGGAGCTATTTTCCACTCCTTTTCTCTCCTTCACCATAAATCACTAAATCCTACTGACCTTCTATCTCTGGAAAGTGTCACCTCTGCACACTTCTCAGATCTGTCCATTTCTTATCATCTCCACTGCCACTGCCACTGCCTCAGTTCATACTCTTAACATCCCAACCTGGATAAAAACATTTACATTCCAACCAGAAACTTGCCATCTCTTCCAGCTCTAACCTATTCTCTATGTTGCGTTATCTTTCTAAAATGCAAATCTGCTCATATTTCCCCTTTGCTTAAAAGTTTTCAATAACTTACACTACTTTCAGCATAAAGTCTAGGCTTATCAGTACAGTATACAAAACTTCCCATAACCCTACAGTGTTGCCTTACCACATATAGTGCCCTGACAAGCCATGCTGCTTTATGGTTTAGTGTCTTTGAAAAGCATTTTTTTCTTCTTCTTGCAATCACAACCCCTCCCTGCACCCCACCCATCCACCCCCGCCAAATTCATCACTCTGGCAAAATCTTATTCAGAGTTTAAAACTCAAGTGTCACCTCCAAGAAGGCTTTCTTTACTCCCTTCTCTTGCTCTGTTGTTGGGTGGCAAAACATCCATCTGTTTACCTGCTCTGCCTTCACTGCAAGACTGGAAAGGGCAGTATCTCAAGTCTAGCAATGTGCCCAGCACATTGCTGAATTAAAATGAATCAATTAAGTCTGAATTGTATAGGCTTCTCCAAAACGCTTTCCAAAAGTTTTAAGTTCACAAACTCCAACTAGTCTCTAAGGTACTTGCATTATACAACTAAAAGTAACATATGAAAACAGTGTTTCTAACGTTCCTAAAAAGTCTGTTCTTCTAAAATCTTAATACATTCCATTCCCTCTGACATGATACACAGTGCCAGGGACCTGCTAGAATCATTGCCAGGTTTATCTAGTTGACAGGCTGGATCAGAAAGTTCACAACAATCAGGCCCAGGGCTAAGATAATAAGGGGTTTCAATTTCCCTTTTGTCAAAGAACAAGAAAGGCACAGAATTATGTAAAAGCTTAAAGCTTAAAATTTAAGAATTCTGCTTCCTGAAGTAAGGAAAAGTTATGACTCTGAATGCCAAATAACTATTCTGTGGATAAGCAAAGTGACAGAAGGCCCTGGGTTCTTGACTTACTGTGGAGAAAGATGCATTCCTGAGTTTCTTGTATATATGCAAGAGCTAACTATTTCAAGAGACGAAGGGCTTCAATTCTCTGCAGAATGGGAAAGTAGAAGCCTTGGAATCTGGTGAAGAGCAGGAAGGTGGTTTCTTTTGCCTGGATATCTGAGCTTAAAGCAAATTAGTACCACACAGTCATCAGTTTAGTCCAGGCCTTAGAGCTGGGGCCGAAATCAGGTTCCAACTCCACACTTACGGTGGCTAGAAACAACCCCAAGATGGTTATGTCTGGACTAGAAAGCAAAAGAACTTCCTAAGGCGCAGGAAGAAAAGTCACATTCCCACAAAATAATTGATTTTAGGTATCAAAATGAACAAACATTTAAAAAAGTTTAAAGAAAAAAACACAAAATCTATAAAACTCCTTCAAGACTGAGGTTAGAATCATAACTTAATTGTAGAATATCACCGGCCTCCTTATTTAAAAAGGAGATAGGAATTTAGTAATTAGGAGAGAAACAGTTCAGCAGCCTGTGTATAAGAATACAGCTAACTTGTGTTAAATAGGATCCTGTAGTCACACCCTTCTGCAGAAGTCACCTTTAGGAGGTAAACATCACATCACTGCTGGCTATTCCAATGTGTTTACAACAACTGTACATGTTTAACATAATGGCCTGAGTATTAAGACCAGGTAACTCTTACTTAGCTTTTAAAAATATGCAGTATTAGTGACAAAACTCTTAGGATTACTAGATATGGTTAAGTAATTAATAAAAACAAGATTTTAAATTAAGACTATTTATTCAAGAAATGCTTAACCTATCATACCTTTTTGTTTCTGAGGTAGGCTTTCTTGGCTGAAACCCGTCCACGTCTTGCTTCCAGCTGGCGTGCTTTCTGCTGAAGTTTCTGCAACTCTTCTCTCTGTAAATGCACAGATGCTGCCATCTCTTCCTTCTCCAGCATGGCCTCCATGCTTTCATAAGTGTCATAGTACACCACTTCATCTCTCTTTTCTGTTACAGAAAAGTAGCAACAAGAGGTAGTGGTTAAAAGCACAGGCTATGGAGCTAGACAGAACAGGGTTCTAACCTACTTACTGGCCCTGAAATTCAGGAAAAGTGATAACCTCTTGAACCTCACACTTAGTTCCTTCTTTGTAAATGGTGATAATTAAGAAATACATCTCACAGGGTGAATGTGTGCAAAGTGCTTAGTAGTGTCTTACAGACACTAAATGCTCGATAAATGCTAATGAAAAACCAAACCCACTGCCATCAAGTCGATTCCAACTCATAGGAACCCTAAAGGACAGAGAAGAACTACATCATAGGGTTTCCAAGGCTATAAATCTTTACCGAAGCAGACTGCTACATCTTTCTCCTGTGGAGCGGATGGAGGGTTCAAACTGCCAACCTTTTAATTAGCAGCCAAGTGTTTTAACCACTGCACCATCAGGGCTCCTCCAATAAATGCTAGAACCTCCCAAATATTCAGTTTTTGAAAATCCAGACACTCCCACACCTACTGAACTACTTGTTGACTTCAGGAACACTCTTTAAAAAGTTTCCTTTATTTTTTTTTTCTTGCTCTTAACAGAAAAAAAATAGCTTAGGTCCATGCATACTTTCTCTACATATTCAATCTTTTGTAGACTTCTGTGGTTAAGTGCACACCATACCTGATACAAGTCTTTTGATGCTTTCCAGTTGTGATGTCAATAGTAACTCTTCACACTTCAAGATTTCAAACTGTACTTCATACAACTGAAGTTGCAGATCATAATAATCAGCTTCTAACTGATCCAATCGGGCTATGGCTTCTGTACCACCCTGTAAACTCTGCATCTGCGTTGAAAATAAAAACATTTCTAGTTGGTGGGGACAAGGAAAGAAAAATCAAATTATGATTAGAAAAGAATACTACTGGGACAGTATATTCCCATGAAACACTGTTCTAAGAAAGAAACTTGTAAGCAAGATATCAAGATTTTAAAAAAGAGATATGACAGCATAAAAATCAAATCATAGGGTTTTTGGCAATAACTAGGCAAACATGGTAAAAAATACAGTTTTCAAAGTTTATCTGTATTATATTGTTGTTGGTGTGTGCCTTTGAATTGATTCTGACTCATAGTAACCCTATGGTGCAATGGTTAAGCACTCGGCTGCTAACCAATAGATCAGTGGTTTGAACCCACCAGCCACTCTGTAGGAGAAAAGACTTGGTGATCTGTTCCCGTAAACATTTACAGCCTGGGAAACCCTATAAGGCAGTTCTACTCTATTCTGCAGGGTCAGCATGAGTCGACTTGATAGCAAACAGCAAAAAGGACAGAGTGGAACTGCCCCACAGGGTTTCCTAAGCTGTAAATCTTTACGGGAGCAGATTACCAGATTTTCTCTTTTGTGGATTGGCTGGTAGGTTCAAATCACTGAACTGAGTGCTTAACTATTGCGCCACCAGGGCTCCTTATCTATATTATAGCTCATTCATATTTAGCGTGATACATTATTCTTATTTTCCTGACGTAAGTGCCAACAGTGTTCCCATTTCACTCTAAAACGTAGATTCATATAAGAATATGAATATTCATGAGATATATGAAGAAGACTGGTGATACTCAGACAGATACAGCAGAGTGGTAAAAGTCTGGTCAGCCTCACACACCTGGGGCTTTGTTTGCTCCATGGTCACAGCCTGGCTAGCCTCTGGGATCTGATGGCTGGAGAGTGAGGTGAGTGTGTAAGTGCAACAGCAAAGCAGAATTGCTTTTGATGGAAATCCCTGCAATCTACTGATACTGATCATTATTATTATCTTGAAGTAAATGTAATCAGGGTCTTAGAGTAAACCTAAGGTGAGACTCAAAAATTTCTGGGCATATCTTATGAATCAGTGGGTGCTCTTACACTAGAAATTTGTTTGTTTGGTTGGTTTCTGGCGCTGAGGAGAGAGATGGTTTTATGGGGAAAGTATGCTTCAGACACTGGTTCCTACCCCCACCATTCCATGGATTCCTATTTGGCTCTGTGGAGCAAGGCAGCTGCACAGAAGCTGAAGGAGCAGCTTTTCAGGAGTCTATGAGATGTAAAGTACCAGCATAGTTTTGTGGTGTGAGAGAGTAAGCTTGCAAGGAGGTTACTATCTCTGTTTCTTCTAAGAGCACAGTGCTATTGCCTTGGCAATTTATAGGTTCATGAGTAGAAGCTTCAGAAGACCCCTGGCACAGCCGTCAGTGTGTCATGGGGACCCTAGAAGACTGGTGAAGAAGCTCTGACCTCAAGTGGCTTCCCAAGGAGTGAGCACCAAAGGGGTAGGGGCAGAGCAGAGAAGGAAATGGAGAAATGTTTATGAGCTCATGTGAGGCGTCACCTGGGGCTACCACAATACCAGGGAGGTACCTGACTGATGGTCCTGGGACAGCCCAGGGACAGTGAATTCTCTTATTGCTGCTGAGTGGTCTCATCTATCTAGTGAGGTTGGTGAAACGTATTAGCACATAAAGGGAATATGTTTTAAATAAGATTACAGCCTTTCCTTTACATTTGAGAGATCCACAGTCTTTCATCACAATGACTAGAACATTTTTTCCTTATACATGATCTCAAATTCCTTTAACAAAAAAATGTGAACTGAAAAGCAACAGTTAGCTCAGGTCTAAATGTGCAAAGGTATACATTCAAAATTAAATACAGTACTATTTAATATCAATAAATTATCTGAAGTATGTGAGTTGTAAACCAGTGGTCCTGCTGCATTAAGAAATATTTTGAGTGACAATACAGAACAAACCAAAAGTGACTTTAATTACAAAACGAAATCCTGCTGCTTTCTAAGCCATGAAGTAAGAATCTAGGAGTGATTCTGCCCTAGGACTCTCAGTATGACCTTAAATTATAAACATCACTTTTTACATGGTTCTGGGGCTCTTGCCCAAAATGCATCTTCCTCTGTTACCTGTACCCACACTCTCTGTGGGCACTGCATACAACAGGTAAAATGCCTCTATTCCATGTGGTGAATTATAATTAGTTGACTTATAACCTCAGTGTGTATCAGTTTAAACACCTTTACCTGAGATCAGTTTCCAGTGACACTGTTCAGAGATACAGGCTGTTAGTTTCACTACTTCAGTTCTCTCCAGCTGGACGTGACCATTAACCTGCTATGTTCAAGATGCTGTGCTCAGTCTTCCCCTAGCACTCTCTAAATCTGTCTCTCCTAGTCAATCTCTTTTAGTTGGAGAAGGAAGGTGAAAGCCCCCTGTTGACATATCTTTACACTGTGGGCTGCCTCAACTGCAAGTAGAACAGTACTCTGATCCTTGCCCAGAGCCCTGTACCTTAAAAACACTTGAGATGCACAGTGACACCAGAATACTGCCAATATCAAATATCGAACAGAGGAAGGAGGGAAGCGTTCTCTTACAAGCAGTGACCTCACCTCCAATTTTCTGGTTCAGTGAGCAAGAGAGCCCAGAGGTGGCTGTGCCAGAGCTGGGTTCGAAAGAAAGACAAAATCTTACCAAAGGCACATAGGCAGACAAGGGCTGGATTAAATCCCAACCTCTGAGAGAACAAAGAATAGGGCAATGCTGGGCCTCAGGATTTTTGAAATGATTTTCGTGGAACCTAACTCAGCTGACAGCCATAGTATTAAGGGAATGAAAATCCACAGTGGACTTTCAAAAATGGAGCAGTGCCAGGGAAGGCAAGTGCCACAAAGAAGTCTTTGTTACACCTGGGGAAAGTGCTTCCCTGGGAAGAAGGAAGCCAAGAGAGTAGGTTAAGTGCTCAAAAAAGCAATCAGGTGCCAATGAAAGCTTCGTTACCTTGAAATTTCACTCTGCCCAACTTTCGCCCTCCTAAACATACTTTAGATATCAGGATACTGAGACCCCAAACCAAATTATGACTTCCCAATGTGACCCACATCATTAGTAGCAAAGCTGGAACTACACCCAATTCTCCTAATTCCCACAAGAGTGCTCTTTCCACTAAAAAAATATTTTTACTATAAATCTAGCAAGGGAACCAAGTATCAATTCACTTCCACAATCCACATATTTTCATATTAAGTATATGCTAAGAACAAAATACACTGCTGACTCTGCAGACAATCATTTCTATTGTGTGGAATGATGATAACAGTAGTTTTCAGGTATACATATTTAGACTGTACTATACAACTACTCCTCACTTATTGACTATCTCGTTATCCCACATTTCGCATTCATGACAATAGTAAAAATCCGACTATTTTGCGTATTAAAGACTTGGCCGAATGAACACCCTCGTGGCACAGCTCACCCAGGGCTTGCAGAGAGAGGAGTGGCGCCACCCCTGGGGTATTTAACACTAGTCTGGACCATCTGGGCGGACAGGCGACCGGAATGGGGTGTGGGCGGTGCTCACGTTGGGCGGCTGAGGACACCCGGTGGCCACTAGCCCGCAGCATGGATTGGGATTCCGGCAACCGGACAGAGGGCAATCTCGTGACTCCTGCAGGTACAGCGGGACCACAGCTGCCTGACTGAGAGCGCTGGGACCAAGGAGGGGGGGAGGCTGAGGCAAGAAACCGTAAGTATTTCGCATAAAACCTATCTTGTATAATGACCTGGTCTTTGGAACCTAAGCATATTGATAAGTGAGGAAAGGGTGTATAATGAAACCGAGTGAAAAACAATTTCTATAAACTACTGATGCCCCTTGTCTTGTCTTTCATTCTCCTGTGCTAGAAAACTACTGACACAAGAGAGGCTATGAAAACAGCTTTCAGAGTATCTGTGAGTTGACTCATTCATTCAACAAACACTCACTGAGCATCCACCACTGTCAGAGTTGCTGGGAATATGTCAGTAAACAAGAAACAAAGTCAGGGTTCAAAATAAAAGTCATAAAAACCAAGGACCATTAAGAAATTTAACATTAAGGATAAGCTTTCGGTCAAGACTAGCCCTTTGATGTGGAAAAAGTAGGAAGAACATGAGACTTAGTGCCAGACAAACCAGGGCATAAATATAGGTTCCACCAATAAAAGCTGCATGACTAAGGGTAATATAAGTCAATGCAATTATCTGGAATTCTAAATTTCAGGAATCCTGAAAAAACTAAAGAAAAAAAAGTCCATAATCTCTTTGGTGTCAAAATCTAATCTTATACCCATTTGGAGGCAAAATATGCTCTGAATTGATATGAGACACTTATAGTCCCTATTTATTCTATACAATGTAAATATGTATGTTTCATTACCAGAATATTAACACTTCTCTGGAGGTTATATGCTCCAAACTACCTTTCTGAAATCTGAAAAATTTCTAATTCTGAAACACATCTAGCCTTGGGAGTTTCAGATAATGGATTCTGGGCTTATAGAATATAAAGGGCTATTTTTGAGAATGAAATGAGGTAATAATACATGAAACAAATTTAGTAAAGTTATATAAGTTAAAACCTCTAGACTGGAACCTAGCTTTCTGTACTTAAGAGAATTTTAAATTTCTAGTGTATAGATACAGGACAGACTGTATCAATCTGCTTATTGATAAATAAAAACCAAAAACCAGCCACCCTGCCTGGACAAGCACCCTAACTGCCTACCCTTGGCTCAGACTGTGTCCACCAACCACACCAAAGCTCTTGGCTTGTCAAAACCTTTGGCAAGGCCCACTCAAAATGCCACATCATCTTCTCAACAGCAGCCTTTCTGGTGAATCTCGAAATATTTGTTAAGGTTAAGTAAACTTTCTAAAATACAGGACTACATCTTTCTCTTCTTTGTATCCCCTTCTACAATACTCACACAACACCTAATCTACAGATAATCAGCTAATATTTATTGAGTTCTTAGTCTACACCAAGCACTATTGCTAACTGCTTTATATACATTTTGTCATGGAATCGTAACCCCCTAGAAGGTATATATTATTTACATTTTACAGAGGTTAAGTAACTCACCCAAGTTTTCATAAGTAGTAAGTCTGCAAAATCATGATCTATAGTTTAGAGTTGTACTGGCCAATATGGTGGCAATCTAGCCACACGTGGTTACTTAAATTTAAGTTAAATAAAAAGTTCAGTTTCTCTGTTGCATAAGCCACCCTTCTAGAGCTCACTAGCTACATGTGGCTAGTAGCTATCCTACTGGAGAGTGCAGATATAGAACATTACTATCATTGCAGGAAATTCCATGTAACAGAGGTGTTCTAGATCCTAAGCTCAATAAATACTTGATGAATTAAATAAAACTGAAATAGGAGAGTATAACCTTAATTAATCAGAACTTCACTATATGCTTTTAAAAGAAAAACAAATTTATAAACTGTAACAAACTAGCCTCACGATTGGTGTATATTCTAGCAGTTTTACGTATGTTCACAGAAATGATCTCAAGGAATCACAAAGTTTAAAAAAAAAGGAAGGGGAATGGAAAACATTCTCTGCCAACGCCAATAAAGCACACTGATACATTTCTTAAAGCCTTTCAACTACAAGGGCTGGAACCCAAACAGGTTCCTGGTTAATTCTCTAGTAACCAGAGAACATGGCTAACCAGATAGCAGTGTACTACTTAATTGTGATTTAACTGTGCTTTCTATGATTTGTTTCATACACCTTAATTTTAGTATCACCTATTTCAACTAATAACCATAAAAAGAATCCCCTTATTTCAATAAGGAGCCCTGGTGGTACAGTGGTTAAGAGCTCAGCCGCTACCCAAAAGGTCAGCAGTTCGAATCCACCAGCTGCTCCTTGGAAACTCTAATGGGGCAGTTCTACTCTGTCCTATAGCGTCTCTATGAGTTGGAATCGACTCAATGGCAACAAGTTTGGTTGTTCTGGTTTATTTCAATAACGATCTCCTTATTTTAATAACACTTCCAATAAACATTCTACTCTTAACCCTGTGCAATTTTACATATTTTAATCTTGGCCAATGGTTAAAACACACACACACACACACACACACACACACACACACACACACTATATCTGATGTAACCTGGATTAATAATAAATCTGAAAGTAAAGATGTACTTGCATAGCCAGATATATGCCATTATTTTTTATTCTATGTGGGGCGAGGCATGGGGGGGGGGCAGTACACTATGGAAAGAGTAGAATAAAGTAGTGCCACTAAATTACACTCACCCTGAATTCTTCCAAAGGTAGTGGTTAAAAAGGTATTGACATTTTAAGCATTTTTTGTTTGTTTATGGCTGTTCTGGGAAATCTGAACAGTGGTCAATCTGAGATCCTAGACTCAGCTGCAGAGGATTTGGGAATCTACTAAAATTCTGTGCAAAGCTGCATGCATATGTAGATCTGTCTGACTATAGGGTTCCCAGCTTTCACATACAGGTGTTCATGACATTAAAGAAGGTAAGGGGGAGTGCAATTCAAGACTCAGAAACCGTTAAAAAGGGGAATAGATAAAAATAAATAGCATTTTGCTAGCCTACACAATTTTCAACATCATACCTGTGGCAAATATTCCCACGTATTTTTTTAAAAATTTCATTATTTAAAATTTAAATATTTTTAATTTTTAAAAGTGTTTTAATTTTGTCATATCAGGAAGATGTTTTTTGTTTTTAAATAACTTAAGGGGAAACAACATATTGACATTTTTTTAAAGAACAAGTTTCTCCATAACTTAAATCACAGGCATTTCAAAGCCTTTATATTAAGGGCTGGGATAGGCTTAATAATTCATGCTTGCTCTGTTTCTCATGAGTAATGTGGTCACTTTAAATTAATGCTAATAAAATGAGTGTAGTACATCATCACAGACATGTGAAAAGCACAATACGCATATTATATATACAACAAGAATAAACTGGCAAGAATGACTATTTAACAAATCCTTTGAAGAATACAAACACAACTCAGGACTTCAAAAACAGAATATTACGTTAAATGGGATGGCCTTTGGGAAAACGACCCCACAGATAACCATCTCAAGCTCTTGGGGTCCATTTCTGCCTTGCCACTCCTCTACCATCTTAGATTAAATCTCACCCTCAGCAGCTCTTTCAGGTACCATACGGTATCAGAAAAACCCATTGTCAGCCACGTTAGAACAACAAAGCTAGTCAATCTGATGAAGACAAAGAATGGTACTCTGTTTCACAGTCAATAAAATGCGAGTATTTTAATATTTAAAAGTTACAGAATTTAAGAAAATCCCAGATAGCTAGTAACATGGGAGTAGTTAACTAGTAGAAGAGACTGCACTAGAAATGCCTCAGGGGAACACAAGATGGGGCTGAAATCCTAGCGAAGAAATTCTGACTATAAAGTGTGAAAAAGTTCCAGGAAAAGCCAAGTTTCAATTTTACCTTGTGTTGGATTTCTTACAATAGTAGCTAAAACAAAAATTTAAGGGGAAAATAAAATCATGATTTAAAATACGTTACCAAAAAGATTTTGTTCTAGATCACAGCTATGATAAATTATAGCTTTAAAGTCATACAGTATTTTTAAAACAAGAGTATATAAGCGTAAGAACTTTTAAAATGTCAATGAAGACCATCCTGCTATACTTCCCAAGGTAAAAAAAGTTTCACGAAGCGATGTGTTTTACATTGCTATAAGAATTTATACAAGCAAAGACGTTTTGTTCTTCTCCAGAGATTAAAATGTACTTCACAAATATATGTTGAATGTTTTAAAAACCAATATGATGACAACAACGACAAAAAAAAAAAGAAAAAAAAGAGTGGCTGTTGAGGTTGCTCATGTTCAACCAAACACCTCATGGGATTTGGTTCCTTGGTTTAGATAGATGTTTAGGGTCATGGTTTCATGGGACATCCCAGTTAACTGGCCTAATAACATGTTTAGTGCTTCTGTTCTACCTCTTAGTTCGTTGTGTAGTGCCTGGGGTCTTAAACGCTTGCAAGCAACCATGCAAGGCATAACAATTAGTCTATACCCACCTGGAACAATAGAGGAAGGAGAGTCAGGAATAGGAGGAGGATATGGAATTTGTGGTCAACTGCCTCTACGAACAACTGTCTCCTTTACCATGAGACCAGAGCTGGATGGTGCCAGGCTATCATTACTGAACATTTTGATCAAAGATTCCCTAGGAGAATCCTGCTCTAAAGGGGAAAAATGCAGAACAGAATTTCAAATTCTCATGGACTCCAAACTTTCTGGGGCCACGGAGGGAGCAAGAATGCCTGAAACTATTGCCCTGAGATACTCTTTAAACCTTAAACCAAAAATATCCCCTGAAGTCATCTTAAAACCAAACAACAGTAAAAAAGGTCTGCTTTGAGCACAATGCTCTTTTAAGAACTACCTATATAGGATCAAAGTGACAACAGCAACTCAAAAATTAGATAAGAACCTTAGGGGGCAGCGAGTTTATGTTAATGATGGAGGAACAACTCAGAAAAAGAAAATGTGAATGGTTGCACAACTCAAAGAATGTAATAAATGTCACTAAATTATGCTTGTAGTAACTGTTGAATTGGTGTATGTTTTGCTGTGTATATGAGGTAATTATACATGAAACAAATAAAATTTAATTATACATGAAACAAATAAAATTTAGAAAAAAAATTAAATATCTTTTAGAACAAGATGGAAATGCATAGGTAAATATAGTACTAAAGGCTAATTTCTATTTTTCATGGAAATTACTTGTTTTATAAAATTATAACAATTTTGTTAAAATTAAAAAAAAAAAAAAAACCCAATATGGACAACAACCCACAGAACCAGAGAAAACATATTCAAATTATATGTTTGATAAAGGGCTTGTATTATGAGAAATGCTTAGATTTCTACTATCAGCGATGAAAGAAAGTTTGACAAGCAAAACAGTTTTGCTATGTAAGGAAACGGGCTGAGGATTTAAGAATGGACCTCCAATCCATTCTATATAAATCAGCCAGTGCAGTACTTCATATAAACAAACCTGATCATGCCACTCCTTAACTGAAACCTTATAATGGCCCCACCTGTTTTTAGGATAACATTCAAACTCCTTGGCAGGGCATATAAAGCCAACTCCAAACTCTGCTTATTTCTCCGACCTCATCTCTTGCTACTCCTTCTCCAGATAGCTAGCCTCACTTTTCCTGCCCTGATTGGGACTCCTGGACATGTTTCTCTTCACCTATGACCCTCTGGTCAAAACTGAGTCCATCTCCAATGGTCCACTCTGTATCTGATAAATACTTGCCTATCTCACAGCTTTTTCACACTGTGCCTGTCTTGCGTCACTATACTCTACAAACCTTAAACACATAATTACATCTTATTCATGCTTAAAGCAAGGAAAAAACCTAAATCGATGAGGAAGGAGGGTATAAATCACCTCTTTATCTCCATCATCCATTGTAATTCCTGGAGCAGGGGCATTTGAGTTGGGTAATATTCCAAAAGGAAGAAACAGAGGTGGTGGCAAACAAAGAGGCAGGGGAAGAGTTAAAGGTAGACCCTAAAATTTTGGGCCTAGAATAGTTTGAAGAACAGAAGGCCCTTACAGAAGGGAGATTTGAGGAAGACTTGGTAAGCGAAAAGGGAGAAGATGAACTTGGTTTTAGAAATATTCTGTATGGCATGTTGGCAAATAACATGATTTCATCTGTCCCCAAACTGGCTTAATAAAATAATATATGAAAAAATAAATTATTGTTTAAAGTAAGGTATAAAATGAAACCAAGAGAAAACTAACCAAACTTTACTTTAAAAATTCAAATACTTTTCTTCTTGCAAATATTCTGAGTTTTAATTCTGGGTACAAAAGTATAAATTGAATTGTTGTACCTAAAACATCAAGTTTTACTACATGCCATCTATAACACCCTCTGAGGTTCGTCCATCACACTAGCTTTATTCTTCATCCACTATTATCTATTAAACTTTCATCATTTAAAAAGAAAATACACTCCTAGTCCCTAGCATTTGCTTCTTCTAATACGTAGAAAAACTATTAGCAAATGATTAATGCAGACATTTAAGTACCTTTTCATTAAGAAACAATCTGCTGTTGCCCAGCTTAATAATAATAAAATATATAATAATCATTTAAAAAATATTGGCATAGGAGGTAAAGAAAAATGGCATACACCTAATAATAGTATCAATACTTTCAAGCATGGGCAACAGTGGTACAGTCAGGGCTGTACTGGTACTATAAAGAATACTAAAACCACTAATGAACAAGATGACAATCAAAAAAAGTAGTTAATATATTTTTTAAATATCACCTTAGATGATTTTCAATCATCAACAACAAAAAAAAAGAAAAAAAATCCAAACCTGTTGCCGTGGAGTCAATTCCAACTCATAGTGACCCTACAGGACAGAGCAGAACTGCCCCACAGGGTTTTCAAGGAGTGGCTGGTGGATCTGAACTGCTGACCTTTTGGTTAGCAGCCAAGTTCTTAACCAGTGTGCCACCAGGGTTACATACATAGAACAGCAACTATTTAAGGATTTCTAAGGCTTTTCCCAGTTTAAATAATCTCCCACAGGACCAAAATATTTCAACATCATCTTTTTAGTTCACTTTTTTTTGCACCCATGAGGAGGTTTTTAATGAAATACAAGTAAAAAAACTGGACCTCTATTAACACTGTTTTATTCCATAGGAATAAGATGGGTATTTCCAAAAAATAATGGTTTGAGCACGATACAATCAATTCTAGCAAAATGCTATGGGATTTAGTGTAAAATCATGCTAGAATGAAGCTTATTCTGAGAAGATCAGAGCTGGAGTTTTTTTTTTTTTTTTTTTTTGCAATGAATTTTTTACTAAATTTCTCTGGGCATTTAAACTTCCTTAATAATTGTCCGAAAGCTTTGAACTTTAACAGTACCAAAAAATTAACAAAGAAGTTCTGATGTCAAACTCCTTTCTTCTAACAATGCTATCTACAGTCACACTGAGATGCTGTGGAAATATTGGGTGGGTCTACTCTTCTATTAGTGGCAACTCAAATCACAGGCTCCAACATGAGTATTGTCATCATCATCATCTCATGGGAGATAATAGCACATGACTAATAACTGCCTGTAGAACCAGAAAAATGTCAATCTTAAACACACAAAAATCAATTTATCTTAACTTTCTTGATATTTTTCTCATGGTTTTGGTTACCTCTTCTTTTAGTGCATGCTTCCTCTGTTCCAAACAGATTTCTTTAGCTCTCATCAACTGCAAAGTCTCCTTAGAAACTGCATACTGGAGTTTTTCCATACGTTCAGCAGCTGCTGCCCATGATGCTTTACCAAATTTCTTCTGATCTGCTCGCATTCGATCGTACACAGCTATTAATAATAATTTTTTTAAAGAGACATTAAGAAACAACTTGACACTAAAGGCTTTGAAAATCTTAGATTCATGACTATACACTCAAACATACAAACTCTATTCCTATGATAAATTAATTACCTACACCATCTCTAAAACATAATTCAACCATATGTTAGACTCTAATGTCCTTAGTAAGAATTTTAAATAATCATTTTCAGAAATAATTTTCTGAACATGAAACTGAGTTATCAAGTTAATTTTTTAAAAATATTTTTTAAAAAACTCTTCCATATGTCCAGTATTATTAACTTTTAAAGATTCTATACAAACTCGATTCTGTGTAAGTATATACTTTCTACTGGATATGTCTGTTGAAATTGGAGCCATTAACTATTGAAACTTATTTAAATCCATTTCTAAGTTTTATCATTCTGAGTTGTCTAAAAATACTGTAATGACTTGTTATGGGGAGAGGAAAATCTAGCGCTATGGGATTTACTGTAAAACCATGCTAGTGTGGAGCTTACTCTGAGGTCCGAGTTGGAGTGGTACAACAAAGTCCCAAAGAAGATACATCTCCCCACAAATAAATAAATAAGAAGGGAGAAGGGAGGATTTTGTCACAATACAGCCCTTATTCAAAAGATAATCTTGACAGTCGAACAGCTAGTATCTTTCAGTTAAAGAAGTTTACCACTAACAGTGGTATGGTACTGGCTCACCCTAGGTCCTTATTGATTAACACAACCATCCTTATGCCAAACCATTCCAGAGTACTTTAACAGGTTATAAACACACTTTAAGTAAGAAGAGCTAGAAAACTTGATTAGCACCGAATGTAATAATCTTTAAGTCAGTACACATTCACTAGTAGTTTCTTTTATATGGTCAGTGGTAAGTGATAGGTAATTTTGTACTGTTACTTTGTCTAAACCATCTTTTCCAAGAAAATAACCTCAGTACTTTTGCTTCAGATTTTTATGGAATCTTTATATAATTTTTTTACAGTAATACCTGCACATGCTTAAAAATTAAAATTGCACAGACAAGCTAAAAACAAAACAGAAAACAGTAGTTCCACACCCTCAGCTCTTCCTAGCCTAAATGTAACCAACTTTCTATCACTTCTGGTGGTTACCTCCATAAGTGAATATTGTTATTTCTTGATTTATTATCTTTAAAAATTATCTACTGATTTCCTATTATGACAGATAAGGAATTTGCATACTTAGACTCCCCACTCCCAATATAGTTACACTGTTTCTTTTGGTTTCTCTGTCAGTTTTTTTTTTTCTTTCTTTTTTTGAGGGGGTAACCTTTAAATGCTAACATATTAAGAGATAATAAAATATAAAAAGATAATGTTTTAAATTTATAATCTCTCTTTGAACCTCAATTTTAGGGTTTTCAACAAATAATTAAAAATCTACTCATGTTAGCTGAATATCAAACATAATTCTTTCAGTTTTCATTTCTTCCCCTCTTTTTAAAACTGTATTATAAGATCAATGCAATCATAAGATCAATACAGTAGAGCACTATAGGAGAAAAATAGCAAGGGCTCTGGAGTTATATAACTTTAACTTACATTTGAGTTCCACCCATAACTAGTACATAACTTTTGGCAAGAAACTTAACCACTCTTGGGCTCAATTTCCTTCTCTGTAAAAAGAAAACAATCACAGTGCCTAGCTAGAAGGGTATTCAAATACCTCTCCCACTTCACATGGCATCATTAACTCAACAGACTGCCTGTTTTGTCTCGTTTCTTCTCTCTCTCATGTATGCACCACAATCCCTCAGATTTACATAACACTGTATTAATTTCAAAGCACTTTTCCATACATTATCTCTATTTATCTGTTCAACAAACCTACAGAATAGGCAAGGTATGCATTATCAACATCTTCTGTATAGAAGTGAGAAATTAATGGGTTTTGGTAACTTAAAAGTCAGGTCACACAGCTACAGTAGAAGAGCTAGAACTAGTACCCAAGTTATTTAACTCGTTAGTCTACTACCACTACCATTTTTACTTGAACTTGTAACTATAGTAAATAATTAAACATTCTGCATACTCACAAATATACGGGGGCCCTCTCTTTTGCTCCCCAATTCAGGACCATGTCTGGGGAGCAGCTCCTTGTCCTGATTAGTCTCAGGTTGTTACCCAACTCAAGAGCTAGTCAAATACTTGGTCTTCCAATATCTCTGGAGGGAGCCTATTGTTACGTTTACTAGTTGTTTTTCACTTCATTTGGAATTATTTTTAAACTGTTCAGGAATATGAAAGTAGTGAAGAAAACTCTTTTGTGAGTGGTAAAATACTTGGAATACCCCTGAAACAGACTCTCCACTTGCTGGCATGAATAAAGATCACCATTTACATTATTAGGAGATCAACTCTGTTACTGCAATAATATTCTGTGATAGTCAGCATATGTTAACAAAAAAAACCTCTGAAGGTGACACAATCCTGGTGTTTACAAAGTACCATGTTAAATCTGTAACAAAAAAAAAAAAAAAACAACAACCTTAAAATAGACGAAGAATAATTAAAGATTTTTTAAAAGCTACTAAGCAGCCATATATCAAAATTAGGTTACACACCTAGCTTGGGCCTGTTTTACTCCTCTTCTAAAAAGAGAAAGTAGAAAGTTACCTTCTGATTGGAAACATAAAGGAAGGCTATTAGTCTCTCAACAGCATAAAGCCATACAGAGCTCTTCATTCTGTTTCTCCTGCATGGGAGGACGGAAACAGATGCTCAGAAAAGGGAAATTAAAAAGTAAAACAAACTAAGTCTCCTAGTTTGGGCTCAAAGGCTTCTTGCTAGGACAAAGAAGCCAGAATTGAGATATAAAGAAGATTAAAATGACTCTGATGTGAAGCATCTGGAACCCTAGAAAGATGTTTACCACACAGAAAAAAGTTTTAACTGAAACTGGAGAAGCAACTGGAGAAGCAAAGTATAAATAAGAACAGGAATAAAATATGTATGGAATCATCAGAACTAGGAAACTATGAACTATATTTGAAAATATATATGATAGAATTAATGCAATTATGTAATAAACCATGTGTAATAATACTTCACCTTAATATATTTTTAAGTACAAATATTTAAGTAACTGAAATGTACATAAGTGAATATAAAGAATAAGGGATGCAGAATGGTGGTGGAGTAATAGATTGTATGTGATTTTTGATATTCCTTAATACTGTTACACTGTCTAATAAAAATGGGGATAAGGAGGCAAGTAATATGGTTTACTCAAAATGTCCTATTCTGTTTGGTTATTTTTATAAATAGCTTATCTATAATAAAATCCTTATAAGTCTCAAGAGAAGCCTAGATTTCCTAAACCAGAAGAATATAAAATAAGCTAATCATGCTGCCTGTTTAGACAAATATCCACATTTTGGGACAACGAAGATATAATACAGTTGCCTTGATGGCTCAAACTGTAAAATGAGCTTAAAATACAGCAATAAGCATCATGGTTAGACAGCTTCACCAGCTGTACAAAATGTACAAAATCACCCATACCAACATTAACACAAAAAGGCATCAGTGACTAAAATATGCCTTAAATGAATGAAAGCACAAATCTGAATACTAAATATTAATTATAATTCTACCTAAGCCTTTTTATTAAATCTAAGAAACAAATCACATTTTTCTTTACTCTTCAAAAGTAAAAATCACAATGACTCAAAATTTATATCATAACTATCAAGTTTCATATATAGAAGTGGGACACTGTGTAAGCACCTTAACATATTTTATACAACATTCAGTGCCAAACGAGGAGTAAAGGTTTGAGAATTAAAAAATAAAGCTCAAAACCTATTAAAAGGAATCATTTTACTTTCAATATAACAAAAATAAAACATAAAATACAGTAAAGAAATGTGTAGAATCTAGGTTTAAAAAAAAAACAAAAAGCAACTACACAACTTTCCTTGAAGAAAACAGACATAAATAAATATTTTTTCAAGGAATCATATTAACATAGAAATACACAAGGCAAGGCATTTATTATCCTCTATAAACACTAAAATCTTTTGGTCAAATTCTAAAAAAATTTGAGAATTACATTAGTTTGGGGAGAAATAACAATTCTAATTTTTAAATGGGATTACTTACAACCAAGAAAAATTTGAAAAATAATCATGGATATTTGCCAAGCTGGATAATAAAGTTTATTATAAAACTACACAATTATAGTATAAGAACAGATAAGGCACATCAATGGAAAATATGCGTCCAGGAAGAAACCGAAGCATGTAAAAGAATTTTAGCAGATACATTTAAACAAAAAACTTTAAGCTATATGGAGAAAAACAGAAACTTACTTCAGAAAATACAACAAATTAAGTAACAGTTTAAAGACTGAAAAAGGATAAGTCATTCTTAAAAACTGATGGTTCTGACAAATAAAATTTATGTAATAAAAATTTTAAAAGAAACAATTATGAATATTTACAACAAATGTTAGAGTTAACATACAGCTATAATATAAATACAACTAAATACATAGCTATAATATAAATACAACTATAAAGTTCATATACATCATTAGAAAAAGATAAACACCCCAGCAGAAAAAACAGGCAAAAAATATTAACTGGGAAAAAAAGGTGTAAATAACAATTACAAGAAAACAAAAAAGATCAACCTCTGTAATAATTCAAATGGAATAATTAATACAAAAATCATGATACTTTTCACCTATAAAATCGTCAGTTTTATTTTTTTAATGATAATGGCAAATGTTAATGAGGAATAAAGATAAGCATTCTCAGGCAGGGCCAGCAGTAAAGGGACAAACAGCTTAAAGTGAAACTTCTAAGGAAACATGGATGTGCTCAGAGAATAACCTCAATGTTAAACAAAATTAGTGCCAGACAGACAGATTTAAAAAACGAACAGCAGTAATTTTAAATTGCATATCAAGGAGCCATGGAAGTTTTTCTATGGCCGCCTGGGGAAGGAAGTTGGAGGGAATGGAAGTAGGGATGAATACGCCAAATGGGTAGAGCTGCACTCAAACACCCACCCTTTTTTGTATTCTAGTATGTTTGGATTCCATAAGAGTTTTCATTATAATAAAGTAGGTTATTGACTTTTTGTGTTTTTAAAGTTTGAAAACCTCTGCTAAAATACTTAGTAACACTGGAAAATTTCAGTTTTATTGAACAAAAGAGGTCATGAACGTCTACGTATAATATGCCACATTACTAAAAAAAAAATAGTGGTATATGTATACACATATATCTAGAAAAGATTGAAAGGACTGAAGTCTTTATATCTTAATAATGGCCTTCTTTAACTGTTAGGATTAGAGTGGTTTTTGTGGACTTATCTATATAAAAATTTTGAACATATCTAACCACTCATTTTCAAAAATACCTAACATGGATAATTTTACTGGGAAACTTACCTTTTTGAGCTTTAGCTGTTATTTCAAAATATTTCACAGTAAGATCTTGAATAGAAAGCACAGCCATGTGAGCTTTTCGCTGCCAATCGGCATCTTCTTTTTGTAGACTCTCAATTCTTCGGGGACCCAGATAATCATTCTCCATGGAAATCTTTAGAGAGAAGAAATAAAAACTAAGTTTATTTATTTTATTTATTCCTCAAACATTTACTGCATCTTTAGGTGTCAGGCATTGTCCTTGGTACCAAAATAGACAAAAAAAAACCAAACAAACCCCAAAAACCAAACGTGTGGCCATCAAGTTGATTCCGACTCATAGCAACCCTATAGGACAGAGTAGAACTTCCCATAGCGTTTCCAAGGAGCGTCTGGTGGATTCAAACTGCTGATCTTTTGGTTAGCAGCCGTAGCTCTTAACCACTATGTCACCAGGATTTCCAAAATAGACAAAGGTAATACTTATTCTTCCCTGCTGGAGAGGAGATCTTTGTCTACCAAGTCATTAAATTTTACAAAACAAGTGAATTAACCATGATGTTGAAGATATCTAACATACAAATCTGTTCATATACATTATGTGAAAAACCAAACTGCAAAATAGTTTTCTCCTTCTCTTACTTCCATCCTTCCCTTCCCTTGTTATATACATAATATCTATATATATAAAATTTCAAGCTGGATTCAGAAGAGGAAATGGAACAAGGGATATCACTGCTGATGTCCGATGAATCCTGGCTAAAAGCAGAGAATACCAAAAAGATGTTAATCTGTGTTTTATTGACTATGCAAAGGTATTCAACTGTGTGGATCATAAAAATTGTAGATAACTTGTGAAAAATGGGAATTCCAGAGCACTTAATTGTGCTCATGAGGAACGTGTACAAAGATCAAGGGGATACTGCGTGGTTTAAAGTCAGCCAAGGTTTGTGTCAGGGTTGCATCCTTCTACCATATTTATTCAATCTGTATGCTAAGTAAATAATCCGAGAAGCTGGACTATATGAATCATTAATGACTGAAGACCAGACAGGTTGTGGGATGACATCAAGGACATCATACATGAAGAAAGCAAAAGGTCATTAAAAAGGAAAGAAAGAAAAGACTAAAATGGATGTCAGATGAGACTCTGAAGCTTGCTCTTGAACATAGAGAAGCTAAAGGAAATGGAAGAAGTGATGATGTAAATAGCTGACAGATGATTTCAAAAGGCGGTTTGAGAAGACAAAGTAAAGTATTATAATGACATGTGCAAATACCTGGAGTTGAAAAACAAAAAGGAAAGAACACTCTTGGCATTTCTCAAGCTGAAAGAACTGAAGAAACAATTCAAGCCTCAAGTTTGCAGTACTGGAAGATTCTATGGGCAAAATATCGAAGGAGGCAGGAAGCATCAAAAGAAGATGGAAGGAATACACAGAACCACTGTACCAAAAAGAACTGAGTGAAGTTCAACCATTTCAAGAGGTAGCATATGATCAAGAACCAATGGTATTAAAGGATGAAATCCAAACTGCAATGAACGCATTGGTGAAAAACAAGGCTCCAGGAATCGACGGAATACCAGTTGAGATGTTCCAACAAACAGACGCAGCGCTGGAGGTACTCTTTCATCGATGCTAAGAAATTTGGAAGACAGCTACTTGGCCAACCAACTGTAAGAGATCCACATTCGTGCCTATTCCAAAGAAAGGTAATCCAACAGAATGTGGAAATTATCGAACAATACCATTAATATCACATGCAAATAAAATTTTGCTGAAGATCATTCAGAAACGGCTGCAACAGTACTTTCTACAGGGAACTGCCAGGAATTCAAGCTGTATTCAGACATCACTGCTGTTGTCAGATGGATCTTGACTGAAAGCAGAAAATACCAGAAAGATGTTTACCTGTGTTTTATTGATTATGCAAAGGCATTCGACTGTGTGGATCATAACAAATTACGGACAACACTGCAAAGAACAGGAATTCTAGAACACCTAATTGTGCTCATGCAGAACCTGTATATAGATGAAGAAGCAGTCATTCGAGCAGAACAAGGGGATACTGAGCGGTTCAAAATCAGAACAGGGGTGAGTTAGGGTTGTATCTTTTCACCATACTTAATTCAATCTGCATGCTGAGCAAATAATCCGAGAAGCTAGATTATATGAAGAAGAATAGGGCATCAAAATTGGAGGAAGACTCATTAGCAACCTGTGATATGCAGATGGCCCAAACTGCTTGCTGATAGTGAAGAGGATATGCAGCACTTACTGATGAAGAACAAAGACCACAGCCTTCTGTATGGATTACATCTTAACATAAAGAAAACAAAAATCCTCACAACTGGACCAATAAGCAGCATCATGAAAAATGGAGAAAATACTGAAGTTATCCAGGATTTCATTTTACTTGGATCCACAATCAACACCCATGGAAGCAGCAGTCAAAAAATCAAATGACGTATTACACTGGGCAAATCTGCTGCAAAAGATGTCTTTAAAGTGGTGAAAGGCAAAGATTTCACTTTGAGGACTAAGGTGCGCCTGATCCAAGCCATGGTGTTTTCAATTGCCTCATATGCTTGCGAAAGCTGGACAATAAATAAGGAAGCCTGAAGAAGAACTGATGCCTTTGAATTATGGTGTTGGTGATGAATACTGAATATACCGCAGACTGCCAGAAGAATGAACAAATTTGTCTTGGAAGAAGTACAGTCAGAGTGCTCCCTGGAAGGGAAGATGGCGAGACTTTTTTCTCACGTACTTTGGTCACATTATTAGGAGGGACCAATCCCTGGAGAAGGACATCATGCTTGGTAAGGTTGAGGGTCAGCGAAAAAGAGGAAGATCCTCGACAAAATGGACTGACACAATGGCTGCAATATTAGGCTCAAATATAGCAATGATTGTGAGGATGGCACAGGACTGGGCACTGTTTCATTCTGTTGTACACTGGGTCGCTATGAGTCATAACTGACTCGACAGTACCTACCAACAACAACAAAATATTTATACAAACATATATTCAAAGTATATATACTGAAATGGTAAAACTGATTATTTTGAGGTACAGAAATAATAAGAAATTTGTTTCCTCCTTTATGATAAGTATTATTCAAGGTTAACAATTATTTGTGCCAACAGAATACTTACTTAATAACTGATATAAAAGAAAACAATAGAAAACTTGTAAAATTGATAGTATATAAAAATCAGACCATCTGCATACTAAATTATTCTGGATAAAAATAACAGAAAAAAAACTAGCTATGTATTGTTTAGAATTCACAACCAAAACAGAGGACAAAGGAAAGTTGAAAATCAAATAATAGGGGGAAGTGACATCAGTGGAGTAAGAAGCTCCATGCTCTCATCCCTCCAAAGAAACATCAAAAACTAGCAGAAACTCTTAGAATTAACTTGTTCAGAACTCTGGAAAACAATCAAAGGTTTACAAAAACCATGAGAACGCTGAATCAAGAAAAGGCAACTTAAAACAGTAGGAAACTACTGTGGCTTCTTTACTTTCCCATACCCCAATCTTTCCCTGGTTCGGCAGCCAACTTGAAGACAGTAGTTCATGTTTCCAACACGGGACCCTGGTTCCTGGTTCCGCAGGAAGCAGAGCAGACCTTATCCACAAATTATTGGGTTTCTCTGTTCTAATCTGTGAGAGGGCTAACTAAGAAAAGCAAAGCTCTTGTCTTTGCTTCATTCATCTTGGATCTCATGCAAGGCAGGAAAAGTGACAGGCATTGCCTAAAACACTGTAGCCACCTGGAGCAAGAGTGCAATTGAGACATACAACAGACTTCCTAAGGGCTAAAGGCAAAGCCTGGGACAGAGCTTCCTTGGGAAATTAGGGACATTCAAAAGAACGTGTATACACAGGAGAATTATGAAAGTTACACAAACGTCTTGGGTAAGATGCATGCTCAGAAAACAGCCAAGAAAACCCTAAGCTTTAACCTTGGGCTGATCTCTAGAGACAATATAAGCCTGGTTAAGCACTGAAGGAGTGCCCTATACACAGCCAATCTGCAAAGCCTGGGAGAAGTGTTTTTTTTCCTACTGTTGGTTTTGTTTTTATTTTTTCTTTCTGTTTTAAATTTTAACTCTTGATATTCAAAGAAATCTCTCAAAATACTAGCTGAACAAGCTAAAGGAGACTTCAGGGACCATACATGCCAAGGAATACAAACTTTATTAAAAGTCACTAAACCTGTGGCCTACTACGATCTTCAACTATCAAAAAAAAGGGGGGGGGAGCAAACCCTGAGAAAAAGCCTATTTCTACAGTTACTACATTTTAATATTCAAGTGTCCCATTTTCAACAAAAAAATTACAAGGCATATAGAGAAACAGGAAAGCATGGTCTATTTAAAGGAACAAAATTAAACAACAGAAACCATGCCTGAATAAACCCAGATATTGGACATACTAGACAAAGAGATTAAAAAATCGTCTTAAATATGCTCATAGCTAAAGGAAAACATGAGCAAAGAACTAAAGGAAACCAGGGAAATGATGTACGAACAAAAGGAGGATATTAAGAGACAGAAATTATAAAAAGGAATTAAATAAAAATTCTGGAGCTTAGAAGTACAGTAAATGAAATGGAAATTACATTAGGGGGTTCAAGAGCAGACATGAGCAGGCACAGGAAAGAATCAGCAACCTTGAAGAGACCGAAGAGCAGAAAGGAAAAAATTTAAAAAAGTGAATAGAGTTAAAGGGACCTGTAGGACACCATCAAGCAGACCAACTTACACATTACAGGAGTCCCAGAAGGAGAGAGAGAAAGTAGAATAAAGAGTATTTGAAAAATAATGGCTAAAAGCTTTCCAATTTGATGAAAGACATGAATCTGCACATCCAAGATGCTCAAGGAACTCCAAGTAGGGTAAACTCTAAGAGAGCCACATCAAGACACTTTATAATCAAACTGTCAAAAGCCAAAGACAGAGAATCTTGTAAGCAGCAAGAGAAAAAGCAACTCATCTAGTACAATGGATCTTCAATAAGATTAACAACCACAGAGACCAGAAAACAGTGGAAAAATGTATTTAAAATGCTGAAAAAGGAACTGTAACAAAGAATTCTATATCTTACAAAATTGTCTTTCAAAAATGAGGGAGAAATTAAGGCATTCCTATACAGACAAAACGCTGAAGGACTTCCTTAACACTAGACCTGCCCTACAAGAAATTGCTAAGAAGAATTCTTCAGGTTGAAATGAAAGGACACTAAACAGTAACTGAAAGCTATATGAAGAAATACAGATCTCTGGTAAAGGTAAATACACGGACAAAATTAGTATTATTGTAATTCTGTAACTCTATTTTTTATGTTTTATATGATTAAAAGACAGACACATAAAAATTATAACTGTATGTTATTGGGCACACAATCTTAAAGATGTAATTTGTGACAACAACAAAAGGGTGTGTGAAGCTGTACAGGAAAGAGTTTTCATAAGAGATTGAAGTGGGCATCAAGAAAAAGAAATGAAAGGCATCCAAATTGGAAAGGAAGCAATAAGGTAAAAGATCAACACACAAAAATTAATTGTTTCTATACAACAACAATGAACAATCTGAAAAGGAAATTAAAGAAACAATTCAAATTACAGTAGCATCTGAAAGAATAAAATACCTAAAAAATAAATTTAACCAAGGAGGTGAAAGACTTGTACACTGAAAACTCCAAAACACTGAAAGAAATTTAAAAAGACCTAAATAAATGGAAAGATATCCCATGTTCCTGGGTCAGAAGACTTAATATTGTTAAGATGTCAATACCACCCAAAGTGACCTACAGATTCAGTGCCTTTTTCTGTTGTTGCAGAAATGGAAAAGTCAATCCTCAAGTTCATATGGAATTGCAAGGGGCTCCAAACAGCCAAAATAATCTTGAAAAAGAAGAACAAAGTTGGAGGAGTCACATTTTCCAGTTTCAAAACTTAACTGAAGCTACAAAATCAAAACAGCATGGTACTGGCATAAGAATGAACATATACACCAGTGGAATAGAAATGAAGAGTCCAGAAATTAAACCATACATTTATAAACAATTGATTTTTGACAAGTATGCCAGGTCCATTCAATGGGGAAATAGTCTCTTCAATAAATGACACCAGGACAGCTAAATTTCCACATGCAAAAGAATGAAGTTGGACCCCTACCTCACACCATATATAAACATTAGCTCACAAATAGATCAACATCCTAAACTTAAGGACTATAAAACTGTTAGAAAAAATTACGGGTAAATCTTCATGACTTTGGATTTAGCAGTAGATTCTTAGCTGCAACATCAAAAGCACAGGAAACAAAGACAAAATAGATGAGACTTCATCAAAATTGAAAGCTTTTGTTGATCAAAGGACTTTATCAACAAAGTGAAGAAACAACCTACAGACTGGGAGAAAATTCTGGGGGATCATATATCTGATAAGGGTTTCATATCCAAAATACATAAAGATTCCTACAACTTAACAACAAAAAGACAAACAACCCAATCAAAAAATGGGCAAAGGACTTGAAGAGACATTCACCAGAGATCATTCAAAAGCAGTTGCAGCCATATATTAACAGGGAACTGCCAGAAATTCAAGCCAGATTCAGAAGAGGATGTGGAACCAGGGATATCACTACTGATGTCAGATGGATCCTGACTGAAAGCAGAGAATACCAGAAAGATGTGTACCTGTGTTTTATTGACTATGCAAAGGCATTCGATTGTGTGGATCATAACAAATTATGGATAACATTGCGAAGGATGGGAATATTTCACTACACTTTTAATTGTGCTCATGAGGAACCCATACAAAGATCAAGAGGTAGTTGTTCGAACAGAACAAGGGGATACTGCATGGTTTAAAATCAGGAAAGGTGTGCATCAGGGTTGTATCCTTTCACCATACCTATTTAATCTGTATGCTGAAAAAATAATCTGAGAAGCTGGACTATATGAAGAAGAACAGGGCATCAGGATTGGAGGAAGGCTCAATAACAACCTGAGATATGCAGATGACACAACCTTGCTTGCTGAAAGTGAAGAGGAATTGAGGGGATGAAGATCAAAGACCACAGCCTTCGGGTATGGATTACACCTCAACATAAAACAAAAATCCTCACAATTGGACTAATAAGAAACATCATGATAAACAGAGAAAAGACTGAAGTCATCAAGGATTTCATTTCACTTGGATCCACAATCAACACCCATGGAAGCAGCAGTCAAGAAATTGACACATTGCACTGGGCAAATCTGCTGCAAAAGACCTCTTTAAAGTGTTGAAAAGCAAAGATGTCACCTTGGAGACTAAGGTGCACCTGACCCAAGCCATCGTATTTTCAATTGCCTCATATGCATGTGAAAGCTGGACAATGAATAAGGAAGACTGAAGAAGAATTGATGCCTTTGAATTGTGGTGTTGGCAAATAAATCTGTTTTGGAAGAAGTACAACCTGAATGCCCCTTGGAAGCAAGGATGGCAAGACTACATCTCACATACTTTGGACATGTTTTCAGGAGGGATCAGTCCCTGGAGAAGGACATAATGTTCAGTGAAGTAGAAAGCCAGTGAAAAAGAGACCCTCAATGAGATGGACTGACACGCTGGCTGCCACAATGGGCTGAAGCATAACAACGATTGTGAGGATGGTGCAGGACCAGGCAGTGTTTCGTTCTGTTGTACATAGGGTCACTATGAATCAGAACCGACTTGACAGCATCTAACAAGCACATGAAAAGATGCTCAACATCATTAGTCACTAGGGAAATACAAATCAAAACCACAATGAGATTATCACTACACGCCCACTAGATGGCTATGATTAAAAAAAAGAAAAACAGCAAGTGTTTGTGAAGATGCGGAGAAATAAGAACCCTCATCAAATGCTGGTCAGATGACAAAATGGTACAGCCACTGTGGAAAAGAGTCTGGCAGGTACTCACAAAGTTAAATACAGAATTATTATGATGCAACAATTCCACACCTAGCTGTATACCAGAAGAATTGAAAACAAGGACTCAGACACTTGTAAGCCAATGTTCATAGCAACATTCACAATAGGCAAATGATGGAAACCACCCAAGTGTTCGTCAACTGATAAAATGTATACACGTACAATGGAATGTTAACTGGCCATAAAAATGAATGAAATTCTGATACATGCTACAACATGAATGAACCTTGAAAATATTACACTAAGTGAAATAACCCAGGCACAAACAGCCAAATAAGATTCCATTTATATGAAATATCTAGAATATGCAAATCCAAAGAGACAGAAAGTAGATTACAAGTTACCAGGGGCTGGGAGGAGAGAAGAATGGGGAGTTATTGCTTAATGGGTACAGAGTTTCCGTCTGGGGAGATAAAAAGTTTTGGAAATAGTAGTGATGGTCACACAACATTGTGACTATAATTAATGTCACTGACTCATGCATTTAAAAATAGTTAAGATAGCAAATTTTATGTAATATATATTTTATCATAATAGTATTAAAAAAAATCAAATGATGGACAAGGATGTAACAGGAAATGCTAAAAGACAATTTGCAGAAGTGACAATATTAATATCAAAGTATATTTCAAAGCACTGCACCATTATGTTTAACATAGAAGAAAGGTGCAGTTCACAAGAACAGACGGCAGCAATGGGCCCCTTGTACATGCAACCCTTCACCACCACATATAAAGACTGTTAATTAAATTAGAAATTAATAACCCAGTATTAAGATGATGAAAAAAATCAGAGAAAAATATGAACCTACCCATGGCATACTTAAAAAAAAAAAAAAACTCCACTAATTTAGTGGTTAAACCATTAAAAATTTTGTTATGAATTTTGAAAGTAGAAATAATACAGACCACATTCTCTACACAATGCAATAAATAGGAATTAAAAGAACTCTCTAAAACCAAAATAAAATATCAAACATTTGGAAATTTAACTTCCTTAACCTGGACAATGAATACGGAAGACAGAAGAAGAATTGATGCATTTGAATTACGGTGTTGGTGAAGAACACTGAATATACCATGGACTGCCAGAAGAATGAACAAATCTGTCTTGGAGAAAGTACAGCCAGAATACCCCTTAGAAGCAAGGATAGCAAGATTTCTTCTCACTTACTTTGGATATGTTATCAGGAGGGACCAACCCCTGGAGAAGGACACCATGCTTGGTAAAGGGTCAGTGAAAAAGAGGAAGACCCTCAACAAGATGGATTGACACAGTGGCTGCAACAACAGCCTCAAACATAGTAACGACTGTGAGGGTGGTACAGGACCAGGCAGTGTGTTCTGTTGCGCATGGGGTCACTGTGAGTCAGAACCAACTTGACGGCACCTAACAACCACCACCACCACCCTGAGAAAGGTAACGTTTCATTTTAGTCTTGAAGCAACAAGCAAACAGAGAAACCCAGATCGAGGATAAAATACATGAAAAAGCACTTAGCATGGCACCCAGCACACAGTGAGCAATTTATGAGCAGTATTAAGGGGAACACTAACAAGACAAGGGGAAAGGTCAAGAATAATTCCAGGGTTACTGAGAAAAAAGAAATACATGAACGTGCCCTTTCCTCAAAATGAAAGCAATGAAGAAGTGGATGTTATAGGAGAGAAGACCAAGGATTTAGTTCCGTATGTTAACACTGACCTCAGAAAGGACATGGTCAGAGATAAATTTGGTGTCCTTGACAAACAGAAAACATGTAAAAACGAAGGAGGTCACCCAAGGAAGTCGTAAGAAAAAGGCCCATGACTGAGCCTTGAGGAATTCTGACACGTGGCAGTTGGGTGAAGAAGAGACTGCAGAAATCAAGCCAGAGCAAGGGGGAAACCAGGAAAGTCTAAAATCACAGAAGCAGCAAGATTCAGAGAAGAACTTAACCCTGTCAAATGCTGCTTAGAGATCAAGTAGGGTGAGTGCTACTACCCGTGGACCTAACAGCATGAAGATCACTGAACAACACAGCAACAACAGTTCTAGACTTCTGGAGTTATAGGCAAACTCCCTTTGCCTATTAAATCCCATACCATCTTTAACTCTAAGCTCAATTACTAGTTCACGGAAGTCTTCCCTGACTCCTTGTTATAAGCTCTTTGGCAAAACACATACACCTTTCCTTCACAGGACTTACCACAATCATACTTTACATTATTTTATGAACTTGTAAATATTGACTGCTTCCCCCTTGTAAGTACATGAGGTTCACAGACTGCATAAGTATTTTTTTTTTTTTTTGCCTTTTGCTAGCACACTGCAATCTAAAATATTTAATTTTTATTCATTCCTGATGACTGGAATAAAAATGAACAAAAATACATCTTGAATGACTGAAATGAACAAAAACTCACTTCCACCTATTTTTTTAATGAGAAGAAAAATGTAGGCACATGTATAAATACTCTTCTAACAAATATGATTATGTTGGAGAATAGGAGAAAGGGGTAGAATTAGAAGAGGAAATGGGGTCAAGGGAGGGCCTTTTACATTTTTTTTTTAACAGAAGATCCTAAAGTAGGCTGAGTGGCAACTGGAAGCATTCAGCAGAGGGAGAATCTGAAGATGCAGGAAATAGATGGGGCTAATAAGAGTACGGAAGCCCTGATGGCGTAGTGGTTAAGAGTTCAGCTGCTAACCAAAAGATTGGCAGTTCGAATCCACCAGGTGCTCCTTGGAAGCCCTATGGGTCACTATGAGTCAGAATCGACTCAATGGCAATGGGTTTGGTTTGGTTTTTCAATTAGAATAGGCAAGTCCTTGAGAAGATAAAAAGGGACAGGATCCTGAGCACTAGTGTAGGGATTTGCTCTTGGTAAATGAGGGACACTTAATCCCTAAGCACAAAGAAATGCAGACTCTGAATTTGGTAGAGAAAGGATCAGAGGGCTCCTGTTTGATGAAGTCTGTTTTACCCTATAAGGAGAGAGGCAAGGTAAGAGTAAGTTGGTATAGGGAAGAGAAGAAAAGACATGATAGCTGTCTTAGATGGTGGGGCAATAAACTATTTACAAATATTCAGTAAGTTAATATTAAAAACAAATGACTTTCCAGGGCTGGTGTGGTTATGGTTAAACAGGCACACAGGCGTATCCTCATATACTGCTGGTGGGACTGTAAATGAGCACAAACCTTTTTTGGAAAGTATTTTATGATACCATGAGGCTCTGGTGGCACAGTGGTTAAGAGCTCACCTGCTAACCAAAATATCAGCAGTTCGAATCCACCAGCTGCTCCTTGGAAACACTATGAGGCAGTTCTACTCTGTCCTGTTGGGTTGCTATGAGTCAGAATCGACTCGCTGGCAACGCATTTTTTATTTTTATTTTTTTTATTGTACTTCAGGTGAAGGCTTACAGAACAAATAGTTTTTCAAGAAACAGAAGTACACATGTTGTTTTATGACATTGGTTAACAACCCCACAACACATCAACCCTCTAACTTCTCAACCTCTTTTTTTTTTTTGGTGAAAATACAAATAGCCAAAGATACACCATTTCAAAAATTTCTACATGCACAGTTCAGTGACATTGACTACGCTCTTCGAATTGTGCTGTTATTCTCACTTA
>NW_004443965.1:3531504-3542041 GCF_000243295.1 Trichechus manatus latirostris
GGTTTCAGGATTGTTGTATTCTCTGTTCGGCTTAGTTTTTCGGATCTTTGCTGTGGAGGGATGGTGTGGTGCTTCTGCCTAGGGGCCATTTTGCCGGAACTCCAGCAACGGGTTTTTTATGGTACCAGAACTCTTTGATGGTATGTTAGTTATCTAGTACTGTTGTAATAGAAATACCACACGTAGGTGGCTTCAACAAGTTGAAATTTTCTCATAGTTTAGGAGGCTAGAAGCCCAAATTCAGGGCACCGGCTCTAGGGGAAGGCTTTTTCTCTGCTGGCTCTGAGAGAAGGTTCTTGTCTCTTTTCAGCTTCTGTTTCTCGGTTCCTGGGTGATCTTCATGTGGCCTGATATCTATCTGCCCCCATCTCTGTTTGCTTCTCTGTGCCTAATCTGCTAGTTTTATATTTCAAAGGTGATTGACTTAAAACACAGCCTACATGATATGGCCTCATTAACATAAAGAAAATCCTCTTCCCAAATGGGATTATATCCACAAGTATAGGGGTTAGGATTTATAACACTTTGTTTTGGGATGCAATTCAATCCATAACAGAAGGTATAATAATCAGTGATGTTCATTGCAATATTGTTTGAAATAAAGAAAAAACTGGATCCTAGATATCTGATAACAGAAAGCTATGTACGACATACCCTTAAAATACAAGTCTATACAATAATTAATAATGTTTATGAAAAATTTTTAATAACATAGTAAAATTTATTATTATAATATTAAGTGAAGACAGGAAAAAAATCACAGATATAATTTCAATTTCAAAAAAAAGTCCAGAAAACAAAAGATGAAATATGTCAAAATGTATTATAATTGATGCCATTTTTTGGTAGTGGATTACAGGTGATTTTTTTTCTGTTTAAAACCTCTCATACTTTATTGAACAAATATCGCTTTTACAATTACAAACAAGGAAAAAAAAGCTTTCATCTCTTCTTGGGTTCACAAGCCATACCAACTAGACGGGGTGAGATACATTATCCCAGAGGTTTCCTGTTTCTACTAAGCAAACAATGAGCTCATGTTTTCACATATGAGGCCTAGCCAAAAAAAAAAAGAAAAAGAGAGTTACCTCTTTTTTCCAGTGTGCAGGGGAGGGAGGGGATGTAGAGATATGATCAGAACATAAATGTCCCCCTCAATAGGTGAGAAACAAAATTATGTGAGCTCCATTTCTGGAACTATAAAAAAAAGTGTCAAGCAAACAAAATTAAGTCAGTAATGGCAGCTTGGGTTCTTGATATTTGATTCCCTACTCATCTGGACTGGATTGTTTTTATTTCTCAGAAGATGATTATTATATCTCTAATCTCATACTACAGGAATCAAATGATGCTACTGGATAGGATTGATTTTTTTCTCTTTTAGCTTTTCCCACAGCTAATATCTGGAAATCATTTCAACTGTATAATTTAAATAAAGACCCTACTGTGCTAGGTGCTTCAGGGTATACAAATATGAGCAAGACACGTATTCTCCTCTCAGGAAACCTACAATCTAATAGGGGTAGGGGTGGGCAGAGATATCTGTGATGTGGAAATCTGTCTTGGAATAAGGAAATCTAGCTCTGCTACCTTCAAGCCATGAGACCTTTGACAGGTGACTTAACATTCCATTCTTCATTCAAAACGATATATGACACATCTGCTGGGTGCTAGCATTGTGCTAGGCACTAGGAATAGCAAGATATTCAGCCTAATAGAGGGCATCAACACACAAATAAACAATAAGAGTATGAAAAACGTCACGGCACAGGTAGGCCTAAAATACTATGGGAGCATCAGCTGTGGGAGGTCAGTACAAAATCTGAGCAGACTTCCTAGAACAGATGATGAGTAAGTGGATTCTGAAAGAACAAGTAGAATTTCAGACAGTCATTGAAGATAGTGAAGAGTGTCTCTGGTTAAAAAGAATACAAGTATTTTAAAGACCTTAGAGAAAAGTAAAAGGTATTAAGGGGGAAAGAACACATTTAGTTGTTTAGATCAGGACAGATTTCGCTGAAGTTCACAATTGTGGAGGGCTTTGAAGGAGAGGTGGTATTTTGACAGGTACATATGGAGTATAAGGGGGAAAGAGCATCACCCTAAAATCATACTGGAGGCAAAAACCAGTCTGAGCAAAAGCCTAGAGGCAGGTAAGTATAGTGTGTGATAAGAGGCAGTCCAGGGGGGCTAGAGCTTAGATGAAACAGATAAAAGTAATGGGAGATAAAACTAGAAAAGTAGGTTGTGGTCATTACGAGGAGGCCTTTAAGTGTCACGCTGAGGAGTCTGTACTTAATTTGCTAGGCAACAGCAAACCACTGTGGGAATCTTAACATTAAGTGGCAAATTTAGACTTCATCTTAGTTTAAGGATTCTAGAGAACTTGTTTGCTCTAATAAGCTAAGATTAGTATTCACAGGTATAGAATAGAAATATAATAAACTGATCACTGTAGTCACAATTTAAAACTCTTAACTTGGGACATTATGACAGAAGTCCCCTTCAAAGGCATAATTAAACCCTTTAACAATGGAAAGGAAAGAAAAACATATGCTAGAGAACTTGCATTATGGCTTCCTGAAGAGAAAATCTAAATCCTTTGACAATTATTTGAAGATAAGTTGTACTTTGCCACTGGATTAATATAGTTATCCTCAAATATACTGAATATGCTCAGTATGCTTTTCTTAAACTTTTTTAACTGATTTCTCAAACTTAGTAGCTTTAACATCCTTTCAGTTGTTAAAGCACTTGCATAATTTATTGTACCTAACACCTTAAGCTAAGTTACTAAGTTTTGTTTTGTTTTTTTTCCCCCTAACTTGGAAAGTTTGAAGATGAATGTAAGTCTCAAATTCCCTTTCTATACTCTGCCTTGTGATGTTAGGGCTGGGGTTCTACAAACCATATTTCTGCTTTGCCAGCTGACTACATTGTTGCCATGCGCTGTCAACTTTACAAGACTCACAGCAACCCTACAGAACAGGGTAGAACGGCACCATAAGGTTTTCAAGGCTGTAGTCTTTACAGGAGCAGGTCTTTTCACCAGAGGAGTCACTGGTGGGTTCAAACTGTCCCTTTTGGTTAGCAGCCGAGTCCTTAACCATTGTGCCACCAGGGTTCCTTAGGCTCTGCCAACAGGGGAGGAGGCTGCAGGATTGGAGTAGGGGAAAAGACTAGTATCTGCCTATCCGTAATCCTTGAGTTTCTGGTTTGTCTCCTGTTCCTGTGAACACCATCCCAGATTCACTTCTTCACCCTAACATCAACAGTTCCTTCCCGAAGTAGTAACAGAATCCAGTTTTTTCAACCCTTGCAGAACTAGCCCTCCTCAGATACACAGCACCAGCTTGCCAGAGATCTGGGTCCCTCTATCAAGCTCAGACAGCATCAGCAACAGCGGAGTAACGTCCCTCCTCACAAGCCTGTGTTTCTTCTCCACAGGACCCCTCCTCTAAGCTTAAGTTTTAATGTAATTCCAAACTCTTCCCTCTGTTCCCCCAGCCCTGGGAGTGGTAGTCGTTTTTTGCAGTTGCTACCACTGAGGTACCTCAGAGTTACCTCCTTATCTTTTTAGTTACCTAGTTAACATTTCTATACCTAGTTAATAATTCTTTATATTAAAATTTTCCTTGCTTAAATAACTGGTTTGATTTTTCTGGTCAGACCCCAACAGATAGGAGCAGAATAGAAATTCAGTAAACTGAACACAGCACTGTTCAAAGTTCAAAAAATCTTAACACGCAACATTAAGATAGAAGTCTTTTTCAACTGCATGGTTAAACACTATTCCCTTTATTTATCAGCAGAAAAGAGAGAGAAAAATGAAAGTGAGAAAGCTTGCATTATGGCTTTTTAAAAAGAAAAAATATCCTGTGTCAATTTCAACATGACTTATACTTTGCTGGATCAGTATCTTTACCTTCATATATACATACATATTGAAATATACAGAACACAAGAATGTTCTATATGCTTTTCTAAACTAACTTCTGAAACTTAGTAGTTATAATGTTGCAGCCAATTGATAAAGAACTTGTTTACAGTTTACTGTACCTAAGACATAAAGCTGGGATACGAAGTTCTTTTCCTAACTTGGCAATTTTCAAGATGTACAGCTTTGGTCAGCTGAATCATGTGCTAAAAACAATGACACCTCTGTTCAATTTCAGAGCTAGAAAGAAAACAGTGCCTGTTTTTAAGATGGAAAAAAGTGTGTGTCAGTTTAGGTAGCTAGGATAGTGAGACTAGTTTATAAAATACAAATTTCTTGGCATGGAATTATTTATTGCAGAGTACTTCACTAGCTTGGATACTGGACTTTATATGAGAAACTTAAATATTATCACTGTCTTGATAGGGTAATGAAAAATAAAAAATAAGACTCAGAGATTCTTCAGTAAAACAAATGCCAAGATAAATTTATTAATATACTGATGTAATAATATCCATACGTCAAATTTCCAGGTCCAGGAGTCACCTGAAAGTGACTCTTGAAAGATTTAACACAATGACATGATTAGATTCAGCAGTTATTCATGCATTTTATATTCAAATCATTATTTACTGAGCACTTCCTATAGCCCGAGCAAGAGTGTGAAATGATGCCTTTAAAAAAAAAAAAAAAACATTGTGAGAGAAATCTTAAAAACAAGGAAAACATAGCTCAGGTAAGAGATAAGTACCTTAATTCATAGTGGTACCACTCTATAGTTCACAGTGTACATGCTGTAGCATACAGAAAGAAGCACAATGGTGTAAAAACTGCATTCTGTACAAGAGCACCCAACCAAGGGGGCAGAGTGAAGACTGAAATCTGGCCCATGCCTTTGCCAAGCCATGTGGGCACCTGCAACTGCCCAGAAAGAAGTCTTTCCTAATTAATCTGCGGGCATGTGTGTGTCTGTTTCAAACAGTGGTACCTACAGATTTGCCTTGTCCCTGGCAGTAGCAATGAGGGAAAAGAAAAGGAAGAGCATGTTCAACATTCAACTTAGAGACAACTGACAAAATGAGGCAAGTGGCGACACAGGGGAGGAAAGAGTTAAGGATGTCTCCTGGTTTCTAACTTGTTCACTTTCAGCAAGTATCAAAAGAAATACATTGGACAATCTTAGTTGGAAGTGCTTATGGTTGATCCAGGAAGATTATCAGTAGGCCAACTCACTAACTAACCCTGACCCATTAAGATACTGGGTTTAAAAATCTAAAGGATCATCTAGTTTAACTCTTTACAGATGAGAAAACTGAAATCCAGACAGGCTGTAACTTGGGAGTTCCTTGTGCTACATCCCTTAGCTATTTCAAGTCTTAGTTATTCAACTAGTGGTTCTCAAACTTCAGTGTGCAAGATGATCACCTAGAAGGCTTGTTAAAGACTGCTTAGCCCTATGCCCAGAGTTTCTGTAGAAGAGATCTGAGGTGAGGCCCAAGAATCTCTATTCCTAACAAGGTACCAGGTAATACTGATATTACTAGTCAGGGGATCACATTTTGAGAACCATGTACAGACTTAAGAATCTAAGAGCTCCCCAAAGGAATGTTTGTCTCAGAAAGACTTTCAGACCTAAAATAATAATCGGTAGGCAGGAGCTGTTTAATGTTTATTGGTGAAAGAAGGGTAGTGTTTGGTTTTTTATAGTTATAAACAATGAAATGTCTTTATTAATTTCCATTTATATCAATGTAAAAATTAAGACTATATTAAAATATATTTAACAATAAATAACATCACATTATGGTATTAATAAATATTAATGCTAATATAAAATATAAAAGTAAATGTTTTAATGCATTATACATTTGGCGTGCCAAGTTAACTTCTTTTCTACAATACTTTAATCCTAGGTTAATGAAACTACTGGACATTAAGTTCTTTATAAAGACACTAAAGAATAATGGCCAAACTCCATAGGATGACATAGCATTCTAGTACCTGACCGCCTGGCTCATCTCCAACATATCCTTAGAACCAAATCATACAGAACGATTCACACCCTGTGCTGTAACTAGAAAAGCAGGCTTGTAGTCAGTCAAACACGTGTGTTTCAAAACCAGTTGTGCCACTTCCTGGGAACCACCAATGGTGCTGGGTTGGTATGATGATTCAGCAAGCTAACAATCACAAAGGCACGAGCACTAAGCCTGGTACTTAAGTCCAATTTATCAATTTTTTTTTTAGTTTATGGCTCAAGCTTTGTGTGTCCTATCTAGAAAAACTTTGCCTTTCCAAAGACCATGAAAACTTTCTCCTATGCTTTCTTACAGAAATTTTATAATTTTAACTTTTATATTTCAGTCTATGATACATTTTAAATTAATTTTTGTATATCTTATAAGAAGTTAAGATTCAAGGTTATTTTTTTCTATGTGAGTATCCAGTTGTTTCAACCAAACCAATTGTTGAAATGACTATTCTTTCCCCTTCCTCACTGAACTACCTTATCACTTCTGTTGAAAACTAAATGACCCATGGATCTATTTCTGGATTCTCTACTGTTCTACAGATTTACCTGTCTGTCCTCATGCCAATACCACACTGTCTGGAATTTTCTAGCCTTCTTAGGAAGTTTAGAAATTCAGGTAATATAAATCCTACAACTTTGGTCTTCTTTTTCAAAATTGTTTTGGCTGTTCTAGGTCTTTTCCCTTTCCATACAAATTTTAGAATTGGCATGCCAATTTCTTAAAAAAAAAAAAAACCTGCTGGAATTTGAATTTATAGTTCAATTAAGTTAGAACTGACATCTAAACATAATGGAGCCTTCCAGTTTATTCACATGGTATATCTCTCCATTTATTTAGGAACCCTTTCGTTTCTCTCAGCAAAGTTTTGTAATTTTCAGGGTAAAGGACTTTCACATATTTTGTTTAAATTTATTCCCAAGTAAATTTTCAGTTGTTCGTCGATGTAACACAGAAAATACAACTGATTTTTTTTTTAATTGACCTTGTATCTGTGATGGTACCAAATCCACGTATTATTTCTAGTAGCTATTTTATAGATTTCTTGGGATTTTCTATATAACTGATCACGTTATCTACAAATAGATATTGAAATTTGCCTTTTCAAATTTGTATGTTTTTTATTTCTTTCTTGCCTTACTGAACTAGGACCTACAGAAAATACCCACTCCTCATTTATTGACATGATTAGGCTCCAAAGATCAGGTTGTCATGTGAAAATTGGCATTATGATAAAATGGAGGATTTTTTTTTCTGTCTTCAGACCATCCATTTGTCTGATTTTTTAAATTTAGAAAATATGATCATAGAAATAATAATAGCTAAGATTTACTGATGTGCTCATCTCTGAGATGAGTCCAGTTATGGATTATTCTTCTGCAGAGAATGAGGCTTGGAGGAGACAAAGCTGGGTAAAGCCAGGCTGTGTGATTGAAGGGCCCACGCCTTAACCACTTCACCTTCCTCCTGTGCTAGGTTCGAGCTTCCCTCTCATAGCCGCCTCCAGCAGCTCCATTCCTATACCTGCAAGCCCTCAGTTCATGGTTCCAGAGCCTGCTCTGCCCTCTGGGCCTGGCCAGTCACTGAGGATCAGGCTTCCTGAGAGGGCACTGGGAGCCTGGCCATGCATTTGGCCCCACCGAGGCTGAGGCTTCAGGCCCAGTTCAGCTCACTTTGAGATGTCATTAAACTCGCACACATTTCTTCTGAACACCCTCTCCAATGTCTCTTTCTTTCCTCCCTTCTCACTACACAGCAATTTTGAGCTGCAGGGCCTCAGCCTACATAGGAGCTGGGAACCTAGAACAGGTGCCTGTTAGCTCAGTGCTACCTGCACATACGCCTGGAGGCCATGGCCACAGAGGAGGCTGACCCCACATGGCAGCTGGATGCAGCGCCCTGTGGGAAGGAGGGAGCAGAGGGCATGGGGCAGCGGGACCCAGCTTCCCGGAGGCTGCCTAGAGACCCTCATTGAGGGAGAGGAGATGCTCTGCTGCCATGCCCACCACCCTGTTAATGCACAAAATGGTCGGATAGTAGATTTTTTTTACTATTGTTGTAAATATGAAATATTGGAGAATGAGACAGAGGATAAGTGAGAAGTAGATGTAATACTGAACAGGTGGTGAGAGTAGGCATCCTTGACTTGATCTCAATCTTGGGAGGAAAGGATTCAGTCATTCACTATTAAGTATAACGTTAGACACGTTTTTCATACATACCCTTTATCAGGTTGTAGATGTTCCCTTCTATTCCTAGTTTGCTGAGAATTTTTATCACAAGTAGGTACTGAACTTTGACAAATGCTTTTCTGCACTCATAAAAATAATAGATTTTTTCCCTTTTTTCTGATAATTGCACTGATTTAACTTTTTATAACTTATTTTTGTTGTTGAAAATATACACAGAATACACAAAATTCAACAATTTCTACATGTACAATTCAGTGACAATGATAACATTCTTTCAGTTTTGCAACCATTCTCTCACTCCTTTTCTGAGTTATTCCTCCCACATCAACATAAACTCACTGCCCCCCTACATTTCCTATCTAATCTTTTGAGTTGTTATTGTCAGTTTGATCCCATACAGACAGATCTTAAAACAGCACGACACTCAAAGCAGACATTCTTTACTGGTTAACCTAAACTACTGTTTAGTTTTAAGAATACTTTAGGGGATATTTTTGGTTTAAGGTTTAAAGATTCTTTCAGGATGTCTTAGTCATCTAGCGCTGCTCTAACAGAAATACCACGAGTGGATGCTTTTAACAAAGAGAAGTTTATTCTCTCACAGTCCAGTAGGCTACAAGTGCAAATTCAGGGCATCGGCTCCAGGAGAACGCTTTCTCTCTCTGTTGGCAGTGGAGAAAGGTCCTTGTGATGCATCAGTCTTTCCTTGGTCTGGGAGCTTCTCTGCACAGGAACCTCAGGTCCAAAGGACGCGCTTCACTCCCAGCACTGCCTTCTTGGTGGTATGAGGTTCCTATGTGTCTCTGCTCACTTCTCTCTTTTATATCTCAAAAAAGATTGCATTAAGACACTATCTAATCTTGTCAACCTCATCAGTATAACCTCATCACAGTGATAGAATTTACAACACATAAGGAGATCACATATAATCTCATCACAGTGGTAGAGTTTACAACACCCAAGGCAATCACATCAGATTACACAATCATACAACACTGGGAATCATGACCCAGCCAAGCTGACAGATATTTCTGGGGGAGACAACTCAATCCATGACACAGGGCAATAGTTTTAGGGGTTCACCCAGCCTCCATGGCTCCAGAAAATCTGGATTCCATGAGAATTTGAAATTCTCTTCTGCATTTTCTCCTTTTGATCAAGAGTCTTCTATAGAATGCCTGATCAAAATGTTCAGTAATGGTAGCCAGGCACCATTCAGTTCTTCCGGTCTTATGGCGAGGGGGCAGTTGTTCATACAGGGAATTAGCCACACATTCCATTTCCTCCTCCTATTCCTGCCTCTCCTTCTTCCTCTGTTCCTACAGGCAAATAGAGACCAATTGTTGTGTCTTGGATGGCCGCTTGCAAGCTTTTAACACCTTAGGCACTACACAACAAACTAGGAGGTAGGCATTGCTTTATTTTTTGAATGTTAAACCAACCTTGCATTTCTGAGATAATCCCCACTTGGTCACAGTATATTATCTTTTTTATAGATTACTGGATTCGATGTGATTCCATTTTGTTACGGATTATTGTGTCTGCATTCATGAGGGATACTGATCTGTGGTTTTCTTTTTTCTGAAACGTCTTCATTTCATTTTGGTATTAGGATAATACTGGCCTCATAAAAATAGCTGGGAAGTACTCCCTTCTCTATTTTCTGAAAGAGTTTGTGTAGGATTGGCATTATTTCTTCTTTAAATGTTTGACAGAATCTTCCAGTGATGTCATCTGGGTCTGAAGTTTTCTTTCTGGGAAGGTTTCAAATTATGAATTCAATTTCGTTATTAGATATAAGGCTACTGAAAATTTTCTATTTTTCGTTGAATCTGTTTTGATAATGTGTTATTTTTCTAAGAAGTTTGTCCATTTCACCTAAGTTATAGAATTTATTTGCACAAAGTTGATCATATTCCCTTATTAATCCTTCAACATCTACAGTGATGTCCGCACGTTCATTCCATATATTGATAATACGTGGTTTTCTTTTTTTCTTGATGAATTTAGCAAGAGAGATTTATACAATTTCTTGATTTAAGGAAAAAAACAACCAGGATTTTGTTTCATTAATTTTTCTCTATTCTTATCTGTTTCCTATTTCATTGATTTCCACACTTAACGTTTTTTTTAAACTTTTACATAACTTTGGGTTTAATTCACTTTTTTTTTCTAGCTTCTTAGGGTAGAAGCTTAGAAAATTGATTTTAGACCTTTCCTCTACTCTCATATAAGCATTTAAAGCTATAAATTTCTCTATAAGCGCAGCTTTCACTTCCCGGGAAGTTCTCTTGACTGGGAAACAGCGGCTGCTTGGATTCCACACACCCAAACGGGTGGCTCTCTGAGTGCCATTTGTTGGATGCTGGTGTTGCTTT
>NW_004443965.1:3542903-3556688 GCF_000243295.1 Trichechus manatus latirostris
TTGTTAACCATTGTCATAGGGCAACATTTGTAGTAAAATGTGAAACTATTTTGTTCTGTAAAACATCATCTTAAGTGAGAATAACAGCACAATTCAAAGAGCGTAGTCAATGTCCCTGAACTGTGCATGTAGAAATTTTTGAAATGGTGTACCTTTGGCTATGTTTATTTTCACCAAAAAAAAAAAAAAGAGGTTGAGAAGTTAGAGTGTTGATATGTTGTGGGGCTGTTAAACAATGTCATAAAACAACATGTGTACTTCTGTTTCATGAGAAACTATTTGTTCTGTAAGCCTTCCTGAAGTACAAAAAAAAAAAAAGTAGATCTTACATTAGGACCGACAAGATTAACTGGAAAGTTGTGTCAGAAAGATATCTGTATTGATACTGTGAGTCTGACTTAGTAACACAAGCACAGTTCAAATCAGAAACAAATGCTCCAAATATAAGTGAGCTGGCTAGAAATTATCTTCGTAAGAACTAAAATATTTCTGTTGCAAACATCCACACAGTGATACTACACAACGTAAGTAAGGTTTTACTACTACTGGTAACTAATATTTTGCCAAATCAATTATAATTGCTTTTTCTACTAAGCACGAATTTTCTAATTTAAAAGTAACTAGTAACCAGTGATGCAGTGAAAAAGAGCATTTTTCTTTGAAATGAAAGACCTAAATTTGAGTAGTGTACAGCTCCACCACTTATTAAATAGCTATGAACAAGTTAATTATTCCAGTATTACTTTTCTTATCTATGAAGTAGGGATAATAAAAGCACTTGCTTACAGAGTTGTTGTGAGGATTAAATGAGCAGATTTACATAACAGGACCGTTTAATGCAATCTGACACATTGTATGAGTGCAGCAATGATAATTATTATTACTACCTATTATGGTGACTGAAGAAAATTACTTGCTAACCAAATCTAGCTGTTCACTAAAAATATATATTTAAAAGTTCCCAAGAAAGCTAAAGAGTGGTTATGGCTGATGGAATATTTGAAGGGCAATGTCTTAGGAAAAGAATGCAGTAAAATCCAATTTTTACCTTAAAGGAAAAAAAGTTACAAATTTTTAAAGTATGCTGCCTCTTCTCCTCACCTATACCCTGCTTCCCAGGAGAAAATGGAGAGATAAGTGATGCTAGTAACAATACAGCCTGACAAGCAGGTTCGATCAGTTTGCTAATATTAATGCTCAATACAAACTGTAATACAATTAACATGAAAGCAAAAATTCATATAGATTCTGGATTGTTGATGCTGATCTGTACAGATTGTGTTTGCTAAACATGGCAGCAGAGTCAGGGCCATGTCATCTAGTTCATTCCTGACCCTCCAGTTAAATTGTTAATGGGCAAATGACTATACTTCATTCAAAAATCTGGAGGAAATTGCAGTGTCTAACAATTCTTACTTAAATTTCATATTACGATTTTAACCAAAATGTCAAGTTTATGATTTAAAATCGTCTGACAACACAATGATTTTCAAAAGTATTAATAAAGGAGAGTGTGTCAATCTTGAGACTAAGTCTCTCTTGTTCTATGTCCTGATTCACTAGTAAAGGGAAAAAAGTCACACACAGCCAGCCAGGCTGACTACTATAAATTAGGTAGTCTACTATTTAGGTCTAAAAATACTACTACCTTGATCTGCTGTCTTCGTAGCATGGCAAGTTCTCTCATGTCTCGGAATGGCTGTAATAAGTACTGATAGAGTTCAGTTGTGGCTTCTGCAAGGCTGCTGTAGGCTTCATCCTCCCTCTGATACAACTCCAGAAGTTCCACCATGCTCTCTGTATTCTTGTGCTTATCCAAGAGCTGCAGAATAAGAAAGCTTCATTACTAAGAAAGTAGATAATGTAGCATAAAAATACCTACTTCGTAACTCCCTCCCTGTCATCTCAGGACTTTGGAACCCTGAAACACAGAGGCAGGAGGGAACTAAAAGCACCAATTGCTTTTTTGTGTGCGTGTTTACTGTATATCTGAAATTCTTTATTTTCTCCTCACACTTGATGCAAATTAGGCTGAATATAGAATTCTACATTGGAAGGCACTGCTCTATTGTCTTATTGCTTCTTATGTTGCTTTTAAAAGGTCTAATGCCGCGCTCATTTTTTTCCTTTTTTAATTGTGCTTTAGGTGAAAGTTTACAGCTCAAGTTAATTTCTCATTCAAAAATTTATACACATATTGTTTTGTGACACTGGTTGCAATCCCCACAATGTGACAGTACATTCGCCCTTTCTACCTCGGGTTCCCTGTGCTCATTTGTCCAGTTCCTGTCCCTTCTTCCATTCTTGTCCTGTTTTAGACAGGAGCTGCCCATTTGGTCTTGTATATTTGATTGAACTAAGAAGCACGTTCCTCACACGTGTTATTTTTTGTTTTGTAGACTTGTCTAATCTTTGTCTCATGAATCATATTTGAATTTAACAGGCAAGGATTTTAAAGAAGTTGTTATAATGAAGTTAAAGGACATGATGGAAATATGCTGATAAAGAATAAGCAAATAGAAAGTTTCGTAAGAGAAACAGAAACTTAAAAATAGGAAATTCTAAAGCTGAAAAATATCTGGGAAAAAAAAAATTCACTGGATGGGCATAGCAAGCATTCAGCTGCTAACCAAAAGGTCTGCAGTTTGAATCCACCAGCTGCCCCCTGGAAACTCTATGGGGTAGTTCTACCCTGTCCTGTAGGGTCGTTATGAGTCGAACTGACTCAATGGCAACAGGTTTGGTTTTGATTTTGGGTAGAGTAGATGAGTAATGACAGAAAAAAATCAGTGAACTTGAAGATAAGCCAAAAGCAAACCTATCGAGTCGATTCTGACTCATGGTAACCTGATATGCTGCAGTAAGTACAACTTCACTCCATAGGATTCAAGGCTGTGACCTTTTGAAAGCAAATCGGCAGGCTTTTCTTCTGAGGTGCCTCTGGTTGGGTTGGAACCACCAACCTTTCAGTTAGTAGTTAAGCATTTAACCATTTGTCCCACTCAGGGACTCTATCAACTTGAAGATAGAGAAAAATTATCTGATCTGAAGAAGAAAAAATGAGCAAAGCCTGAGGGACCTGTAGGGCAATACCAAAAGGTCTAATGTACAGTTCATTAGTGTTCCAGAAGGAGTTGTTGCTGTTCATAAACAGAGGAGAAAGAAAATGGGGCAAATTATTTTTCCAAGAAATAATGGCCAAAGTAATCCCAAATTTCATGAAATACATTAATTTACACATTGACAAACCCTCTTAATTTTCCTGGAATCCAGATGTCTGGCTTTCATGGAAGTTGGGGTAACCTACACAGGCCATTGCCTTCTTGAACCCTGAGTCTTGAAAAAACTGGTTCCTAAAAGCCACCTTTGAATCAAACAGTGGTCCAGATAAACTAGTAAGACAGCTTTGCTTTCGGCATTATGCTCTTTTGAAGAATTCAGTTAGTTTTGGGAAACAGACTCCAAAGGTCAGACTGGGAGCTATGTTTAGGGTAAATCAGTAATTATTTCAATTGTTCTTCAAGACAATGCTGTATGAAAATCCTTCCTGACCACAAATTTATCAGTTCTGTTAATTTTGGAAGTTTTTTTCATCTTTGGAGCATTTCTGACACTCGAAAAGTATATTTAATAAACTTCAATCAATTTCTATTACTGGCATAATGATTTTTGTTTTAACAATATTCAAAAAACTCAAAGAACCCCAAACAGATAAGTTCAAAATAACCCACATGTAGGTTCATCATAATCAAACTATTGAAAACCGAGCAGACATTATAAGAAATGTTAAACTTTAGGCTGATGGGAAATGATCCAGATGGAAACTTAGATTTTCAGAAAAGAATAAAGAACATTGGAAATGGTCTGTAAGCAGGCAAATATAGAAGACTACTGTCTTACTCATCTAGTGCTGCCATAATAGAAATACCACAGTGGATGGTTTTAACGAAGAGAAGTTTATTTCCTTACAGTAAAGTAGGCCAGAAGTCCAAATTCAGGGTGTCAGCTCCAGGGGAAGGCTTTCTCTCTCTCGGCCTTCTCATCAGTGTTTCCCCAGACTTGGAGCTTCTCGGTGCAGGGATCCCGGTCCAAAGGACGGCTCTGCTCCCAGCACTGCTTTCTTGATGGTATGAGGTCCCCCTGTCTCACTGCTCACTTCTGTCTTTTATACCTCAAGAGATTGCCTCAGGACACAATCCAGTCTTGTAGATCAGGTCCTGCCTTACTAACACAACTGCCACCCATCCTCCCTCATTAACATCATAGAGGCAGGTTTACAACATACAGGAAAATCACACAGTACCAGGTATCATGGCCTAGCCAAACTGATACACACATTTTTGGGGGACATAATTCAAACCATGACAACTACTTTTTTCTTTTAATTTCTCTAATACATGTGAGTATTTAAAGCAAAAATTGTAACACTGCAAGGTTTATAATGTATGTGGATATGCCATCTACAGCATAAAGGACAGGGGTGGAGTCAGGCCTACACAGAAACATGATTCTTACATTTTATGTGAAGTGGTACAACATTAACTCTAAGTATGGTATAATCGAGAAGAGCCTTGGTGGTTAAGGGCTCAACGGCTAACTGAGAAGTCAGTGGTTCAAACCCACCAGCCACTCTGCAGGAGAAAGACATGGCAGCCTGCTTCCGTAAAAGATTTACAGCCGTGGAAACCCTATAGGGCAATTCTACTGTGTCCTATAGGTTTGCTGTGAGTTAGAATCGACTTGACAGCAACAGGTTTTTTATAGAAGGGTGAGGGTCATTGGGGGGTTATTCCACATCATATAAGGAATAAAAAATGATACAGATGACAATATCTATATGTAAAATATCATGTTTCCTATAGTCATTCCTTCTAAGTAATCATTTTTACCAATAATCAATGGCCATCCCTTAATGCCATTTCCAGGACTCTTACTTACGTAAATTTTCAGAGATTCAGCCAAGAACTAATGCACAAGATTTAGGAACAGGCTAGCCATGTAAGTATTAATATCTTGTTGTTAGGTGTCATCAAGTCGGTTCTGATTCACAGCGACCCTAGGTACAACAGAACGAGACACTGCCCAGTCCTGTGCCCTCCTCACAGTCCTTGCTACTCTTGAGCCCATTGCTGCAGCCACTGTGTCAATCCATCTCATTGAGGTCTAACTCTTTTTCATTGGCCCTCTACTTTACCAAACATGAGGTCCTTCTCTAGGGACTGATCCCTCCTGATAACATGTCCAAAGTATGTGAGATGTACTTTTGCCATTCTTGCGTCTAAGAAGCATTCTGGTTGTACTTCTTCAAGACAGATGTGTTCGTTCTTTTGGCAGTCCATAGTATATTCAATATTCTTCGCCATCACCATAATTCAAAGGCGTCAATTCTTCCTCTGTCTTCCTTATTCACTGTCCAGCTTTCCACATACATACGCAGCAACTGAAAACACTATGACTTGGGTCAGGTGTACCTTAGTCTTCAAGGTGGTATCTTTGCTTTTCAACACTTTAAATAGGTCTTTTGCAGCAGATTTGCCCAATGCAATGCATCTTTTGATTTCTTGACCGCTGCTTCCATGGGTGTTGATTGTGGATCCAAGTAAAATGAAATCCTTGACAACTTCAGTATTTTCTCTGTGTATCATGATGTTGCTTATTGGTCCAGTTGTGAGATCTCTGTTTTATGTTGAGGTGTACTCCATACTGAAGGCTATGATCTTTGATCTTCATCAGTAAGTACTTCAAGTCCTCTTCACTTTAAACAAGCAAGGTCTACTTTTGAAAAGAATTACCCAGTGAAAACCTTATGAACAGTAGCTGAACACTGTCCAATATACTGCTGGAAGATGAGCTCCACAGGTTGGAAGGTACTCAAAATACAACTGGGGAAGAGCTGTCTCCTCAAAGTAGAGTCAACCTTAATGACATGGATGGAGTCAAGCTTTCGGGACCTTCAGTTGCTGATGTGGTACAACTCAAGATGAGAAGAAAACAGTTGTAAACATCTATTAGTAATGAGAATGTGGAATGTACGAAGTATGAATCTAGGAAAATTGGAAATCGCCAAAAATGAAATGGAATGCATAAACATCGATATCGTAGGCATTAGTGAGCTGAAATGGACCAGTATTGGCCATTCTGAATTGGACAATCATATGGTCTACTAGACTATGCTGGGAATGACAACTTGAAGAGGAACGGCATTGCATTCATCAACAGAAAGAACATTTCAAGATCTATCCTGAAGAACAATGATGTCAATGATAGGATAATATCCATATGCCTACAAAGAAGATCAGTAATACGACTATTATTCAAATTTACGCAACAACCACTAAGGCCAAAGATGAAGAAATTGAAGATTTTTACCAACTTCTCCAGTCTGAAATTGATCAAACATACAGTCAGGATTCATTGATAATTACTGATGATTGAAATGCCAAAGCTGGAGACAAAGAAGGATCAGTAATTGGAAAACATGGCCTTGGTGATAGAAACGATGCCAGAGATTGCATGATAGGATTTTACAAGACCAACGACTTCTTCATTTCAAATACCCTTTTTCACCAACATAAATGGCGACTATACACGTGGACCTACCCAGATGGAATACATAGGAATCAAATCAACTACATCTGTGGAAAGAGACAAAGGAAAAGCTCAATATAATCAGTCAGAACGAGGCCAGGGGCCGACTGTGGAACAAACCATCAATTGCTCATATCCAAGTTCAAGGTGAAACTGAAGAAAATTAAAACAAGTCCACGAGAGCCAAAATACGACCTTGAGCATATCCCACCTGAATTTAGAGACCATCTCAAGAACAGATTTGACACGCTGAAAAACTAATGACCGAAGACCGGACAAGTTGTAGAATGACATCAAGGACATCATACATGAAAAAAGCAAGAGGTCGTTAAAAAGACAGGAAAGAAAGGATCAAAATGGATGTCAGAAGAGACTCGGATACTTGCTCTTGAACATAGAGTAGCTAAAGCAAAAGGAAGAAATGATGAAGTAAAAGAGCTGAATAGAAGATTTCAAACGGTAGCTCAAAAACACAAAGTATTATAATGACATATGCAAAGACCTGGAGGTAGAAAACCAAAAAGGAAAAACATGCTTGGCATTTCTCAAGCTAAAAGAACTGAGGAAAAAATTCAAGCCTCGAGTTGCAATACTGAAGGATCCTACGGGGAAAATATTAAACGACGCAAGAAGCATTAAAAGATGGAAGGAATATAGAGTCATTTTACCAAAACAAAATGGTCGACGTTCAACAATTTCATATGATCAGGAACTGATGGTACTGAAGGAAGAAGTCCAAGCTGTACTAAAGGCATTGGCAAAAAAACAAGGCTCCAGGAACTGATGGAATACCAATTGAGATATTTCAAGAAACTGATGCAATGCTTGAAGTCCTCACTTATCTACGCCTAGAAATTTGGAAGACAGCTACCTGGCCAACTGACTGGAAGAGATCTGTATTTATGCCTATTCCCAAGAAAGGTGATCTAACCAAATGCAGAAATTATCAAACAATATCATTAATATCACACACTAGTAAAATTTTGCTGAAGACCATTCAAAAGTGGCTGTAGCAGTACATCAACAGGGAACTGCCAGAAATCCAAGCTGGCTTCAGAAGAGGATGTGGAACCAGGGATACCACTGCTGATGTCAGATGGATCCTGGCTGAAAGCAGACAATATCAGAAAGATGTTTACCTGGGTTTTATTTTCCACGCAAAGGCATTCGACTGTGCGGATCATAACAAATTATGGATAACATTGCAAAGAATGGGAATCCCAGAACACTTAATTGTGCTCCTGAGGAACCTGTACATAGATCAAGAGGCAGTCGTTCAAACAGAACAAGGGGATACTGCATGCTTTAAAGTCAGGAAAGGTGTGCATCAGGGTTGTATCCTTTCACCATACTTATTCAATCTGTATGCTGAACAAATAATCTGAGAAGCTGGACTATATAAAGAAGAATGGGGCATCAGGATTGGACGAAGACTCAGTAATAACCTGCGATATGCAGATAACACAAATTAATACGTTAGCAAAACAATAAACCCCTAAACAGTTAATAGTAAGGAGACAGTTAAACAAATCATTGTCTATCCACATAAAATGTTGTACAGCCATTAAGCATTGTTTTGGAAGAATTTTTAATAACATGGAAAAATGTTCACAATACAACACTAAGTTTTAAAAACAATAAACCATTCATAGTATGTCTGTAATTACATTGTAATACACCATAGGCAAAGAAAAGGTGAAGAGAAGGAAACCAAAGTCTCAGAGAAAAAACTAGTCTACAGAGCTAAGAGCCTACACAAGCCACAGCCTCATCTACCCTGAGACCCGAAGAATTAGATGGTGCCCGGCTATCACTACCAACTGTTCTGATCAGGTCCACAAGAGATGGGCCCTGAAAGAACAAGAGAAAACAGGGAACAGAACTCAAATTCTTAAAAAGTCCAGACTTACTGGACCATTGAGATTACAGGAGGACTCTACTGAAACTATCGTCCTGAGATACTCTTTAAACCTTGAACTGAAACTATCCTCTGAGGTCACTTCGTATCTCAATAACAGACTGGCACACAAAATAAAGCATATTATCCATGAATATGGTGCTCCATTAAAAAACCATTTATATGAGATCAAAGGTCAATAATTACTCTAAAGCGAAGATGAGAAGATAAGAGGGCAGGGAAACTAGCATACTGGAAAGGAAACAATCAGAATGCAATTAAAGACTTGATACATTGTGAAAAATGTATCCAATTTCCAATTTGTGTAGAAATTGGCAAATGGGAACCTAATTTGCTGTGTAAACTTTCACTGAAAACACAATAAAATTATTTTTAAACAAACTGGGAAAAAAAGGTGAAGAAATACACCAAGGAATTCAAAGTAGTTCTCTATGAATTGACAGATTACGTGGCTTGATTTTTTTAAATTTTCTGTAGCTTCCAAGTTTCCTACAGTAAACATAAACTACATAACAAGGTAAATGAAAGTAATCAATTACATCCCCCAAAATTAATTATTAATAGCAGCATATTTATAGAGGACCCCTGGTGGCACAGTGGTTAAAGTGCTCAGCTGCTAAACAAAAGGTCGGCGGTTTAAACCCACCAACCGCTTTACAGGAGAAAGATGTGGCAGTCTGCTTCCATAAAGATTACAACCTTGGAAATTGTATGGGGCAGTTTTACTCCTATACGGTCACTATGAGTCAGAATTGATGGCAGTGGGTCTGGGTTTTTGGTAACATAGGAATATTTACAGAAAGCAAGACTAAGGCCAGAAAGGGAGAGGGAGACAAGGTAAGATTTCTTACCCTTTGTTGTATAAGTGTTTAATTTTTAAGTGAAACAAAAAATGATTCAAAATAAAGCCATAGCAACTGTTATGTATTGAACTGTGTTCCCCAAAAATGTGTAACAATTTGGCTAGGTCATGATTCCCAGTATTGTGTGATTGTCCACCATTTTGTCATCTGATGTGATCTTCCTATGTGTTGTAAATCCTACCTCTATGATGTTAATAATGCAGGATTATAGGCAGTAATGTCAATAAATCAGGACTCAATCTACAAGATTAGGTTGCATCTTGAGTCAGTATCTTTTGAGATATAAAAGAGAGAAGCGAGCAGAGAGGCAGGGGGAACATCCTACCACCAAGAAAGCAGAGCCAGGAGCAGAGTGTGTCCTTTGGACCCGTGGTCCCTGTGCTGAGAAGCTCCTAGACCAAGGGAAGATTGATGACAAGGACCTTCCTCCAGAGCCAACAGACACAGAAAGCCTTCCCCTGGAGTTAGCTCCCTGAATTTGGACTTCTAGCCTCCTAGAATGTGAGAGAATAAACTTCTGTTTGTTAAAGCCATCCACTTGTGGTATTTCTGTTACAGCAGCACTGGACAACTAAGACAGTAACCAATTAACACTGGTTTTCATCCTTGCTAAGACCTATTGTTTTTACAAGCTGCACAGACCAATGTCCTTCTGCTTTGTTCACAGGTGGTTTTTTTGGTTGGTTGGTTTTGTTTGTTTTTAACAGAGGTCAATTAGAGCAAAAATAAACAATTCAAATATTCATAATTTTAACAGGTGTTAATATATAAATGATTTACATCATTCAAGAAAGTACTACATTTGAGGAATGTCTATGTGTGCCCAGCATAAACTGGATACTGCTTATTGATTTATTCAAAAAACACTTTCATGACCCTAATGTGAGGTAGTCACTCTGCCAGGTGCTAGGAACACTATGGTCAACCAAAGCAGACATAGTTTTTCTACTTTCAAAGAGCTTAGAGCCTGGAGGAGAGGCAGACACTAATCAAATAAACTCCCTAACAAACGTAAAACTGCAAATATGAACATCTCTGTGAAGAGAAAGGTAGATAGCTTGCAGAAACAGACAGAGGCCAGGCCACTTTATGCTGAAAGCAAAGGGAAGCCATTAAAGGTTTTTGTTTTGTTTTGTTTTTCCTCTTTGGTTCCAAGGAAACATAAAGGAATACTTTCTCAAGCAAAAGAATTTTGACCTGTGATCTGAAGGATGAAAAACATAAACAAGGCAAAGAAAGAAGGGAAGATTGGCCAGACAAACTGAATGGCATGTACAAAAGCCCCATGGAGACCATAAAACAAAGAGCAAAGAGTGCAGAGAGAGGGTAGAAGCACAGTAACAAAAAAGATACTAGAGAGAGACAGCCCATGATGGCCTTGAGTTATACTCCAATACTCCAATGAGGAGAATAGATTGGGAAGGTCATCAGATGGATGCAGATAGTTCATAGGCTCCTGTATCAATCCCTATGAAAGTTGATAGTAGCTTAGACTGGGGAAGACAACAGCACAGATTTAAGAAATACTTTGGAGATAAAATCAAAAGGACTTGATAATGGACTGGATTTCAAGGGAGAGAAAGGGAGAAATTAAGAATGACCTGGAGCCCTGGTGGCGCGGTGGTTAAAGAGTTTGGTTGCTAACCAAAAGGTCGGCAGTTTGAATCCACTAGCTGCTCCCTGGAAACCGGGGCAGCTCTACTTTGTCCTACAGGGTCACTGTGAGTCAGAAACGACTTGATGGCAACAGGTTTGAGTTTTGGTTTTTACTAGGTTTCTGGAGCCCTGGTGGTGCAGCTGTTAAGAGCTCGGTTTCTAACCAAAAGGCTGGCAGTTCAAATCTACCAGCTACTCCCTGGAAAACCTATGGGACAATTCTACCCTGTCCTATAGGGTCACTATCAGACTGAATGACTCGATAGCAACAGGCTTTTTGTTTCTGGCATTCATTGAAATAAAGAACACAGAAACAAACAGGCTTTTTGGGGTGAAGATCATGGATTTAGAGACATTAAATTCAAAGTGTTTATTAGACATCCAAAACGAAAGGTCGAGTAGGGGATGCAAAATGTCCGTGACAGACCTTATCCTTAAGAAGTCTACAATCTCGGGAAACAAAACCAACAGATTTAAAAATAAAATACTGGTTATAACTCATACTTCCTGATTTCAAAACTTACTATAAAGCTACAATAATGAAAAAAGTATAATACTGCCATAAGGACAGACATATAGACCAATGAAATAGAGTTGTGAGTCTAGAAACAAACCGTTACACGTACATTCAACTGATTTTCAACTAAGGTGCAAGACCATTCAATGGGGGAAAGAACAGTCTCTTGAACAAATGGTGCTGGAACAAGTGGATATCCACAGCAAAAGAAATCTGGACCCTCACCTTTACACCATATACAAAAATTAACTTAAAATGGATCAAAGACCTAAACTTTAGAGCTAGCACTATAAAATTCATCTGCATAACATTGCGCTTTGCAATAATTTCTTAAATATGACACTGAAAGCGCAGAAAACACAAAAAAATATAAATTGAACTTCATTAAAATAAAAAACTTTTGTACCTGAAAGGACATTAACAAGAAAATGAAAAGACAATTTATAGAATGGGAGAAAATATTTGCAAATCATATATCTGAAAAGGGTTTAATATCCACAATATGTTAAGGAATTCATACAACTCAACAATAAAAAGACAAACAACTCAAATAAAAAAATGGACAAAAGACTTGAATAAAACCAAACCTGTCACTGTCAACTTGATTCTGACTTATAGTGACCCTACAGGACTGAGTAGAACTGCCCCATAGGGTTTTCAAGGTTGTAATCTTTATGGAAGCAGAATGTCACATCTTTCTCTCATGGGAGTAGCTGGTGGGTTCAAACTGCTGACCTTTCAGTTAGCAGCCTAGCACTTCACCACTGTGCCACCAGGGCTCCTTTCAGTAGTCTTTGGGGAAATGCAAATCAAAAACACAATGAGATACCACATAAAGTTGCATTCTTACAACCTGTCCACTGGTCCTCTTTCTTCCATCTGGACTGGCTTGCTGTTGTGTTGTTAGGTGCTGTCGAGTCGGTTCTGACTCATAGCAACCCTGTGTACAACAGAACGAAACACTGCCCTGTCCTGCGCCATCCTCACTATTACTGTTATGCTTGAGCCCATTATGCAGCCACTGTGTCAATCCATCTCCTTAAGGGTCTTCCTCTTTTTCGCTGACCCTCTACTTTACCAAGCATGATGTCCTTTTCCAGGGACTGATCCCTCCTGATAACATGTCCAAAATATGTGAGACAAAGTCTTGTCATCTTTGTTTTTAAGGAGCATTCTAGTTGCACTTCTTCCGAGACAGATTTGTTCGTTCTTTTGGCAGTCCACAGTATATTCAATATTCTCCTCCAACACCACAGTTCAAAGGTGTCAGTTCTTCTTTGGTCTTCCTTATTCGTTGTCCAGCTTTCGCATGCATATGTGGCGACTGAAAACACCATGGCTTGTATCAGGCACCTTAGTCTTCAAGGTGATATCTTTGCTTTTCGAAACTATAAAGAGGTCTTTTGAAGCAGGTATGTCCAATGCAATGCATCTTTTGATTTCTTGACTGCTGCTTGCATGGGTGTTGATTGTGGATTCAAGTGAAATGAAATCTTTGACAACTTCAATCTTTTCTCCGTGTATCATGATGTTGCTTATTGGTCCTGTGTTTTACTGACTATGCAAAGGCATTCAACTGTGTGGATCATAACAAATTATGGATAACATCGCGAAGAACGGGAAAATTGTGCTCAAGAGAAATCTGTACATAGATCAAGAGGCACTCACTCGAACAGAACAAAGGGATACTGCGTGGTTTAAAGTCAGGAAAGGTGTGTGTCAGGTTATATCCTTTCACCATACCTATTCAATCTGTATGCTGAGAAAATAATTTGAGAAGCTGGACTACATGAAGAAGAATGGGGCATCAGGTTTGGAGGAAAACTCATTAATAACCTCTGTTATGCAGATGACACAACCTTGCTTGCTGAAAGCGAAGAGGACTTGAAGCACTTAGTGATGAAGATCAAAGACCACAGCCTTCAGTATGGATTACACCTCAACATAGAGAAAATAAAAATCCTCACAACTGGACCAATAAGCAACATCATGATAAATGGAGAAAAGACTGAAGTTGCAAGGATTTCATTTTGCTTGGAACCACAATCCACACCCATGGAAGCAGCAGTCAAGAAATCAAAAGACGCATTGCAGCGACTTCCGGCAAGATGGCGCTCTAGGCAGAAACACCACGCCGTCCCTCCACAACAAAGATCGGAAAAACTAAGCCAAACAGAGAATCAACAATCCTGAAACCCTAGAACATCAAATGAAGAGATAAAGAACTCAGCCGAACACCAAAC
>NW_004443965.1:3565968-3649576 GCF_000243295.1 Trichechus manatus latirostris
ATTTAGAGGGTTAAAATGTTGTGGGGTTGTTAACCAATGTCATAAAACAGCATGTGTGTTACTGTTACATGAGAAACTATCTGTTCCGTAAGCCTTCACCTGAAGTACAATAAAATATTAAAAAAAAAAAAAAATAGACGCATTGCATCAGACAAATCTGCTGCAAAAGACCTCTTTAAAGTGGTAAAAAGCAAAGATGTCACCTTGATGACTAAGGTGCGCCTGACTCAAGCCATGGTATTTTCAATCACATCACATGCATGCGAAAGCTGGACAATGAATAAGGACGACAGAAGAATTGACCTTTGAACTGTGGTGTTGGTGAGGAATACTGAATATACCATGGACTGCCAAAAGAACGAACAGATCTGCCTTAGAAGAAGTACAACCAGAATGCTCCTTAGGAGCAAGGATGGCGAGACTACGCCTTACATACTTTGGACATGTTCTCAGGAGGAACATTCCCTGGAGAAGAACATCATGCTTGGTAAAGTAGAGGGTCAGCGAAAATGAGGAAGACCTTCAACAAGACAGATTGACATAGTGGCTGTAACAACGGGCTCAAGCAAAACAATTGTGAGCACGGCTCAGGACCGGGCAGTGTTTCCTGCTGTAGTACAGAACAGACTTGACGGCACCTAACACCCACAACATCTACAGGACAACAATAAGCAATGGAAGAGTTTAGTTTGTTGTCTGCATGTGTGTTAAGGCTAGAGAGGGTGAGTACAAAGGTGTGCAAAGTAGTGTTTTAAAGTAGTTTGGGAGCAAGGAATAGAAAGACTACCATTTCAAGGAAGACGCTGGAGAAGAACTAAAACCAGTCCAGGGACGAAGCAATGAGATACTAGACTAGGATAGGTGCAGGAACAAGGGAAAAGCAGAAATAAATGGGTAATTCCATAGTTCTTCTAAATTAAAATTAATATTTAACATTTTTGCATCAACGTGTATCATACGAATCAACAGGGACATAAATGCAGTGTTTCTTTTCCTCACATTGAAAAATGCTGTCAGAACAACCAACCATGTGTCAACAGCTTTTTAGAATCAACAAACACTGTATTTGGAAGAACTGAATAGTTCTGGAAATTGATGGGAGAAAGGCAGTTTCAAGGGAACAGCAGAGACTTCAATTAAAGGCGGCTAGGATTTCATTTTACTTGGATCCATAATTAACACCCATGGAAGCAGCAGTCAAGAAATCAAAGGGCGCATTGCATTGGGCAAATCTGCTGCAAAACATCTCTTTAAAGTGTTGAAAAGCAAAGATGTCACCTTGAAGACTAAGGTGTGCCTGATCCAAGCAACTGATGTTTAAAGTGTAAATCTGACTGAAGATTATTATGAAAATTCCAGACTAAACAACACTGGACCCATTTATAGTCATGCTGATGAAAGTGGTCCTTGGACAGCTACTGCTTCAATCTCAACATGGCTTCCTCTGGGCAAAGCAGCAACTTGGTAAGCAGCTCTAGCAGGAAAACTACTCTTGAAATACTGTTTGTAGATTTCACTGACAGCAGTGAAGTCATTTATGTCAGCAGCAACAGTTGTTTATCTGTGTTTTGTTTTTACCACATTAGTCATAGCCTCCAGCTTTCAGAATTTCACCAATGTTTTTAAGAGCTTGCTTAGCTTCTTCTACCATCTCTCCTGGCACAAGCTGTCCACTTGAAGGGTCCATACCTACCTGTCCCAAAATGTAAATGGTCCTGTCAACTAACACAGCTTGACTGTAGGGACCAACGGCCCCTGGGGTTTTCGCAGTGCTGATCACCTTTCGGATCAAGGACAACATGGCTAACCCTTCTGTCCAGCAGTCCCTGGAAAGAGCAAACCCCTACACCAGTCCAGCTTGCTTCTCACCAAACTAACTAGCCTCGTTTGATTTCCTGACTGCTGCTTCCATGGGTGTTGATTATGGATCCAAGTAAGACAAAATCCTTGTCAACTTCAATATTTTCTCCATCTATCATGATGTTGCTTACTGGTCCAGTTGTTAAGGATTTGTTTTCTTTATGATGAAATGTAATACATACTGAAGGCTGTAGTCTTTGATCTTCATCAGTAAGTGCTTCAAGTCCTCTTCACTTTCAGTAAGCAAGATTGTGTCATCTGCATATAATAGGTTGTTACTGAGTCTTCCTCCAATCCTGAAACCATGTTCTTTTTCATACAGTCCAGTTTCTCAGATTATCTGCTTGGCATACAGACTGAATAAGTATGCTGAAAGGATACAACTTTGATGTACACCTTTTCTGACTTTAAACCATGGAGTATCCCCTTGTTCTGTTCAAAAGACTGCTTCCTGGTCTACATACAGGTTCCGCATAAGCACATTAAGCTTTCTGGAATTCCCGTTCTTCACAAAGTTATCCATAATTTGTTATGATCCACACAGTTGAATGTCTTTGCGTAGTCAACAAAACACAGGAAAACAAGTCAGGGGTGGCAGATGGAGGATGTCTTCTGGTTAGATGGATCAAACTGAAGAAAGACAGGACTCCAGGTCAGGACTAGAACTCTGAAGTGAGGGATGACCACATGGCAGAAGAGTAAAATTTCACTTAATAAATACCTTAAGACTCTAGGTACACACGCACACAAATCATCGACTTGATTCCAACTCATAGTGTCTCTATAAGACAGAGTAAAACTGTCCCGTAGGGTTTCTTAGGCTGTAATCTTTACAGAAGCAGCTCACCAGGTCTTTTCTCTCACAGAGCCACTGGGTGGGTTCAAAGTGCCAACCTTTCAGTTAGTGGCCAACCATTTAACCATTGCGCCTCCAGGGCTCCTTACATAAACGTATACAGATATAAAAAACCAGTTTTGAAAACAATCTATTTGTACATTAAATGGGAAATTGCTAAAAATCAACAACCCAGAAACTATACTTCCAAAAACACTGACCTGTGGCACAACAATGATGCACTGTACTCCTTCCTCTACCAATCATTCCACTGCACTTTCCAAGATGGCCAGAAAGGTAATGCAGTATGACAGCCTTTCTACATTTTTCAAGTCATTAAGCCACAAAAAGGGTTTAGGATTATCTCCAGAAATAACGTTTGCAATAATAGTGCTGTTCCTTTGATAAAATGAGGCTTTTAAGCTTGGCACATACTTTTCAATAACGGCTTTACAAAATAAACGTTATAAGACTTGGATACAGTTAGCCAGCTTATCTATATTTATGTATATAATTCAGAGTAAGATGAAGCAAAATCTGTATTAACCACCCCGTAATGCTATCCCCAAAATGCTTGACATTTTCTAAGATAAAAACCAATACTGTACCTACATAATAAAAAAGCAAAAGAAGTAATCTAAGTTTCTTTGGTTAAAATTGTTTTAAACCAACCACATTAACTTCCCATTCCCCTTCCCAACCCAGCATGAATGCAAACTGACAAATAAATTAACTTGAAGAAAAAAAAAAATCAGCATATGCAAATACCTAAATAGTTTTCATAAGAAATAAAGATGCGAACAAAAGTCAATTATAGGCAGTTCTCAATGATCAAACCTGCTGTATTCTAAAGGCACATTTAAGTTAGTTGTTTCTCTTAAAGACAGTATTTTAAATGGTAGTTGAACTTCTACTCACACAATCTACAAGACTGACTACCCAAAACAGAGGTAAACTTATACAAATGCAATGAAAAATGTTAGAATACTTTCTCTTGCAAAACGTTATATTGAAATACTGGTCATAAATTTCAGTACTTAAAAAATTAAAGTAGGTTTAATTTTAATTAGAAAGAATGAATAGATGAGTGCAATTTGTAGTGAAGCAGTTCTACTATTCCTATCGAGTTGCTATGGGTTGGGATTGACTTGATGCCAACGGGTTTGGTTTGGGTTGGATCTAGCTCCTGGAATGAGAATTAAGTGCATAAATGATTGATGAAGGAGACTTACAGACATTTTAAGGGCCTCTGAGGTTATTGTTCACCTCTTCCTCTTACAGATCTTTCAATGGCAATATCTGCAAATCAATTGATCAGGGTGGTCTGGGATGCTTACAAACAAATGGAGAGGAAAAAAAATTGAAAGAAAAATGGAAAAGAGTTATCAGGAAAATTTACTTTTAAAAATACTGGAATCACAATTGTGACCAATTGTACCAAAAGGACCACCCTCCTGCCCTATAAAGTTGACCAAAACAAGGATGTGCACCTGAAGCAGCAACAAGTGGCTTGAGAACCATGGGCTAGAAGTTTCTGTTGAGGACACAAACAAGAGACTTAAGACCTTCTTACCCTTCTCTTGCTGTTTTGACATTGTTCGAGTTTGAAAATATTTTACCTGCATGGCACCAGCCAAGTTTAAAACCAACTTAGTTTGTAGTAGAAGCAGATTTGGGTCTGTAAGGAACCGAACTATCAGTCAATATAAGTTGCTTCAGGAAGAAGTGGAGGAAGAATTACAATAACAACAGCTGATGTTTATTGAGGGTTACTATGTACCAGGCACCATGCTAGGCCCTTTACATGCATTCTCTTTCAGTCTTCCTAACAACCTTCTGGTATAGGTATAACTATTACACCAGTTTTAAGAACCAGAAGCAGAGGCTCAGTAACTTGCCTAGAGTTAAGCTGCAATTCTAAAGTCAATTCTCAGACCCCTTCTCTCTTAAACCTTCATTCTTGGAATCACTACTTTTTATAACCTTTTCATTTTCATTTAGCACCACCCATGGCCAGAATTCACATTACCTAACTATAAAAGAAAAGAGAGAATTTCCAAGCTAAAAATAAAGCAAGAGAAGTTAACATCCTTAACTGCCCTCCTCCCCGACTTTTGGCCAAGCCAGGAAAATTTAGCCAATAAGGAAGATAATTATTTAGTATAGACATGAAAGGAAGGGGAGTACAAGCTTAACTATTCAATGTTATGGGCTAATTATTTAAAGTGGAAGTTTTTACAAGTGTAAATTCAATTATTTCAAAAACAGATGAGAAAAGCAGTTTCAATGGTAAAAATTATAGGGAAAACTAAAATAATGAATGAAGCGAGAACAAGAAAATAACACAAAAAAAGAAGAAACACTACTTCTGCCCTATTCTAATACCCTCTGTACCCAAAAACGAATTAGATCCCTCTTGAAAATCCTAAAGACTCTAGCAACATTAGAAGTGCTGTGACTTGGACAGTCTTTCTACTGCAGAGAGACCTAAACCTGAATATAAGCACATAATACAACTGGATCACGTTCTAATCCTTGACACCCTGTGCCTGTAGTAAAGTACCCTAGATCCTTAGAAAGGACCTAAACTAACCTCATTTTCCAAGCTGGAAACTAAGGTCCAAAGAGATTAAGTGATCACCTAAGGTCAAGTAACTAGTTTTAGAATCAAGATAAAAAACAGATTTTCCTGAGCCATGTCCAGTCATTTTTCTTTCCACTAGGCACTAATTAAAGACATAGCGCAGTGGGATGCTTCTAAACAAGCATCCTTTCTCAAACTGATTTTATTTAAAATTTCTTTCTGAGGAAAATGACTATTTCTTGTTTATCACTGTATTCTCCCAGTGTCTATATTACTTGACTGCACTAATATTCGCTGAATGAACTAATTTAGCTCCCAGCCACCATCCTCAAGCCTTAAAGTTACAAATAAAACTTGACTTACTAAAAGAACTTCATACATTACCCTTAAGGCTTTTCTCTTCTGAGATGTCTAGCTCATCAGGCCTTTTTTAAAAAGCAAAATTTTAAAAACCTTCACTACAGTCTGGAAAGAGTCTGCTGTATGTAATTATAATCACATATAATTTAAAATTCAAGGACAAGCATAAAGAAGCAATTCTCCACATTTTAAAAAAAAATCAAATTTTTCTGCTTTTTGCTAAATATATCCTTCTTTGTCCCTATACAGTTTCAATAACTAACTCAGATACTCTGTGTTAATTCTACTTGGTACTGACATTCCCCTTAAAGAAGCATGAAAAGTCAAACGAATTTCATCACTTGTACCAAAAATCAAATAGTACCAAGAACTATTGTTTAGTTTTCACTGTCCGTATCTCTTATTCTTGTAGCTTACTAATTTTTCTCCTATCAACTGAGAGAACCAGGCAGATTCAAAGGGGGCAGACTGTGGTCTATTGAGAGTGAAAAGTGCCACAGGAAACGTCCCATTACAAAAAAAAACTAAGAACACATACACTTAACCATCAACGGACGGCCACCGTATGCTTTCAAGCCTCACTTCCAACACTTTATAGTCAATGAAAGGTCAAATAAAGCAGCAATGGAGATCAGTGACAGACTGAGTAATTAAAGCTACATGTAAGGATTGGGGAGTAGGGGTGGCTAATTCAAACATAACAACTGATGTATCTGACAAACCAAACCTCTCACTCACTCTCTCCTCTCCTCCACACAGACACAGACACACACACACACCCTTATAATCGTATCACTGAAAAGTTTGTCCAAGTCGGCCTTGCTTTAACAAGAAAACATGCTCAGATTTCATGTCTGCGAAATATCTGGTGGACTGGGCATCATGTGATGTTAAAAAGCAAGCAGAGAAACCACCCTATAAAGTATTTATCAGGAAGTCTGACATCCTGTCACCAGCCTCCATGTTTTCGCTTTACAGAAGCGCTAACCCAGATTATTAACATCTTTTTTTTCCCCCCAGCAGTATGAAAAATGGCCTGAAGTTCATTTGGGTACCAAAACCCACTGCAGTCGAGTCGATTCCGACTCATAGCGACCCCATCGGGTTTCCAAGGCTGTAAATCTCTACGAAGGCAGACTGCCACATCTTTCTCCCGTGGAGTGGCTGGTGGTTTCAAACTGCTGACCTTTCAGTTAGCAGTTGATCGCTTTAACCACTGCACCACCGGAGCTCCTTTTATTTGGGCACACAATTGAAGAAAATGACCAGAATCCAAGCCATTATTTTAACAGCTTCCAGCTTTCAAGTCTTTCAATGTAACTTTCAAAAATCCCATAAAATTCACTTGGCCTCAGTATTCCTTACCTGTGCTTTATAGTAAGATAACAGTTAAACAGCACTATTGTTGTGGGAGTATATTATGATTGGGCTGAGCATCAAGCTACAACGTTGACACATCCCTAGGTCCTAAAAGAATGAAGCTCCTGTGTCTCAGTCACTGCATTCAACAACTGCCAGGCAGAAAGAACAGCTTTCTCCATTGCAGCCACATTGTCCTTCCCTGAGCCTGCTTCTGCTACTTACTACACCTAATCATGGTTCATGGCTCACTAGTCCAATGAAAGATCGGCATCTTACAGCTCCTAAAAGTCCTGTCATTTTGCTAATATATACATATATATAACTGCGGTTTCAGTGGGTTTTTAGAGTTTTATAACTAATCTTAGCTTTCCAGGAAAAATATGAAGGGCTAAATTGGGAGGAGGGGTAGTAAGCAGAGCTCCTTGCACTGTTAAAGAACTTCACAAATCAAGAACTGTGTACAGCTGAGTCATTTCAAGATACAAAGGAAGACAGTGATTGGGACCCTGAGCTAACACAAACCTCTCCTTGTACACCGTGCTAAACTGCAAAATCTTTTTCTTCTAAAACGCAACATATGGACTCTGCCCCCCTCTGTGCCTGTCATAATCAATTTGAAATAAAATGAAAGAGTTATTTAAAAGTCATTATTGAACTGACTGAAATTTTAAAATATTACCACTGTCCCATGATCACGAGTGGAGACAAACATCCTTTCTAATGTCTTCAGGGGAAGGATGCAGGCCTGTGGGGTCAAGAAACCCAATAGTCCACAAGGCATGGCAGAAAAGGCACAAATTCGGGTTAAGACAAATCTGGGGTTGAATGAGTTTGGTCATTTCTTAAACTGTTTAATCTTGGCCCAAACCAGGCAATCTCTTTAAGCCTCAACTTCTGCTTCAGTAAAATAGGTATAAAACACCATCTATATCAAAAGATAGATAATGGGGAGAGATGAAACAAGATACGTACAGTAATGTGAGGTGTCCAATACCTGCTGTTGTTGTTGGGTGCCATCAAGTCAACCTAAGTGGTGCCAATAAACACTAATTACGATCCCTGAAAGTGCTGAGTTGAAAACTCTGGAGAATCCTTCTTATATGGAAGAAGAGAAAATAACACTTCCTGGAAGCATCCTTTGCAAGTGACAGACACTTTGTTAGGCACTTATTCATAATTCTTACTTAAATTTTAAGATATCCTTTAAGTATTTTCCCCATTTCCCTACTTTAATAGGTTAAGTAACTAACCAGGTCACAGTTAGAAGGGATGATTCTAACTAAACCAGGTCTTGCCGACATCCAACACTAGGTAGGCTATACTACATGTCTTACGTAGCTACTTTTGAAAACACATGCTACTCTTAAAAGGTGGTTTCAATCGGAAAGAAGTTAAATTGAGCACATTTTTTAACACAATGAATTCCAAAGTGAACACTGATTTCTAGATCTTAATCAAGACTACTATCATAACTAAGGTTTACTATCTAGAGCACCACAATGAATCATTTCAATAATAGCTGTCCTTGTTACAGAAACCATTATTTACAATATCCAGGTCATCAAAGGTAAGCCACAGTATGGGCGACCTATGCACACACACTATATAAATACTATCTTTAGCTCTGACCAACAACCGAGACTACTGCTGAACCCAGTCCAAAAGGCCCTGGTGGCACTTCCATTCATTCCGGGACTGAAGTGTCTGCTGTATAAATAGCACTTCCTATGGTAAACCCTTGTAAAAAACAAAAAAAAAAAAGTCCAAGACAAAGCTACCACATAACAAAGTTCACATTTCACTTGTACTGAAGATTAAATCCCTAAATAGTATACAATTTTACAACTCTTGTGTCATCTAAAAATAATTTCTCATTAGTACTGTATAAATTGTTAACTCTTCACAAACTATTATTTCTAGTCAGTTGACCAAACTTCCTAATCATTAAAAAACACTTCCAGCAGAAAACCTAAGATTTAATTCTTCAATATTTCACCAAAGATATGAGACTTCTTATGATTCCATATTAAATTACAGGGTATTGTAAAAATTAAACTCCAACAGAAGTGTGCCCTGAGCTTACAAAACAGATTTTAGAATTGTGGTTTTAAACCTCTTTTTGAGGAACACCTTTAAGAGTTTGATAGAAGCTGAGGACCCTTCTCTCCAAAAACGCACACACAACCATGCATGTAAAACTTTGCACGCTACTTAAGGTACCCCATGAAAGTCTAACCACAGCCCCCACCCTAACTTATAAGGAATTCATCAACCCCAGACAGACTCCTTATTTACGAAGTTATTTGTAATTTAAGATATTTTTCTCCCAGTTTTTAAGCAGCAAGTTTCCTTGAAGAATTTACATTTACCAAATTATAAAAATTTTATTTGCCCACAACCTTGCATTAAAAGAACACTTCACATTCTCACAATACTTAAAAATTCTGGTGCCCTTTACCCACTATTAAGAGTGCTCATAAGATGTGTGGCCCTGAACTAGGGGTGGCAAAGAGAATTCTAAGACACTGTCAAGGCCAGTGACCTTGAGAAGTTGCAAGTAGTTGTACAGTCTGTTCTATTTTAAAAAAAAAAAAAACAAAACTTCTTTCAACAATTTACTGACCATTTTGAACAAAAACAGGTGTAGCCTTTAAGCTGAAATCTTTGCATGGGTTGGAAAAGGCATACTGTAGGACAAAAGGATCAAAAAATAAATTCACAGAAATTAAGGAAGGAAAAACATGACCAAATGCTAAATTTTCTAAGTAACACACTTAAGAATGTGTTTGACTTACCAGATATACTTAGGTTAAAACCTATGGCCAATTCCAGAAGTTAAGTCAACTTGACAATAGGGAATAAAAGACAACATTGAATTAGGTTAGAGAACTAAACTCAACAATAGGGAATAAAAGACAACATTGAATTAGGTGAGATGACTAAACTCAACGGAATTAATCATTCAAAGATGACACAACTTCGGTAAAGACTACTTAAAAAAAAAATTACTGACAGCTATTAAAATAGCAAAGAATTTAAGCAGTTGGGAAACACAAATAATGGCTTGTGTGCTATACATTCCCATTATCCTGCCATGGCAGACATCACCAATCACACCACTCCTTCCCCTCACTGAGCCTCAATTTCTCTCAACATAAGCCTCCAGTGGAAATCAAGGTTGGCATTAGAGTTGAATCCATCTGTTGTCCTCAATAGCTATTTCTCAAATACTGTTCAAATCAACAAAAAGAAGCACCCCAGACTTAGATAATTAATGTTAAATGAATTTATAATAAATTTCATTTAGTTTTAATTGTTTCCCGACACACAAAATACTCTTAAAAAATTTGTTTTCCTGGTATTAAAAAGTATAATGTTTCCCATAAACAACATAGTCAATATAGTCTTTATTCAGAAAAAGACATTCTTCTTAAGGAATGTAACCTTCCTATTAAAGAGTTCTAGAAAATTGTAATTAACTGTATTTTTTAGCAGCCTTCGTTTTTTTACCCAATTTTCATTAAAAACCAGACGAACTTGCTTTTTCTGAGTATCAGTAAAGTTAAAATCAAACAGGCCTACATCATTTAAGAATGAAAATACGAATAGAAAGTTAAAAGAAAAAAAAACATATAGATGTATAAATTGAGTTAGAGAAAGAAGTACTTTGTTCTTGCAGTTTAAAAAAAATACAGGTCAATATTAACAAAAGACTAAAGAGTATATGATTATTTAAGATTTACTTTCTTCCAAAAAAGAATTTGAGATAGACTCCAGACGTGAAGATAAAAAGAGAAATAAAAACAGATCCCTGGAATGCTAGGATCGTGCTATGGTGGCTGACGTTTAGTATCAAGTATATTAACAAGAAGGAGTGAAAATCTGGATTCAGGAAGTTGTAAGAAAGCACTGTAGGATATGTAAGAATTATTTCCTAAATACTCAAGACTATTAAAGAAACATATGTTAATATTCTACAAAGAAATCATCCAGCTTCCTGGTCTAATAGCAGGACTCAGTTATTACAGATAAATAAGCAAAGTTAATAAACGACAACACAACCTCAGGAATAATAAACACCATAGAAAGGCGCATTCCCCACCCCAACTCCAAATTCAGTATGTGCTAATAATAAAACAATAAATCGCTCTGAGAAAATACCTGTTAGTGTCCATCAGAGAAAACGAAGTATATTTTAAAATACTTTTTTAGAAAGTTCCTTCAGCAGAAGCTGGTTAAGTAGGCACTGCCTCAAACCATGCATATCTTTTATCACTGTGGAGCTCTTTACACATACTGGTTCACACCTTTTTCACATTATTTCCTGTTATTTTAAGGCTTAGATAAGCAAATTGTTTGAAGCTTTTGCACTCTTGTAACTCTTACAGTAAGTACAAAAGTACAATAAACATTCCTGCCCAGGATCTTTTTTCTCTCTAAAACAAGAGTGAAATCTGAGCCATCTGTAAAGATTTGAGATATTCTTTAAATACGTATAAAACCTTTAAAAATCCATTTGTATCCAATTGTCTTCCATTCTTTCTCATTTGGACAGGCAACTTCATTTGGAGAGAAATTAAAAATTTACCTAAGTTGCCAGACTACACACAGAGAATAAAAATAGATCAATTTTGCTCCATAAGACAAACTGTTTTCAGTAAATAAACACGACACGAGGAGAGAAGCGTTGATATCTGGGCGGTTACTGCTGGGAAGATGTTCAGGGGCAAGGAATAATGCCGATTTGTTTACAGGTATCTTATGTCTTAGCGGCTTTAACCTTATTACAAGTACCAGGCAGTAAACAGAGACCGCTTATTGTATGGTACCTTTTAGATAAATTGGGAGGGGGAGAGAATCTAGAGACTTATCAAAGGTCCTTCAGAGAGACAATTAAGGAAAGCCACGGTTTTCCCACCACTGAAACGCATGAAGGGGGAGGTAGGTCCAAGCGCGTCTATCTTCTCCCTTGTTCAGAAAAACTAGCATCCCAAATGCGCACACCCCAGACAGACTCCAGCCTTTGGTAGCGAGTAACCAAAAGCCGTGACAGGCCCAGACTAGGTTCTTACCTCCTGGATGCGCTTCCTGGCCCGCTGAAGCACTTCTTCGTAGCCCTTCTGTCGCAGCTCGCTGAGGCTTTCGTAATACTCCTCGGGGTCGTCAGTTTCCGTGAAGAGTACTTGGGAGAGGATTTTCCAGCCGCAGGTGTCCAGGCCGTGGCCCAAGTAGACCTGGAGCTGGTAACACAGAGTGTCGATCTCCTGCTCGGTCATCTCGGGGGCGCCCCCAAACAACACCGTCCACATACCGGAGGGCTCCTCGGGGAACACGGGCAGGCACGGCTCCAGCTGAGAGTTCACGGAACAAAGCTGCTGGTGCACGGCACGCAAATCCTGGAAGGAGAAGAGCCCGGCCCAGCTGCATTCCTCGGCGGGGGACTCCAGCTCGGCAGCGGGTGTCTGCTGCTCCGCGTCCGAGGGCGCCAGGGGCGCCGAGGCGGCCTGGTCCTCCTTCACCATTTCCAGCACCTCGATCTCTTCGGAGACCGCCCCAGAGTCACTTATCACCCGCACCGAGGACACGGAGGCCTCGCCAGGAGCCAGAGGGGCCGCCGCAGTGGCGGCCCCCGCCACATCTCTGGCTTCAGATCCCCTCCGGACCCGGCTGGATTTGGCTCTCACTGGGCTCCTGAGGGGACTCTCCACCCCTTTGCTGGCTGGACTCCGCAGCAGCGGGTCCCCTCGAAGGCTGCGCGCGCTCCTCTGAGAGGCGCCCTCAGCACAGGCAGGGCTCCTCCGGGGCCCAGGGCTCCTGCCTAGAGTGGCAGAGGCGGTGGACTCGGGCCGGCCCCTGCCCGCCGGGCTGCCTGGGCCGCGGGGCCCATCGGACGTGGAGGCCCCGGCATCGGGATCCCCTCGCGCCCCCGCCTGCTCCCGGGAACCGCTCCTCTGCCTCTGGGCCGTCCGGTTGTGGCAGGTTATGGCAAACTTGCCCTCAATCTCGTTCCAGGCCACAATGAAGACGAACTTGTGCCTCTCCCGCTCTTCGAACACATGGGGCCGCACGGCCACCCAGTCCGACTCGAGCGTCTCCTCGAGCGCAAACGACATGGTGGCTCCGGCGCCGGCCCGACCGCCCGAAGACTCACCCGCTGGCTGCGCCGCGCCCCCTGCTCACCCTCGCCGGGCGCCTTCAGCCATCTTAACGCGCCAGCTGGCTCTTCCCGCTCGCTGCCCGTCCCTCCGCACTCCGACCCGCCGCTCTCCTTTGTGGCGCGGCTTGGGGGAAAGACAATACGTGTCCCCGGAGCAGGTAGTTCACATGGTCACGTGCGGCCGGATCTGTTTACAAGCCCCGCGGTGCGGTAGCTCCTCGCGCCCGCCCCGGCCGACCCGGCCGACCAACGCGCGGCTGCGCCCCGAGCCAGGCCGCGGGGCTGCGTCTGCGGCGCGCTGGAGGTGAAGCGTGGGTTCCCCAGGCCCGGCAGGCCGGTCAGCTGTCGGGGCCGGCAGTGTTCGCGTCTCGGCCGCTCGCCGGGGCCGACCTCCCCGCCCCCTCTTTCTCCTCCTCCTCTTTCTGACCGCTCAGAGCCGGCCCGACAGACTGATGCGTCTCCTAAACTCTGCGCCTCAGCATCGCCACAATGTTGCCATTCGGCTGCTGACGTCGGCGACTCCACGAGGGACGTAAACACGGGCACGTGCCGCACGCTGGTGACGCGACGGCGGCGGCGCGCGCACCGCCCAGTGCCGCCCCTAGGCGTCCCCGACCGGCTCCTGCGAGCGGCTGCGCTCCCTACTCTCCGATTCTGCGCAGCTTGGTCGAGGTGTTGGAGCCCGCGACCGGCGGCTTGCTGTCTTCTGAAGGTGGTGAGTGGCAGGTGTGTCCTGCGGGAGAGATGGCCTCCGAACCCCGGGGAAAGAGGAACAAATGCTGAGGAACTGAGACTTTTGAAACTCTAGGCGTTCAAAGCGACCCTGAAATGTAAATTTGCCTCCATTCGCTCTGAGGGAGTCGGGAGGGATAACTCCTGTATTCACCCAGTAACGTTATGGGAACTATGTCCTAAACTTTATTGGGTTCCCCCAGACGGTTCAATTCTACTGTAACACCCTTGAGACAAAAGATAAGAAAGGAAGGTGCCTAAAGACAACCCAGTAGAACTTCAAAACAAAATGAAATGAAAATTCTGTCATGTCCTAGTACAGCAGTGTTTTACATTTCAGTCCATCCAGTGTTTTATTCCTTCAGGTTTCATCACTGTGTACTGTTCTGTGAACTTCATTTTCAGGTCACCGGGCTTGAGCCCTTTTGAAGTTTTATTCAATTACCAGAGTTCCCAGAGTGTGCTCCCCCCCAAAAAACCCATATAAATCTGAATAACTCTACCATTCATACTAAACTATGATGAAACACATGTTAAAATTGCCTTCTGGATCTTATTGCCATTCTGATTAGTCTCCAGTTTATATGGCAAGTATTTTGTATCCACAGTAAAGTACAATGGGAATTAACGTGTTCTTTTATGTTTATCTGCATTTCTAAAGTATACACAAAACTCTTTGCATTAAACTTGCATTTTCAGCTATACATGTTGTTAGATGCCCTCCAGTCACTTCCACCTCATAGTGACCCTATGTACAATACTGCCCAGTCCTGTGCCATCCTCACAATTGTTTCTGTGTTTGAGTCCATTGTTGCAGTCACTGTGTCAGTCCATCTTGTTGAGGGTCTTGCTCTTTTTTGCTGACCCTCTGCTTTGCCAAACATGGTGTCCTTTTCCACAACTAGCTACTCGTAGTTGAGTGTTATCCTGACACCTGAATAAACGGCCAAAAGTTTTAGCCCTGTCACTCAGCTTTGACCTAAAGGGGGAAAAAGGCTTTTTTTAGGGGGGCAGGATGAGCAAAAAGGACTTTGGTTTCTTAATCTTTTATAGTTCTTTGTATGGAACCATAGACTTTCAAAGCTTCTAACTATGACCTTGTGTCACCTCTCAAATACAAATCAAGAATATACCTTTTGAAAGGCAAGAAGAAAGAGGGAGAACCCTTTGCAAATCTGAATCACTAACTAAGCAAACCTTTTCTGCTAAAAAAGTCACTGGTGAAGGTTTTTCTGATGAAAAGTTACTGCTGATGATCACTAGATCTCTTGAATACATTTTAACTAGTTGCCATGGAGTGGATTTTGACTCATGGTAACCCCATGTGTGTCGCAGTAGAAATGTGCTCTGGAGGGTTTTCAATAGCTGATGTTTCAGAAGTAGATCACTGGGCCTTTCTTCTGAGGCATCTCTGGGTGGACTCAAACCTCCAACCTTTTTGTTAGCAACCTAGAGCATTAACCGTTCACACCACTCGGGAACTTCTGCATATATTATAAAAACAAAACAAAACAAAACCCATTGCCGTTGAGTCGATTCCGACTCATAGTGACCCTATGGGACAGAGTAGAACTACCTCATAGGGTTCCCAAGGAGCAGCTGGTGGATTCGAACTGCCGACTGTTTGGGTACCAATGCCACCAGGCCTCCACATACATTATAGATAGGTATAAATACTGAGAATAAATGCTAACAGTATGTTTATTGGAAATATTTTTATTTACGTGTACAGTCGTGTTGTTTAACATCCACGATACGTTCTGTGAAATAGGATTTCGCAGAATGTGATTTGGATGTTGTGCGAACATGCCTAAATCGCAAGCAATAGCATTCACTGATTTTCTACGTTCATGTTCTTTAATAACCTTTTGTTTCACTACCAAATCGATACTTCTTTGCCTCTTGCTGCTGTTACCACTAGCACTGGTTTTGCTGCGTTTGAGAACCTTGATGCACTTCATGGTAATATTTTTGAAAGAAAACTAAACAGCTAACGCTGCAACACTTTAAGAGACTCATGATACACAAGATTGGATGCTGCTGCCTACGAGTCAAAAGCACACGCTGTTACATGGTAAACTTTTTATTTGTAAGTAGGGAAAGTTCACATTAAAATAATGATAGAAAGTACAGTACATACATAAGCCAGTAACATAGGCGTTTACTGTAACTATTAAGACATATGTATTATAGGTTATATATGTACTGTACCATTATATGCCTGGCAGTGCAATCACTTTGTATACAAGAGACATGAGATACATGTGTTGCGTGTGGGAAGCTGTTGCGTTTGCTATGTCCGGTTATGTCCACTACGTTCTGTTCTCCGATTTGGATTTCTGAACTCTATTATAACTTTATGGGACCATGGAGGTAGTGTGGTTGGACATTGCCCAAATGGACGTTACACAGCACACGACTGTGTATTAATTTTAATTGGTCCTTGGTGGCGTAGTAATTAAAGTGCTTGGCTACTAACTGAAAGGTCGGTGGTTCAAACTCACCAGCCGCTCCGTGGAAGTGAGATGTGGCAGTCTGCTTCCATAAAGATTTACAGCCTTTGAAACCCTATGGGACAGTTCTCCTCTGTCCTATAGGGTTGCTGTTGACTCAACGGCAGTAAGTTGCGTTTTGGATATTAAATTTGCAGTATTTATTCACAGACATAAAATTGTGTCTTATAACGCTAGAAAAAATTAGTTTGTGGTCATACAGCTGTTAAGTATTTTCTTCCAATATCCTGGCCACTGTATTTTCTCAAAAGAGAGATGTTTCAATGTTTCTCATTTCCTTTAAGTAATTGTTATCCTAGAAATGGAAAGAAACAACCTAAAATTCCCATGGTAGGTTACTGTAGTACTCTACAATTCTTTTTTAGATCTGTATCTGATTGTCAAGCAAGGTCTGAGTTTGTATTTTCCTCCTTGGGAATAAGTGAAGCTACAGAAAAGCCACATACACCATGTAAACCTTGAAAGGGCTCGAAAACTATTATCTCTGTTTGAAGTTTTTAAAACTATTGAGGACTGTTAGGTAACCCGGGAAATGCTTTAACTTGTTAGGCCTTTTAATAAAAATGATATTTACATAGAGATTTTCGAATGACATAGCATTTTCATGTATATGTTCATTTTATCTTTACAATGATCATGTAATGTAGGTATAAAAGGAATAAGTATGTTTAATTTTACAAGTAAGACAACAGTAGCTCTAATTAGTTAGACCACATATCCCAGGGTTGGGAGCAGGGAACGACTTGAATTCAGGGGCCTGATTCCTAATCTGTGCCAGTTAGATTCTCCCAGAAGCAGACACTGAGAAGAAGGAATCTAAAGGTTTATTGGGGATGGGGTGGGGGTAGGGGTTAACACCTGTGAAAGAAATGGAAGCACGATTGAGTGGGCTAGTCCCACAGGAAGCTCCTCAAAGCAAAAATTTCCCCTTAAGGAAGTTCCCCCACTGGGTAGAAATGGTTAGCTCTTGCTCAGTCATTGGCTGGGGACAACCCCAAGGAAAACACAGCCTGAAAACCTGAAGCTGACTCTTGGGATACTAATAGCTAGGGACTGTCAGCTAACCACACTCCTTGCAGCTGAGCGGTAAGTCCTTTCTTAAAGGAAGATCTGAGTGATGTATCTCATGTCTTCCACAGTTTATCTTGTGTGTCACGTGGATCCACTTCTCCATAACAGATTTAGGGAGCAGCTCCACCAGAGCTCTGGTGGGCCTTTTTTCCTGAGGGGAAATTTAGAAAAAGGAGGTTAGTGGGATAAACAACAGACTCCATTGCTGCAATTGGTCTCATGGCCACGACTGGTACTCATCATCTCCCTCCTCCACTGTTCATTCTAAAGTCCCCTCACCCTCTGCTGCCTCAGTGGCTCACCTGGTATTGTGTCACAAACCCTCATTCCTAAGAGGGCTGAACTGCTGGTAAGCTCAGCAATGTGTAGCCTCCATTGCTACATTACTACATTTGTCACAGTTAGGCAAGGGCATAGCAAGAGGCACCCAAGTGAGTCACCTGAGTTCCACACACATTTATCCCTACCTCCTCCTGCTGATCAGGTTCAGTTATCCCTGACAAGTTGACGACTCCTCTTCTTGCCTGATGTTCCCTGGCTACAAAGAGACCAAAGTGTCCAGACAGCAGCTGTAGTTTGTAGTTCATTGGGAGCTTTGCTTTGTCTCCTGGCAAGAATGCAACCATCTTGGGGACCAAGACCACTAACCCTGCAGAATCCAGAGCTGTGAGGACCCCCAGTGGGTCACTAAAAGTGATGGTAAGTGAGTTCACTCCTGCTTCTACCCCTTGGTACCTGAACCTGTGTATTCTTCCTATTGAGGACACAGTGCCGTATAAAGGTCTGTGACTCAATGCCTATACCATGTCCTGGAGGATGGTATCCCCATCCTTGCCGAGTATTTCCTCTGAGCTGATGCTTCAGCTGCACCTTCAGTGTACCATTCCAACATTCTTTTAAGCCAGCAGGTTCTAGATGGAGAGGTATATGATATGACAAGTGGGTCTGCAGAGTGGTTTCTCTGGTCGGATACTATGTTGTATTTCATGTCTGTGCATCAGGTATTCTATAGGTGGCTTAATAGTGGTGTTAGCTGAGGCTTTGCAGGACTGTTTGGAAAGGCAAACTTATACCCTGAGTAAGTGTCTATTCCTGTGAGAAAAAACACTAGCTCTTCTAGATGAAAGCATCCAGGGTAGCCAGTTTGTGACCAAGTGACTGGTTGGCCTTCACAAGGAATAATGCCATTCATATTGGGGGCTCAGCGTTGGTCTCTGTTCCTGGCAGGTTGAACATTCAAAGACAGCAGTCACTAGATCAGCCTTGGTAAATGGGGGTCAGTGTTTTTTTAACCCATGCAAAGACCCCATCTCTGCCAATGTGGCTACGTCATCTGTTTGCCTCATGCCAGCAAACATCATTTGGCCAAGTTATTTTGTCCACCTGGTTATTTGGTGCCCATTCTATTTGGGTGGTTTCTGGTGGACACCTTGTGCCCACTCTCATATGTCCATCTGCATGTATCTATCCCAGACCTGCTTGTCTCTGATCTTTTAGTCTTTTTCCTACCAGGCCACTGATCATTCATCGCAGTCCATGAGTCCGTATATATTTTAACTTTAGGTCACTTCTCCTTTTATACAAAATGGATGACCAGGTGCACCTCCTGAAGCACTACTTGTTAGAAAGATTTTCCCTCATCACTGTCTTTCAGAGCCCCCACTGAATAAGGCTGTAATGCAGCCAGTACCCACTGTCAGTTTGTACCCACATACCAAAACAACCAATCAATAAACCAAGCTAAGGCTTTTTCCTCCACCTTCTGCTGTTAATATGAACTATAGTGTGAACTGAGGGAGGCCTCTGGTACTCATGGTGGGTGCCATGTTGAGACATTGTTATGCCATGGAGGTCTGGGATAACTGCTCATGCAGTTTGCTTGTGCCTTCTCTTCCTGTTTGTGCTTAGCCCTAGATGTACCTTTCCCATCTCATGATAGACTGCTAGGCCTGCCTGACTTTATAACTTCTTGTCCAACTCATGATGGGCAGTTTCAGACTCATGATCGCTTGTTATTCCAAGTTCAAGTGTTCCATCTCTGTCAGAGCCCGTTAGCATACTAGAAGCTGTTTTATGAAAAGTGTGTGTAATCCTGTGCTGCAGATGGTATAACTTGCTCTCTAACCTCAGGCACCTGGGTTGTGATTCTTCTACTGGGGTTTGCCCTAAACTCCACACTGTATCTTTTTCTACTACTGACATCTCAAATACCCTAGACTCTGCTGGGATCATTTGTCTCAAGCAGCAGGGCTTGAGATCCATTCTGTCCTCTGGGCCCCACTCAAAGTTGGCAGCCTTCCATATCACCTGATATATGGGCTAGAGCAGTTTTCCTAGGAGCGGAATATGTTGCCTCCAAAAGCCGAAGAGGCCTAACACTCATTGTGCTTCCTTCATTGTAGTAGGGGAATGCACAAGGCAAAAATTTGTCCTTTAGAAAGAAACTCAACAAAGGTACTGTATTGGTCATCTAGTGCTGCTATAACAGAAACACCACAAGTGGGTGGCTTTAACAAAGAAAAATTAATTTCTTGATGAAAGTAGGCTAAAAATCCAAATTCAGGATGTCATCTCCAGTGGAAGGCTTTCTCTCTCTGTCAGCCTTCTCATTAATCTTCCCCCGGACTAGGAGCTTCTCCACACAGGGACCCCAGGTCCAAAGGATGTGCTCTCCTCCTGGTACTGCTTCCTTGGTAGTATGAGGTCCCCATGTCTGTCTATTCTCTTCTCTCTTTTATATGTCAAGAGATTGCCTCAGGACACAATCCAATGTTGTAGATTGAGTCCTGCCTTACTAACACAACTGCCACCTATCCTCCCTCATTAACATCATAGAGGCAGGATTTACAACATATAGGAAAATCACACAGTACTGGGAATCATGGCCCAGCTAAACTGATACACACATTTTTTGGGGGATATAATTCAATCCATGACAGATACAGAAGACCTAAGGGCACAATCAGCCAACTTGACCTCATAGACATATATAGAATACCCCACCCAACAGCTGCAAAGTACACATTCTTTTCCAACCCACATGGAATGTTCTCCAGAATAGACTACATCTTAGGCCACAGAGCAACCCTCAACAAAATCCAAAACATTCAGATAATACAAAGTATCTTCTCTGACCACAGCACCATCAAGATAGAAATTAACAACAGGAAGAGCAAGGAAAAAAAAAAAAAAAACTAAATGGAAACTGACTAACACCATCATTATAAACCACTGGGTAATAGAAGAAATCAGAGATAGAATAAAAAAATTTCTAGAATCAAACAAGAATGAAAATACATCATACCGAAACCTTTGGGACACAGCAAAGGCAGTCCTCAGAGGACAATTTATAGCAATAGATGCACACACCAAAAAAGAAGAAAGGGACAAAATCAAAATATTAACTACACAACTCAAACAAAGAGAAAGAGAACAGCAAAAAAAAGCCCACAGCCACCAGAAAAAAGGAAATAATAAAGAACAGAGCAGAAATAAATGAAATAGAGACTAGAAAAACAGTAGAAAGAATCAACAAAACCAAAAGTTGGTTCTTTGAAAGGATCAACAAAATCAACAAACCACTGGCCAGAATGATAAAAGAAAAACAGGAGAGGACGCAAATAACCCAAATAAGAAATGACATGGGCAACATTACAACAGACCCAACTGAAATACTAAGGATCGTAACAGAATATTATATAAAACTATACTCCAACAAATTTGAAAACCTAGAGGAAATGGATAAATTTTTAGAAACACACTAACTGCCCAAACTATAACAAAGTGATGTTGAAAGTCTGAACAGACCGATAACAAGAGAAGAGATTGAAAAGGTAATAAAAAAAACTTCCAACAAAAATGCCCTGGCCCAGATGGCTTCACTGGAGAATTCTACCAAACATTCAGAGAAGAGCTTACACAAGTACTACTCAAACCTTTTCAGAACATAGAAAAGGAAGCAACACTTCCAAATTCATTCTATGAAGCCAGCATAACCCTGATACCAAAACCAGGCAAAGACACCACAAAAAAAGAAAATTACAGACCAGTATTTCTCATGAATATAGATGCAAAAATTCTCAACAAAATTCTAGCCAATAGAATTCAGCATCGTATAAAAAAATAATAATACACCACAACCAAGTAGGTGCCATACCAGGTTTGTAGTGTGGTTTGACGTTAGAAAATCAATCAACGTAATCCACCACATAAAAGGAAATAAAATAATTACATGATCATCTCAATTGATGCATAAAAGGCATTCAACAAAGTCCAACACCCATTCCTGATAAAAACTTTCAATGAAATAGGTATAGAAGGGAAATTTCTCAACATAATGAAGGGCATCTATGCAAAACGAACAGCCAATATCATTCTTAATGGAGAGAGGCTGAAAACATTCCCGTTGAGAACAGGAACAAGACAAGGATGCCTTTTATCACCACTCCTATTTAACATTGTGCTGGAAATCCTAACTAGAGCAGTAAGGCAAGAAAAAGAAATAAAGGGCATCCAAATTGGTAATGAAGAAGTTAAACTGCCCCTATTTGCAGATAATATGATGCTGTACATAGAAAACCCAAAAGACTCCATGAGAAGAGTACTTGAACTAATAGATTCAGCAAAGTAGCAAGATACGAGATAAACATACAAAAATCAGTTGGATTCCTATACACCAATAAAAAGAACAATGAAAAGGAGATCAGGAAAACAATACCATTTATAATAGCCTCTAAAAAAATAAAACACTTAGAAATAAATCTAACCAGGGATGTAAAAGACCTATACAAAGAAAACTACGAAACACTACTGTGAGAAACCAAAAGAGACCTACATAAATGGAAAAACATACCATACTCATGGATAGGTAGACTCGACATTGTGAAAATGACAGTTCTACCCAAAGCAATTTACCGATACAATGTGATCCTGATCCAAATACCAAGGACATTCTTTAAAGAGATGGAAAAACTAATCATTAACTTTATATGGAAAGGGAAGAAGCCCCGGATAAGTAAAGCACTACTGAGGAAGAAGAATAAAGTAGGAGGACTCACACTACCTGACCTCAGAACCTACTATACAGCTATGGTGGTCAAAACAGCCTGGTGCTGATACAACAGATACATTGACCAGTGGAATAGAATTGAGAACCCAGATGTAAATCCATCCACCTGCGGTCACCTGATCTTTGACGAGGGCCCAAAGTCCATCAAATGGGGAAAAGAGTCTTTTTAACAAATGGTGCTGGCAAAACTGGATGTCCATCTGGAAAAAAATGAAACAGAACTCATACCTCACACAATATGCAACAACTAATTCAAAATGGATCAACGACCTAAATATAAAGCCAAGAATTATGAAGTTCGTAGAAGAAAACACAGGGTCAATGTTAGAGGCCCTAATGCACGACATTAACAGGATGCAAACCATAATCAATAACACACAAACTCCAGAAGATAAGCTAGATAACTGGGATCTTCTAAAAATTAAACACTTACGCTCATCAAACAACTTCACCAAAAGAGGAAAAAGAGAACTTACAGACTGGGAAAAAATTTTTGGACATTACAAATCAGACAAAGGTCTAATCTCTAAAATCTAGAAGAAAATCCAGCAGCTCTACAACAAAAAGACAAATAATCCAATTAAAAAATGGGCAAGGGATTTGAACAGACATTTCACCAAAGAAGACATCAAGTGGACAACAGACACGTGAGGAAACGCTTGAGATCACTAGCCATTAGAGAAATGCAAATAAAAACCACAATGAGATACCATCTCACCCTGGCATTACTGGCATGAATGAAAAAAACTCGAAATAACAAATGTTGGAGAGTCTGTGGGGAGATCGGAACTCTTATGCACCGCTGGTGGGAATGCAAAATGATACAACCATTTTGGAAAACGATATGGCACTTCCTTAGAAAGCTAGAAATAGAAATACCATACAATCCAGCAATCCCACTTCTAGGAATATATCCTAGAGAAATAAGAGCCGTTACACAAATAGACATATGAACACCCATGTTCATTGCAGCATTGTTCATAATAGCAAAATTATGGAAACAACCTAGATGCCCATTAACAGATGAATGGATAAACAAACTATGGTACATACACACGATGGAGTATCACACGACGATAAAGAACAACGATGAATCTGCGAAGCATCTCGTAACATGGATGAATCTGGAGGACATTTTGCTGAGTGAAATAAGTCAATTCCAAAAGGATGAATATTGTATGAGGCCACTGCTGTAAAAACTCACGAAAAGGTTTACATGCAAAAAGAAACAATCTTTGCTGTTTATGAGGGAGGGGAGGGGTGGTGGGGAGGAAACTAAATACACAGTAGATAAGTGGTAACTTTGGTGAAGGGTAAGAGTACACAGTACTGGGGAAGCCAGCACAACTTGTACAAGGCAAGGTCATGGAAGCTCCATAGACACTTCCAAACTCCCTGAGGGACTGAATTGCTGGGCGGAGGGCTGTGGGGACCATGGTCTTGGGAAACATCTTGCTCAATTGGCATAACACACTTTATAAAGAAAACGTTCCACATTCTACCTTGGTGAGTAGCGTCTGGGGTCTTAAAAGCCTGTGAGCAGCCATCTAAGATACTCCACTGGTCTCAACCCTTCAGGAGCAAGGGAGAATGAAGACAACAAGATACAAGGGAAAGATTAGTCCAGAGGACTAATGGACCGCAACTACCGCGGCCTCCACCACACTGAGTCCAGTACAGCTAGATGGTGCCTGGCTACCACCACTGACTGCTCGGATAGGGATCACAACAGAGGGTCCCGGACAGAGCTGAAGAAAAATACAGAACAAAATTCTAACTCACAAAAAAAGACCAGACTTACTGTCCTGACAGAGACTGGAGAAACCCCAGGAGTATGGCCTCCCAACACCCTTTTAGCTAAGTAATGAAGTCACTCCTGAGTCAACCAGAGATTAGACAGTCCCATAAAACAAAAAGAGATTAATGGGGCACAGCCGCCCAGGACAAGGACTAGAAGGCAGGAGGGACAGGAAAGCTGGTAATAGGGAGCTCAAGGTCAAGAAGGGAGAGTGTTGACATGTCGTGGGGTTGTTAACCAATGTCATAAAACAATATGTGTACTGTTTAATGAGAAACTATTCTGTAAACCTTCATCTAAAGTACAATTAAAAAAATTTTAAAAAAAAGGAAAAGAAAGATTTGTCCTTTACTTTGAAGGTAATATCCTGGCATGCACCTGGTCCCTGAATGCCCAGAAACTTCACTGAGTTGTCAAGTGTCTGAATTTTTGTAGAGTATTATCTCCCTCCCTCTAGAGCACGTATGTCTTACCAGGGTCTCCAGTCTCCTAGCATCCTCTTAACTTATGGTGCCAGATCAGCATGGTGTCATCAGTGTAATGGATCAGTGTGATGTTCTGTGATACATCCAGATGGTCCAGATGTCTTCAAGCTATATTATGACAGATGGTGGTGGAGTTAACTGCTCTGGAGCAGACTGTTTCTGATCTTTCCTGACTGGGATAGAAAAGAACACATTTGCCAAATCAATAGCCACGTATTATTGATTGCATTAATCTGCTGTAGCAAAGAAACCACATCTGATTGGGCAGCTGTGGTCAGGGCTACTTCTTGATTGAGTTAGCAGTAGTCTCCAGTATCTGTCTGGTTTCCACAGGGACCAAACAAGCAAATTAAATAGAGATAATGTTAGGGACCACCATGCCTGCATCTTTGAGTGGCACTAATTTCAGCTATCCATCTCTAGGGTGAGATACTGTTGTAATCAACTACTTTCATGGAAGGGAGGGCAGTTTCAGAGGCTTCCGCTTGGGCCTTCTCCAATATAGTAAGACTTATGCCACAGGTCCAGTGTGTGGGTTACTCCAACTGCCAAATATGTCAATCCCAATTATATATTTGAGGAACAGAGAGTGACAACCATGTGAGTTCACAGATCCATTGGACCTAGACTTTGGCCAGGGTTCCATTTATTACCTGCCCCCTGTATGCCTTCACTCTAACACAGAGCCCATAGTGAAGTTTCTTTGGGTATCAATGTCTACTCAGTCCCTGTCTCGAACAGTCCTTGAAATGCTTGAGCATTCCCCTTTACCCAGTGAAGAATCAGGGTTCTTTCCTCTGGGACCCAGCCATCTCTTCCAAAAACCAGCACCAGGTCTGAAAACTGGCTCAGGTCCAGAAACTGGGCAAGGGACTTTATTGGGGGAACTGCCCTCAGCCCCCTGCTCAGCCATTCTTGCTCTATTTTGCTTATGTAAAGCAGTGAGGAGCTCTTGCGGCTCAGTGGTTAAGTGCTCTGCTGCTAAACAAAAGGTCGGCGGTTTGAACCCACTAGCTGCTCCTCAGGAGAAAGACATGGCAGTCTGTTTCTGTAAAGATTACAGCTTTGGAAACCCTGTGGGGCAGTGCTACACTGTCCTACAGGGTCTCTATGAGTCAGAATCGACTTGATGGCAGTGGGTTTGGTTTTGGTTTTGGTATATTAAGCAGCGCCTGTTAGCTGCCCAGCTATTTAGCTCCTAGGGATCCTGCGTTCTATTAACCATCTCTATATCTGTGGGCATTGGGACCCTCTGGCTTCTGATGGTCAAGTGCTACCATCTGGCTTCTATTGCTCGGGAGATGTCTCATCCCATTGCTATCAGTGAGCCAAATTCCCTGGCCTGCAGAGGAGAACCACACTGAACTTAGTGATGCTGCGGCTCCTTTCATCAGCACACATCTGATTCCCTTGGTGAATGGTGTGTCTTTGGGCCTTTCTGAGGCACATACTCTGTTGGCCTTCTGGCCTTGCATAATATATCCATTCCAGCTTGTTCACTTCCCTGAGCTTTTTACTCCGTTTCTCTTTTGTATCCCATGACAATTCAAGTATTTCAACTTAGGCTCAGTGAGAGCCATTCCTTTTTCCAGGCTGTTAGGAGATACCCTAGCAGCAAGTTTATATCATGCACTGGGGTCCTTGCCTTGGTGGTCAATTATCTTGTCCTGAGAGAATGACCTCAAGTCAATGAACTATTGTTAGTTACCCATGGCTTTTCATTGTTAGTTTGTAGGGTGATGATGCAACTTAGTAGCAACCCTCAAATTCCATCCTTATATTTATCATTCCCTTTACATTTAAAATGCCTAAGTCACTGCACCAGCCAGGCATTTCTGTCCATTCCTACATTGTTCCACTTCACCACCAGTGAAAGTTTTAGAAATTGGGCTGTCACTTTTTGCCAGGCGCTGTCGTTGCTCTACTCATCACCCAGAATGGAGTCCTTATTGCTATCCAGGCGGTGTGTCATCGAGTCCTGAACCCTATCTTACTGCCTGCTTTCTTGGACTACTTCTGGTACCAACCATGTCAGTTAGGCTCTATGGGAAGCAGGTACTGAGACAGAATTAGGAGTGTAAAAGGTTTATGGGGAGGAACACCTATGAAAGAAAAATAAAGGAAGCAGGATTGGACAAGGAGAGTCATCAGATTGTGATGCAGACTTAACAAAGTCTCTGACAGCCCAGTGGGGAGCTCTGGAGCAAAGGTCTGTTAGAGGAGGTATAAGTTGGGTGGAAATGGCTAGGCCCTTGTACCACTGGCTTGCTCAGCCATTTGGCGGGGGCTGCCCCAGAGCAAGCAGTACCACCACCTGTTCAGTCATTTGCTTGAGGCTACCCCAAGAAGAACACGATCATAGCTACCATTGTCACAGCTGATCATTGGCCAGGGGCCACCACAAGTAGAGTGTAACCTCAGTTCAGAAGCTGAGGCGAATCCTGAAAGTGCTGTCAGTTAACTACACTCCTCGCAGCTGGGTAGCTGTGTAGTCCTTTCTTGAAGGGGTATTAGAGTACTGTATGTCCATGTCTGCCGTAACTATGCTTTCTAGTATTTTACATTGTATCAATTATGGCCAGTTATACTTATTTTAAAACTATGGGATTATCCATAGTTCATCTTTTCTTAGTTTAATTAAAAAAAAAATGACTTCCGGGCAACATGGCGCTATAGGCAGAAGCACCACGCCATCCCTCCACAGCAAAGATCTGAAAAACTAAGCCAAATAGAGAAAACTACAATCCTGAAACCCTGAGCATCAAAGAGATAAAGAACTCAGCCAAGCACTGAATGGAGTAAGAAACTGGCAGAGAACAGAGAGTGAGGAGAGATATATGCAGAGGTCCCTTATCAACTAACACAGCATGGATCTGCCATCTTGGACCCCTATCAGAGACCGGTGAACAGAGGGTATGAGAAAGCAGCTTCATGGAGCTTCCAGCAGGAGACAGAACAACCGTCTCTCATCTCTCCACTCCGACGGCAGGCTCCCTTAGCACTCTTTTTTGTTTGTATGTTTTTGGCCCCTGTTCCTCTCTGCTGTCTCTCATACCCATCTTAGCTCCACACATCAAAATCTCCCCCCTCCATCCTGCCTAACTGCACCATGCGCTGAACATCACACCACCAAGCAGCCCAGGCATGGCCTACTGGAACCCGCCCTGCACTGATTACCAGCCCACCCTGGTGGCCATAGTAAGTGCCACAAACCACCCATCCCAGCAATTCCTCTTCAGCTAGACCTGCTCTGCTGTACTACATCTGAGCAACTGACCCTGCCAGTTGGAGAAGGAGGTGAAAAGTATCATGCTCACAGACGAGTAAACAACAGAGAACACACAGCCTGCCATCTCAGACATAGCCAAATAAAACAAAAAAACAGGATGAAACAAACAAATCTACAATCAATAAACAAGGAAAATAACTACCAAAATGTCCTGAAGACAGCAGACAGTATCAAAACATTTACAAAAACAGGACAGGATGCTTCCAGTAGGCATCCAAAATAAAACAACAGATGACTTTCCAGTAGAAGAAAAGGCACTTGAACTACCTGATAAGGAATTCAAATCTCTAATAGTCAGAGCTATCCAAGAGTTGAAACAAAAAGCAGACAAAAATGAGGAAAAAATAGACAAATTCATGGAAAAGGCAGACAAATTCATGGAAAATACAAACAAATGGAAGAATTCAGGAAAATAATGCAGGAACAAAATGCCAAAATAAATTCACAACTAGAAATCATACAAAAACAACGATTAGAAATCTAAAAGATAAACAATAAGATTTCAGAAATGGAAAGTGTCACAGAAGGGCTGAGGAGCAGATTTGAAATGGTGGAAGACAGGGTCAGCAAAATTGATGACAAACACTTGGATACAACTCTGAGGAAAACTCAGAAAAAAGAACAAAGAAAAATGAAGAGACCTTGAGAATTATGTGGGATACAATCAGAAGCAAAAATTTTCAAGTGATCAGAGTTCCAGAACGGGGAGAAAACAGAAAACACAGAGAAGATCATTGAAGAACTGCTGACAGAAAACTTCCCCAATATCATGAAAGATGAAAAGCTGGCCATCCAAGGAGCTCAACGAACCCCATACAGGATAGACCCCAAAAGAAGATTACCAAGGCATATCATAATCACACTTGTGAAAACCAAAGACAAAGAATCCTGAGAGCAACTCGAGAAAAACAATAAGTCACATACAGAGGAGAAACAATAAGACTAAGCTCAGATTATTCAGCAGAAACCATGCAGACAAGAAGGCAATGGGATGACATATATAAAACCTTGAAAGAAAAAAATTGCCAGCCAAGAATAACATATCCTGCAAAACTCTTGTTCAAATATGATGGTGAAATTAGGACATTTCCAGCTAAACAGAAATTAAGGGAATATGTAAACAAGAATTATTAAAGGGAGTCCTTTGATCTGAGAAGAAACAACATCAGCTCACAGGCTGAATCTAGGATGCAGGATCGTACCAGCCAGGTACCGATCTAGGAAATGAACGCTCAAGGACTATCCAAAGCCAAAAGAAATACAACAGGGAATCAGAGCAGTTAATCTGCAAATGACAACAACATCAGAACAATAAAAGAGGGAATAAACAGTGGAGGTATAGAACCTTCTAATGGAAAAGAAGGCACGGCGATACCAAGTAATAATAGATAAGTGATAACTTTGGTGAAGGGTAAAACATTACACAGTACTGGGTAAGCCAGCACAATTTGTACAAGGAAAGGTCATGGAAGTTCCATAGACACATCCAAACTCCTTGAGGGATTGAATTGCTGGATTGAATTGTTGTCTCGGGGAACATCTAGCTCAGTTGTCATAACACAGTTTTAAAGACAATGGTCTACATTCTACCTTGGTGAGTAGCGTCTGGGGTCTTAAAAAGCCTGTGAGCAGCCATCTAAGATACTTCACTGGTCTCACCCCTTCGGGAGCAAGGGAGAATGAAGAGAACAGGATCCAAGGAAAAGATTAGTCCAGAGGACTAATGGACCACAGCTACCACCACTGACTGCTCTGACCGGGATCACAACAGAGGGTTCTGGGCAGAGCTGGAGAAGGATGTAGAACAAAATTCTAACACACAAAAAAAAGACCAGATTTACTGGCCTGAAAGACACTGGAGAAACCCTGAGAGTATGGTCCCTGGACACCCTTTTAACTCAGTGGTGAAGTCACTCCCAAGGTTCACCGTTCAGCCTGGAAGTGGACAGCCCCATAAAACAAAATGGGACTAATGAGACACAGTAGTTCAGGGACAAGGACTAGAAGGCAGAAGGGGACAGGAAAGCTGGTGATAGGGAACCCAAGGTTGAGTAAGGACAGTGTTGACATGTCGTGGGGTTGTTAACCATTGTTGGAGGGCAATATGGGTACTAACTGTTTAATGAGAAATTATTTTGTTCTGTAAACCTTTGTCTAAAGTGAGAATAGGAGCACAACTGGAAGAATGTAACTGATGTCACTGAATTATACATGTAGAAATTTTTGAAATGGTTTATCTTTGGCTATGTGTATTTTCACCAAAAAAGTCCTCCAAGGTCGGGAAGGGAGAGTGTTGACATGTCATGGGGTTGTTAACCAATGTCATAAAACCGTATGTGTACTGACTGTTTAATGAGAAACTATTTGTTCTGCAAACCTTCACCTAAAGTATAATAAAAAAATTTTTTTTTGAAAGAAGTCCAAATCAGTGACCATCAAGTAAGTTCTAACTCATGGTGACACCATGTGTGTCAGAGTAGAACTGTGCTCTGTAGGGTTTTCAGTGGCTGATTTTTTGGAAGTAAATTGCCAGGACTTTCTGTCTAGTCATCTCTGGGTAGACTCAAACTTCTAACCTTTCATGTAGCAGCCAAGCTCGTTAACCATCTGCACCATGCAGGGACTCCTTTCTTCGCTTAGGTCCTCTAAAAAGCAGAGCTACTGGCAAGTATTACTGTGCTAATACTTAATTTGAAAGGTACAAGTCCCAAATCATGAGAGTGAGGAAAAAAAGAAGAAAGGAAGTCAGGAAGGATGTGAAGCTATGAGAAGTGATGCAGGCCTGCACTGGCACCACTTTACGGTGAGCTGTGTGAAGGGACACAGCAGGTCACATGTATGCTCCCTCAACAAGAGGACTTCTCCAGAAGGAATGCAAGAAGAATCATGAAGTAAACAGAATGGAGAAAGAAGGGAAATGTGTGTCTGCCTGGCTTCTTCCCATCTTCCATTTCCCAAAAGTCAAATTTCACCCCAGGGGGTGCACACACTTCCAGGTTGCACCAGCCAGCCCTCAGTAAGCCACAGTCTGCGCCTTGTATGTGGCATTTCACCAAAGTCTGGAAATGGGGGTGTTTCAACATGAATAGGTTCAGTATGTGGGGCACGTGGGCCATGCAAGCCTGGGCTTACTTGGATTGCAGCCAGCTCTGGGAGTTTGCAAAGGCAGCAGCCGGGGGGTGGTCTGAGGTACAGGCAGTACCTTCAGAAAGAAAGAGGTAGTTGAGGAAAGCTTAGATGTCTGATAAAATTTTATTTTAAAGTTTGACAGTGTCTAAGAGTAACATGCTTAATTAAAGGACTTTAATACTTAAATATTAAAAAAAAAACATGTTATTATGAAAGCAGTACATGTTCATTGGAGATAAAATTAAAATGACAGATAAACCAAAACAAGAAACTTTAGATAACTACCTAGAGAAAACCACTTTAAAAACCTCGGTGTATTATCTTTTTATACAGTTATGTACAAAAATGAAATCCCACTGTAAATACTAGTATGTAAACTCTCTTTTTCACTTATTGTATCTTGACTATGTTAATATTCATCTTCAATATAATTTTTAAAGAACTCCATTGTATATATATATATGTATACAATATTTTATCAATTCCCTCAGAACAATATTCAAGTTGTCATCAGTTATGTCCTCACAGTTAAATCATTGAACACATCCTTAATTATTTCTCTTCTTCTTCTTAATGATGTATCTAGGGAATCCTTTGAAATCCATACACTTAACCACTCTGGTAGACCCTCCAAGAAGCAAATACCAAGATGGGATTTGATGTATAAGACATTTATTGGGGAAAATACCTGTGAGAGAAAATTGGGATGAAGGTAGAGAAAAGGGGAGAGCTGTTAGATTGTGATGCAGGTCTGACCCCACGTGAAGGAGGGGAGAAGAAAGGAAAGTTTGGTAGGAAACACCTTAGACTACCATGCAGTCTGAGAAAGTTTTGGTGAGGCCAATAGGGAGTCCTCAAGCTAAAGTCAGTAGTCAGAGGAGTTTTCTGTCTCACAGGAACAAGCTGGCCTTAGTATCCTTTCACATTCAATCATTGGATGGAAGCAGCCTTTGGGAAGATTCAGAACACAGCAGCCGGGACCATCAGTCACTTATACTGGGAGATCTGAGAGGCACATTCTCATGGTTGCCACAAACACCATCTGTGCTTTCAGAAAACTTGCTACTCTTCACTCATTGATTCATGACACATTGAGGACACAAATATGAATATGATGTGGTGCTCACATTCTAGTACTTGGACTTCAGTTTGAGTGGATTATTAGGAATAATTTTCAGGAAGTAGAAGCAGAAATAGATTTGCAAAATCTCCAGAGTCATATCTTTTAGAGTATAGCTTCATTATTTTGTTTGAGGTGATTTTTCAGAGTATCAGGCAAATTCTAAGCTAAATACTAAATGGGCTTTGGCTTCTTCCTCACTGGTAGCCCTCATTGCTGTACTCCTCTTCCCTGATGTAGAAAATTTGGATATGAGTTCAACATGAAGTCTAGAGCCTGAAACAGTTTAACTGCATTTCTTAAATTAAAAAAAATTTTTTTTTTTTGAGCAAGACCAATGTACCAACATACACATTCCTTTTGTTGTTAAGTGCCATTGAGTCAGTTTCAACTGCAACCCCATGTGACAGGGTAGAACTGCCCCATAGGGTTTTCTTGTCTGTAATCTTTAAGCAGATCACCAGGTCTTTCTCCTGCAGAGCCACTGGGTGGGTTAGAATTGCCAACCTTTCAGTTAGCAGCTGAGTGCTTAACCATTTGTGCCACCAAAGCCTCTTCACACATTCCTAAGTACATGATTTTTTCTTACTTCCCTGTTCTTATATTCCATATACATAGATATATTCTTGTATTAATTTCCTAATGCCGTTTTTAATGAATTACCATAAATTTAGTGGCTTTAAACAACACATATTCATTCATTCATTCTCTAACAGTTCTGGAGATCGGAAGTCCAAAGTGAATCTCACTGGACTAAAATCAACAAGGCTGAATTCCTTTTGGAGGCTCTTGGGGAAAATCCGTTTTCTTGCCTTTTCTAGCTTCTAGAGGCCACCTACATTCCTTGTCTTGTGGCCCCTTTCTTCATCTTCAAAGCCATCAGCAATGGGCCAAGTTCTCACAGCACATCACTCTGACCCTGCTTCCATCATCGTGTCTCCTTCTCTGACTGTGCATCCCTGTTCTACTTTTAAGGATCCTTGAGATTATATTCAGCCTGCATGGATATTCAGGATAATCTGTTTGAGATCAGTTGATTAGCAGTGTTGATTTCATCTGCAGCCTTACTTTCCGTTTTGCCAAATAACCTAACATATTCACAGATTCTGGAGACTAGGGGGTGGACATCTTTGGTGGGCCATTATTCTGCCTACCACAGGTGTCAGTCAAAACTTCCACAACAGTGTTCATTAGAAACAATGGTGGTGGTTACTAGTCTTCTGACTTTCATGGAATGATCTTAAAGATTTATCACTCTTATGATATTTGGCATAGGCTTTTGGTAACTATACATTATTATATTAAGGAAGTTATTTTCTATTCCTATGTTCCTCTTATCTACTGCTATGTAATAAACCATCCCAAAGCTTAATGATTTAAAGAAACAATTTATCATCTCTCATGTTTCTCTAGGTTGACTGGGCTTAGTTGGGTGGTTTTCTCACTTAGGGCTTGACCAGGCTGGATGTCCAATATGGCTTCTTCACTCCCATGTCTGGGGTTCTGTGCTCCTCCATGTGGCTTCTCTCTCCAGCAGAATAGCTTATAGCATGTATAGAGATAATCATATTTTTCTTCCTTAATCTATTAATAAAATGAATTATATTGATTGATTTTCCAGTGTTAAACCATCTTGTAATCCCAATGTAGCCTCTATAAGGTAGTATTTTATTTGGGATTTTTGCATTTATGTTCATAAGGGAGATTGATTTTCTCGCACTTAAATTTTTTGTTACTCTTTTGCCAGGAATTATTTTCAAAGTTATTCTAGCCTCATAAAATCATTTGAGAATATTTCTCTCTCTGTTCTCTAGTTTGTGTATGATACAGGGTATCTGTTTCTCTGTAAAATTCAGCTATAAAACTGTCTGAGCAAGCCCTTCCCTTGAATGGGTATCTAGTGCCATGAAACAGAGGGGAGAGGAGGCCAAGAAGAGTTTTTAATAAACTGTCAATTCAATTTATTCATTGTGTTACATTTAGATTTTCTACTTTTTCTTGATTCTTTTTAAAAATTTTTATATATATTTAGAAATTTTCCCATTTCATCAACATTTTCAAATTTGTGGAGATAAAGTTCACTATGGCGTTCTCTTATATTCAGTAATCTGAAATTACTAGTATAATTTAGTGTATCTGTCTTATTTGTTCCCCTTTTATTTCCTGTAAAGGTAGTCCCTGAATTATGACATATTCAAGTTACAACAAACTGCACTTACAATGGTCTTTTTTTTGGTACATCTTATTGTTAGTAATATGTACTACATGCAATAGTATGTGAGGATGGATTACTCAATAAGCAAGGTATGCATGGGCTTAATTGTGTTTATTTACTAATCTCAAATAAACAATTTCACCTAGATTTCACCACATCAGGTGAAATTGTGCACTATAGATTAGTAAGTAAGCACAAGTAAGCCCATGCATACCTTGCATACTGTAAGCCAGTACATATCTTGCTTACTGGTTAATCAGCCCCCATGTGTATGTATGAAAATATTTCTGTAAGTTTATATGTAGTGTTTCAGCCCCCAAGACAAAAATCGTGTTTATAAAGATAGTGATAATAGAAGGTGGTAATAAGGAAAATAAAAAAAAGAAAAATGAGATATTCGACTTACGTCAGAATGTTTTTGGAACAGAACCCCGTCATAAGTTGGGGACTACCTGTACTATGTATTTGTGCCTTCAGTCTTTTCCTATCAGTCTTGCCAGAGGTTTATATATTGCTGAGAGTATTCATATTGGGGACAGTTCTTTGGGGAAGCAGTTTTGACACTGTTCAAAATATGCATACCCTGTGACACAACAATTCCACTTTTAGGTATATACCCTATGTCAGTGCATCCCAAACTTGAGTGTGCATCCAGATCACCCAGAGGGCTTGTTAAAACACAGATTGCTGGGCTTTACTTCCAGAGGTTCTGATTCAGAGGTCTGGGCTAGGACCTGAGAATTTGCCTCTCTAACAAGTCCTCAGGTGATCACACTTTTAGAATTACTGCCCTAGATAAATTCCCATACGTGCACATAGAGCTATGAAAAAGGATGTTTGTAGCTATTTGGGATCTCTGGAAAGTAGGCTTGGTTAACAGAGTTTAATGTGCAGGTTGTTTACTAGGTAATGCCCTTGGGATCAAGATCTGTGGAAAGGAAGGAGATGGAGCAAGAGTAGGGAGAGGAAGGAATTAAGCTGTGATGAGGGACCAACAGCCCTGACGGGGGAGTTCTATAGCTGAGTTGCGACCACAATGGCCAGACATTTGTGTGTTCACCCAGTCATTGGATATGGGTTGCTGGTGGAATGGTGTGACTTGTGTGAAGCTGAAGCAATTCCTGAAGGAACTGAGAGGTGATGGAAGGTTAAATGCTGACAGGCCTCTCAGCAGCTGAGGCAACAAGCCCTTCCTTGAATGGGTATCTGGGCTGTGCCTCTCCATGTGTACCACAATATTCTTGGCAATATCATTTATAAGATTGAAAAACTGGAAACGACACAAATGTCCATGATATATTAATCAATAAATATATGTAGTATAGTTGTACAATGAAAAAATAGAGAGCAATAAAAATGAATTAATTAATTCTGTCTCTGTCAAGAACTAGAGTTACCATCTGTCAGCCTGGTTAAATCTCAGAACATGTTAAGTGATAAAAGCACTTACAGTATGATACCATTTCTGTCATAGGCATTCACAACAAAACTACATACTGTTTATGGATTACACGCATATAGGAAATGTTAAAATATCCATAGGAATTATAAAGACCAAATTCATCGTAGTGTCTAGAAAGGTGGGTGGGGTGGGGAATAGGATCATGGAATGGGCACTCAAGGAGCCCCAACTGTATCTGTAAATTGTGTTTCTTTTAAAAATCCGAATTTAATATAGCATCAAAGTACAGTGTTAATATATGATGAAGTTTGGTGATGCGTATATGGATGTTTATTATATTACTACATTTTTTCTGTATTTTTAAAATACTTCATAATAAAATTAATAATTAAAAAATACTGTGCAGTCATTAAAACAAAATTACAGCTATATGCAGTAACATGGATATATTTCAGAAGTGATGTTAAGTGAAAAAAAGACATTGCAGTAGGTTATATCATTATGGTATCATTTCTATTTTTAAATAAATAAAACAACATCATGTATTATTTATAGATCCATACTTATGTGGCAAGAATATTTTAAAATGCAAGGGCAGGAGATACACCCAGGCCCAAATAATTTTACCTCTGAGGAAAGAGGGAGATGAATAGGACTGAAGAGGGACACAAAGGGAACTTCCACATATTCACATTGGCTAAATCTGAGTGTTGAGTACATGGCTGTTTACTATATTATGCTATGTGCTTCCTGTCATGTTTGAAATATTTTTAAAGAAATTAAATGTTCAATTCTAATTAGTCTTTCCCTTATTTATAATGAAAGTAACCACATAAGTTAATCTCGCCACTTGCTTGGCATGAAAAGGAAAGGAAAAGGATGTCCTCTCTAAATCTGCCATTGCTAATATCAGTGACATCCTGGTATACCCTTCGCTGCATCCATAGTTTTCAAAACACTGACTTCATGTCACTGATCAAAAACTACTGTGGGTGTTAAATTGCATTGCTGTGGTGGGAGAAAAACACTGGAATAGTCAGGCACAGGAAGGTAAAAGAATAAGCAGGCTCACAGCTCAGAAAAGGAGGGTGAGAGTGGTTGCACAACTCGAAGAATGCAGTCAGTGTCACTGAATTATACATGTAGAAATGGTTGAATTGGTGTATGTTTTACTGTGTATATTCTCAACAACAACAAAGTAAAATACACAATATCAGGGATTTAGTCAACAAAGAAATACAAGGTCTATACAGATTCAACTCAATCCCCTACACCTTTTCCAAGCATACAAAACAATAAGAACTGATGTTTGGGATAATAACCCTGAGATTAAAAAATCCTTAATCCCTAAAAAAGAAAAAAAGGAAAAAAAAAAAAAAAAAAACAAGAATAAGCATGCTAGTTAATTCTGCTATAGGCAAGTTCTGTAGGGTCACTATGAATTGAAATTGACTCGACAGTACACAACAACTGAAATAAATGTTGCCCAATTTTAAATAATTCAGGTTTTATTTGCATCTCTCCATATTATTCTCTGCCCTTTGTTAATTCACATATCTGTTTTGCATAGTTGCCATCCCTGCATAGAGATGGTTACTGTCTTTTTATTTAACTTCAGTTAATGTTTCTGTGTATCCACCTACCCACGCACTAGTCAGTGTTCCGTAGTTTTCCATCTTGATAATGTACCGGTGTACTTAACCTTACCTCTATTGTTGAACTTTTGAGATTTTTCCAAATTTCCAGTATTATAAATAGCATTTCTATGACCATCTTTGTGCAAACTGCTTTTTTTCTTTCTGGTCATTTTCTTGAGGTGTAATCCTAAAATGGAATTAGTAGGCCAAAGGGTATGGATAGTTTTATGTTTCTAGTTACGTATCCCAAGATTATATCAGTTTACCTTAGCCTCAACAATATTAGGTTGGCTCATTTTTAAAATTTAATAGTTGTATAATGATTATTAAAGTTACTTCATTTAAAATTTTCCCAGACACTTTTATATTGTTTTTGGTAAAAATATACATAATAAAACATACACCCATTCGATTTTCTACATTACAGTTCAATGATATTGGTTACATTCTTTGCATTTAGTCACCATTCTCACTATCTCTACCCATATTGCTTCACCAGCATTAACTTAGACTGTCTGTCCCTTAAACTTCTCCTCTGTGTTTTAGAATTACGATTGTCAGTTTGATCTCATATAGATAATTCTTTAAAAGAGTGCACTGCTCAAGGCAAACATTCTTTACTAGTTGAGCTAAACTGTTGTTTAGTTCAAAGATGACGTCATGGGATAGTTTTGGTTCAAGGCTTTAAGATCATCTCAGGGCAGTAGATTCAGGGGTTCCCCCAGTCACAATGGTCCAGTAAGTCTTATTTCTATAAGTAGTTTAAATTCTGTTCTACATTTTTCCTCTTTTTGATCAGGATCCATCTACTGGGTCTTTGAACAGATGCTTTTTTTTTTTTTTTTTTTTAAATCTCCTTTATTTAATTATCAAAGTAATACTCTCACTGTGAAAAAAAATGAAGCAAGTGAAAGTGCCCTCTAATCATACTTCCATCTGCAAAGGATAACATATTCCAATTTGGTTTTCATTCTTTCACACTGTTTTATATGCATGCAATAGTTTCGTTCTTGAGGCTACAGGCAACATTGGGAAGTTCTTTAGAAACCCGCTTAGCCAAATCCTCCTGTGTGTTTCTCTCTTTTCCCTTTTGACTTTGTGTTCTTTGCATTATTCCATTTCTCTCCAGTTCTACAGCCCTACCTACTTCACCAGCTCTTTTCCCTGAAATTTCTAAAATAAATCAGTCTCCCCCAACTCGATAAAGTCTTCACTTGCTTCCTCTGACCTACAGGCCCATTTTTATTCTTCACTTCACAGTCTGTGGTTCTAAACCCCAGCAACATTTCAGAACACTACCCTGACCCTACCCCAAATTATTTAAATCAGGGTTCTAAGGGGTGGGATCCATCAATATGCATTTTTAAAACCTGTTGCCTTGGAGTCAATTCTGACTCACAGCAATCCCATAGCATAGAGTAAAACTGCCCCATAGGTTTTCCAAGGCTGTAAATCCTTATGAAAGCAGACTATCACATCTTTGTCCTGTGGAGCCGCTGGGGGTTGGAACCACCGACCTTGTGGTTAGCAGCTGAGCACTTAACCACTGCATCACCAGGGCTCCTTACATTTTTACAAGTGTGCCCCCCAAAACATTTGCTACTGAGTGGATTCTGACTCATAGTGACCCCATGTGTTTCAGAGTAGAACTCCATAAGGTTTTTATGGCCGTGACCTTTTGGAAGCAGATCACCAGGCCTTTCTTCTGAGGCATCACTGGGTTCAAACTGCCAACCTTTTTGTTGGCAGTTTGCACCACCCAGGAACTCCTCTAGTATCTAGAATGATTGCTTTTTACACTTGCGTGTTTCTACTTTTTCACTGATCACTTTCTCCATAACTCCTTATAAACTGTGCTCTGAGTTTTCTGTTTTACTGAAAGTAATGGCATCTTTTTGATTAAATGCAACAGTTACTCAGTTTTGAGAGTGGATGGTAGATCTAGAAGTTGGCTTCTCTGCGCCGGTATACTTTCCATTCTGATTTACAAGTGTCGTATTTATTTGTTTAAAAGTTTCATATTTGTTTGTTAATATATGTTATCTAGTGCTGCATATCCCAAACTTAGTGGCTTAAAACAAGAAAAATAATTTGTTTCAATTCTGCAATTTGGGCAGGGCTGCATAGGGACTGTTTGTCTCTGTTCAATGTGGTGTTGACTGGGGTGGTATAAAAATGACATAGTGGGAGGAGTGTCAGACCTCTTCTTCTAACTTCGTGAGGAGGAGAGAGAATCATCATCAGCATCAGTCCAAGGCTGATTCCTATGAGGCGGAGGTCAGACTGCTTCCTCTCCCAACCTTTTGGTCAATTCTGACACCAGCCATCCCCCCACAGCACTCTCTACTTCTGGGTTCAATTAATTTGTTGCAATGGCTACACAGAACTCGCAGACCATACTCATGATTATGGGGTTTATTTGGGAAGTAACAGGTTACAATTCAGGATCAGGCATGACCCAGGATACAGTTCTTCGGTCAGGACAGCTTCTTCTCAGTTGTGCCCACAGGCAGGCCTCTCTCTAGCCTCTTAGCCTCTTGGCCCTCGACCGCTCGAACCCCTCAGGCCTCTGTCCTGCTCAGGCAAGTGTTACAAAGCTCTTTAGCTCTGCCAGGAGGTGCCCGGGGGCACCCCACTCCACCAGCAAGCCTCGTCTTGAAAGGTGCTCAGCTCTCTCACTCCATGGGCCAGCAAGCCTAGCGCCACTGACAAGTGTCCCGAAGTACCCCACTCCACCAGGAAGCTTCCTGCCCAAAGGTGCTCAGTTTTCTTGCTCCATAGCCCCAGAAGCCCTTATTTGCATGGTCCCACCTTGCAAACACCTTATTTGCATAGTTCCAGTCAATCACTGGGTGGGAGTTATAAGACCATGGTGAGAAAGGCCATATAAAACTATCCATTACACCACAGGCCACCGCCTGGCTTTTCTAGCCTTGCTCTTTCATACTTGGAGGATAACTTCTCCCTCCCAATCATTTTACCAGTCCAAAACAGTCATTAACAATTAGTCCTTCAGTAGGGCAGAGTTCTCAGGATGAGGTTACTCAGGTACCAGCTATTTAGGTCTGCTGCAGGTATCCATCTGATCTGGTCAGGTTCTCCAAAAATTGTCTCGTCTTCACCCTTCCTGGTGTCTGATAAAATTTGACTGAGAGAAGTTTATTCCCTTGCTCTGAGCCTCATGAGGTATTAGCATAGCAAAACCTTTAAAGGACTTTAAGTTAGGCCACTGTACTCCAGTCCAGCAGTATCTCTCCCTTAGTCCACTCTTTCGCAGTTACTGCTTCTACAGTTACAGTTTTTACAATCACAATTAACCTTGTTAAAAATCAACTGAATCACCCGAGAGTATGGCCCACAGACACCCTTTTGGCTCAGTGGTGAAGTTACCTTTGAGGTTCACTGTTCAGCCTGGGAGTGGACAGCCCCGTAAAACCAAATGAGACTAACGAGGCACAGGAGTCCAGTGACAAGGGCCAGAAAGCAGAAGGGGACGAGGAGGCTGGTGATAGGGAACCCAAGGTTGAGTAAGGATATTGTTGATGTGTTGTGAGATTGTTAACCATTGTTATAGGGCAATATTTGTAGTAACTGTTGAATGAGAGACTATTTTGTTCTGTGAGCCTTCATCTTGAGTGAGAATAACAGCACAATTAGAAGAGCGTAGTCAATGTCACTGAACTGTGCATGTAGAAATTTTTGAAATGGTGTATCTTCGGCTATGTGTATTTTCACCAAAAATAAAAAAGAGGTTGAGAAGTTAGACGGTTGATATGTTGTGGGGTTGTTAACCAATGTCGTAAAATAACGTGTACTTCTGTTTCATGGGAGACTATTTGTTCTGTAAGCCTTCACCTGAAGTACAATAAAAAAATAAAAAAATAAAAATTTAAAAAAATGAAAAAAAAAATCAACTGAATCATATAATCCTATTGGCATCTTCCCCCACCCTCTCTTCCCCATACTCATCAGGAAGAGATGAAACTATTCAGTGAGGATCCTCCCTTGTCCCCCTCATTTTGAGTGTAAGCACACTCACAAAAGCATGTAAGCCAACCACTTCGTGCCTTTATCTCCCCCCATTTTAGATAGCCAATGTTTAAATTGCCTGTCCTTATGAAACCAGTACTCTGAGGAGATAAGTGTGTTCCTTGATCTGAAAACTCTTCCGTTCCAGTTGGAACTTAGATCATCTGCACCCATAAGCAAAGTCCATCCAGAGCAAGCCATCAGATTGCAGCAATTTATAATAGCTCATGGTGTTAAACATCTCTTTCTCTCTCTTCATTTGGTTGGGTTGTGGTCAGCTCATCCCTAGCCCCTGTGGGCTAGGTCAGTGGGTACCAGCCATAGGATCAGGAGTCCACACACCTTCCTGCACTTCAGACCAGCCAGCCCCTTCTCTCTCTCATCCCTAGCCCCCATGGGCTAGGTCAGTGGACACCACCCGCAGACTCAGGAGTCTACACAACTCCCTGCATTTCAGACCAGCCAGCCCTTTCTCTCTCTCTCTCTCTCTCTCTCTCTCTGTCTCATCCTTAGTCTCCATGGACTAGGTCAGTGGGTACCAATGGAACATGTCCAAACTCAACTCATTTCTTCATTGCTGCACCTCCCCCACTTCCACTCATCAAGTGGACCCAGGTGGTCACCACAAGCGAGTATACCAGGCTGTCTACTCTTCGGCTCCCTTTAACTTCCAGTCCTGGAAGGGGTTCTTCTGATGGGCACTGACTTTTCCTGCCTGGATGCATCTAATGGCACACAGTTTGCTCAAAATTAAAAAAGCATAACAGTCATTTTTTTTTCCTTGCAGGTCCTTCAAATGCAAATCTCCTTTTCTTTCAGCAGTTCTGAGTAGGTCTGCATATCTTTTCAAATGCAGATTTCCTGGGTAGGGCTTAAGTTTTCGACCTAAACCCCCAATACTCTATACACAGGGCTACTGCATTCAAACCAACAGCCTGTGTTTCTTTCAGGCAAATCTTAGTTCCCCTTTTAGCATATCCAATCAAGTATTGGCTGAAAGGGGAGTTGTATACTCTATGTAGTCTATAATACCCAGTATTCATTTCTATCATACATTTAGGTCTGTTCTACACTAGGTAGGAGAAGTATTCAATATCCATCGTATATTCAAATAGACACATAACCCTTTTTAAAACATTCTAGTTTTATCTTCTCTCCACATCTTGACTATCTTCCCATTCATATACGTATGACCTTGGGCCTCTGGCTGGGTGGAACCAGAAGATCCAGGCCCCCTATCAGTCATCTTGCTTATATGGCCTGGCTTTTGCCCAAGCCATCCCAGATGCAGCTTTTCTCCCATCAGCTGCAGCATAACATCTCTTCCTTTCCTTTCAGTCATTACAGGTAGCAACAACCAAAGTAACCATCTAAGAATCAAAAGTTTCACTTCTCATGCCCCTTCATTCTTTCTCTTACAAAGTACCTTGCTTCTGTGAGTCTGGAGCCACTGCAACGAGTCCTGCTGCTGACACCAACTATAAAAATGGTGTGGTGGAGGGGGAGGCAGGGCATCAGACCTCGGTGTCTGACTTCACAAGGGGGGAGAGAGAATCATAATCAGCATTAGTCCAAGGCTGATTCCTATGAGGTGGAGATCAGACTGCTTCCTCTCCCTATCTTTTTATCAATTCTGATACCAGCCGTCCTCCCCATGACACTCTCTACTTCTCTGCTGGGTTTGATAATTCATTGCAGTGGCCACACAGAACTCACAGACAATACTCACGATTATGGGGTTTATTAGGGAAGTAACAGGTTACAGTTCAGGATCAGGCACTACTCAGGATACATTTGTTGAGTCAGGACAGCTTCTTCTCAGTTGTGCCTGCAGGCAGTCCTCTCTCTGACCTCTCGCCTCGGACCTTGGCCTTTCAGCCCTTCAGCCCCTTGGACCTCTGCCCTGCTCAGGCAAGTGTTACAAAACTCTGTATCTCTGCTAATAAGTGCCCAGGGGCACCCCACTCTACCAGCAAGCCTTGGCCCGAAGGTGCTCAGCTCTCTTACTCTGGGTTGGCAAGCCTAGCTCTGCCAACAAGTGCCTGGAGGCAACCCACTCCACCAGGAAGCCTCCTGTCTGAAGGTACGCAGCTTTCTTGCTGTGTGGGCAGAGAAGCCCTTATTTGCATCCTCCCACCTTGCAAGCATCTCATTTGCATAGTTTCACCCAACCATTTGGTGGGAGTTACAAGACCATGGTGAGAAAGGCCGTAGAATTAGTGATCCGTCGCACCGCAGATGGCTTGTCTGTGGCTGGAGGAACCAAGACATCTTTACTTATATGCCTCAACTGCCTCTTTCTCTCCAACAGGGTAGTTTTACTTTTTTATACAGTGGTTCAGGACCTTCAAGAACGGGAAAACAGAGGCTGCCAATTTTCTTAAGGCCCAGGCCTAGGACCAGCAGGGTGCCACTTTTGCTGCATTCTCTTGGTCCAAGTAAATCACAAGGCCAGCCCAGATTCAAGGAGAGAGGAAGCAGACTCCCTTCTTGATGGAAGGAGCAGCATTTGTGAACAGAGATAAAACCCAAACCAAACCATTTGTTGAGTCAATTCTGACTCATGGCGACTCCATGTGTTGCAGAGTAGGACTATGCTCCATGGAGTTTTCAAGTCTGTGAACTTTGGGAAGCAGATTTCCAGCTTTTCTTCTGAGATGCCTCTGAGTAGATTTGAACTGCTGACTTTCAGTTAGTAGTCAAGCGCTTAACCATTTGTGCCATCCCTAGGGCTGTGAACACGATGGTAGGTTTCAAACGGGAAATATGCCTGGCATGTGGTACATAAACAATATCATTGAGTGAATCGTAAAGTGAATGAATGAATAAACGAAAAAAAATCATTTGAAAAAACCTAGAAAAGAATGAGTAGCATCTAGGGTCTTAAAAGCCTGTGAGCAGCCATCTAAGATACTCCACTGGTCTCATTCCTTCAAGAGCAAGGGAGAATGAAGAAAACTAAAGATACAAGGGAAAGATTAGTCCAAAGGACTAACAGACCACATCTACCACGGCCTCCACCAGACTGAGTCCAGTACAACTAGATAGTGCTTGGTTACCGCCGCTGACGGCTCTGACAGGGACCACAATAGAGGGTCCTGGACAGAGCTGAGGAAAAATGTAGAACAAAATTCTAACTCACAAAAAAAGACCAGACATTTGCCTGACAGAGACTGGAGAAACCCCAAGAGTATGGCCCCTAGACACCCTTTTAGCTCAGTAATGAAGTCATTCCGGAGGTTCACCCTTTAGCCAAAGATTAGACAGGCCCATAAAACAAAGTGAGACTAAAGGGGCACAACCGCCCAGGAGACACGAAAGCTGGTAATAGGGAACCCAGTGTTCAGAAGGGAGAGTGTTGACATGTTGTGGGGTTGTTAACCAATGTCGTAAAACAATATATTTACTGACTCTTGAATGAGAAACTAATTTGTTCTGTAAACCTTCATCTAAAGTACAATTAAAAAAAAAAAAGGAAACAAAACAAAACCTGGAACGGAAAATATTATATAGTACACAGATAATGTATAAACAATAACAATATTTAAATCTTTTATTTAGTATGCTCTGTTAACCCAGAACTAAAACCATTCCCAAAGCCCACTCTTCAGACAAAGATTAGACTGGACTATAAAACATAATACTCGTGAAGAGTGTGCTACTTAGTTCAAACAGATACAAGAGACCAAATGGGCAGCTCCTTTCTGGAAGCAGGATGGGAAGGTGGGAAGGGACAGGAGCTGGTTGGTTAGACACGGGAAACCTGGGGTAGAAAGGCGGAGTGTGCTGTCACATTATAGGAATATGCAGTCAGTATCACATAACAATATGTGTATAAATTTTTGTATGAGAAATTAACTTGAGCTGTAAAACTTCCACCTAAAGCACACACACACACACAAAAAAAAATTTTTTTTAAAAAAAAAGTATGTATTTAATAGTAGAGAGAGACTGACTGAATTCAATAGACTGTGTCAGACTAGGCCAGATTTTATCAGGTTAGGGATGCCCCAGCTAGATCGGGGAAGTGGGGGAGTATTCACAGCAGGCAGGACAGAGGTCAGGTCTACAGAGGCCAGTTCTGGGAGTGCGGAGCAGGAGTGGGAATAAGCAAGTGAAGGAGGTTCTGCAGGTCAAGGCAGTCTAGATCAGTGAGGTCAGACCCTGGAACCAGAAACTCAGAGCAGGAAAATGAGACAAAGGATTGGGGGTCACAGCAAAGAGTCTGGGAGACAAGAGACTGGGCACCAATGTCAAGAAGGGAGCTTGACTATGGGCATACTGCCTTCTGAGCTACTTTCCACCCTCAGCTAGGGCAGGACGGATTTGAAATGGTGTCAGGACTCCATCCATAAAAGGAGACAGTGTAGCTGGAGTATAGGAGTAAGGAGGCCAGAGGGCAACAGTTCCCAACAGGATGGGCCCAGTGAAAGCCATTAACCTCCCTTTGATCGATAACTCAGAAAGAATGCCATGATGTTCAACTATCCATTTCAGAGTTTTATTGTGCTGCAACAAAGGGCCTTTTAGAGTAGATGCATAGTCTTTTGTCCTACAAAGCCACAAAATATAAAAAATACTCTGAGTTTTCCTAACCTCGTGGTGAATAACCATTTATAGCTCTACTGTCCATATTTAAAACTATCAAATCTATTATGTTACAAATTTTATATTTTTATTACCTGTCAAATATAACAAGGGTTTTGAATTTGAATCTAGGTGTCATGGATTGAATTGTGTTCCCCAAAAATATGTGTCAACTTGGCTAGGCCATGATTCCCAGTAGTGTATGATTGTCCACTGTTTTGTCATCTGATATGATTTTCCTATGTGTTGTAAATCCTAACTCTATGATATTTATGAGGCAGGATTAGAGGCAGTTATGTTAATGAGGCAAGACTCAATCTACAAGATTAGGTTGTGTCTTAGGCCAATCTCTTTTGAGATATAAAAGAGAGAAGTGAACAGAGAGATGGGGGACTTCATACCACCAAGAAACAAGAGCCATGAGAATAGCACATCCTTTGGACCGGAGGTCCCTGCGCTGAGAAACTCCTACACCAGGGGAAAATGGATGACAATGACCTTCCCCCAGAGCTGACACAGAGAAAAAGCCTTTCCCTGGAGCTGGCACCCTGAATTCAGACTTCTAGCCTCCTAAACTGTGAGAGAATAAATTTCTCTTTGTTAAAGCCATCCACTTGTGGTATTTATGTATAAGCAGTACCAGATAACTAAGACACTAGGCAAAAGTATAAAGTGGGAAGAGTTTCCCATGGTGCTCTTAGTGTATTCTTTCTGAATCCTTCTCTCTTCCATCTTAGGACTTCTTTTCTGTTTCCTTTCTGGATCATCAGTTCTCTCTACCCTCTTTTGAAAAAAGAAGCAGCAATTAGTATGAGCCAATATTAATCATTTTGGCCAGAATTTCTCAAAATGTGGTGTGGTAGCCAGCCTCTAAGATGGCCTCCAATGATCCCTATCTTCTGGTATTCACACCCTTGTGTAGCCCCCTCCCACCTTATGCTAGGGTTGGTCTATGTGACTGATGGCATATGGCAGAAGCAACAGTCTGTCACATCCCAGATTAGGTTATAAAAGACTAGGGCTTCAGATGTGGGCTATCTCTATTCTCTCTTTTTGTCTCTCTCTCTGTCATCATTCACTCTCGGGAAAGTAAGCTGCTGTATTGTGAGCAGCCCTGTTGAGAGGACCAAGTTGTGAGGAATTGAAGTCTCCAACCAACAAACCAGTGAGGAAATGAGGCCTGCCAACCACCACAGATGAACTCAGAAGTAAAATCCTCCAGCCCCAGTTGAGGCTTGAGATGACTGCATCCTCTGCTGATAATTTAACTACAACCTTTTGAGAGGCCCTAAAGCGGTACCATCTAGCTTAACTGTTCCCAAACACCTGACACTCAAAAACTGAGTGATAGTAAATGTTTGTTGTTTTACACTGCTAAATTTGGGATAATTTACTTGCAGCAATAGATAGCTAATGCATGTGGTCTGTATCAGAATTCTCTGAAGAGCCTATTTAAAATATAATTCATAGGCGCTGTTTCTATGAAAAAGAATATCTGGAGGAGGGGCCAGCAATCTATATTTTAACAGACTTCTTATTTATACACTATTAAATTTGATAACTACTAACATTTACCTTTAATCATTAGTATTCTTCCAAATGTATTTGCATTTTAATCCTAATTTCTAAGACTTTAAGCAATAAGTATTATTCAAGGCTTAAACATTAAACCTAGATGTCGTGGTGTTTTCGAGTTCAAGACAGTATTTCAAATATTATAACTTTTGGTGGTGTACTTTAAGCAGTTAAAAGACTGAATGAACACTGAGCAAGCCAACAATGGTTACAACCCAGTGCCTCCTACAGTGTGGCCTTGTCCATAAAAATATCTACACTAAACGTATTATACCCTTGGTCACCCTTTAGCCTTATGCTACTGTTTGAGCAGCACAATTTCTTGCCATGCGTGTGCTTATTCATATATTCAAGAGGCCAAATTCATCCATATTCCAGAAAGATTACACCAAGCTTTGTGCAAGTTATGTTAGGCCTCTCATTCATTCATTTATTTTTTATTGTGGTAAAAATGTATATAATAAAATATTTGTCAATTCAGCAGTTTTTACATGTACAATTCAATAATATGATAATGCCCATCATATTGTACAACAATCACTATCTGTTCCTTATATTTGGTTTCATATTTTTCTATGTGTCCTATCGTATGTCCCGTTCAACTCAACGCCCTGCCTGTAAAGGATTCAAACCACACTCTCCTCCATTTCTCTGATCTCCTGCCGGTAATCTCCATTGGCCAAACTCAACTGGAAGCCAAAGACCTAGAGAATCCTTTGAGGCAGTTCATATAGGTCAGCCTACTGGAGAAGAGAAAAGAGGGGCTCTGGGGACAGGGGTGGAGAGAAATAGAAGATATCTAGCTATCTAGCTATATATGAAGTTATTTTGAGATTTTTTTGTGTGTATAAAATTAACTGCTTCAAACCAGTGAGACATGGCTTATTTAATAATCTGAAATTTGATGAATCCTTGTTTGCTCTGTTCACAGATACTGTATTTTTATCCTCTTTCAGCCTTAATCTTTCTCCATTGAAAATTAACATTTTATTCTATTTTAATATGTGACTCTATCTTCTTAATTTTAAGTAATAGTAGAAATGAGCTATTAGAAGCTGTACCCATGATTAGGTGGCAAGGCTGGGGGAAGATGAAAGTGTCCTACACAAATACTACAATATTAGAGAAGGTCCAGAGGTAGAAGTGGGATACCTGGAGTAAATGGTCCTCAGACCTAAGATGAGTAGAAGGAAGGAATGATCAAGAAAAGAGGAGACGTTAAATGCATTAAGATATATTTCTGACACATAAATGGAAAAACATACCATGCTCATGGATAGGAGGACATAACATTGTAAAAATGTCAGTGCTACCCAAAGTGATCTATAGGTATAGTGCAGTCCTGATCCAAATTTCATCATTCTTTAATGAGATGGAAAAACTAATCACCAACTTTATATGGAAAAGAAAGAGTCCCCAGTTCATTAAAACATTATTGAAGAAGAAGGACAAAGTAGGAGGCCTCACACTTCCCATCTCAGAACCTACTATACAGCCGTGGTAGTCAAAACAGCTTGCTACTGGTACAATGACAGACACATAGACCAATGGAACAGAATTGAGAACCCAGAAGTAAATCCACCTACCTATGGGCAGCTGATCTTTGACAAAGTGTTGAAGTCCATTAAATGGAGAAGAGATAGTCTCTTTAATAAATGGTGCTGGAAAACTGGATATCCATTTACAGAAAAATGAAACAGATCCATACCTCACACCATACACAAAAACTAACTCAAAATGGATCAAAGACCTAAATGTAAAACCTAAAACTATAAAGTTTATGGATGAAAACATAAGGACAAACCTAGGGGCCCTAATTTGTGGCATAAACAGAATATCAAACATAACTAAAAATGCACAAACAGCAGAAGATAAACTAGATGCAGTGCAATGAATTAATATGGTCCTTCTGGCCATGGTCTTTGTGACTCACGCAGAATAATTGAGTGAGACTATGCAAATTAAGTATATGGAGCCTGTGATGGTTGGGGTTATGTGTCAACTTGGCTAGGCCGTGATTCACAGATTGTGTGGTTGTCTTCCATTTTTTGTGTTATGGATCCTGACCTATACATGTTGGTGAAGCAAGATTGGTCTAAAGTATGTCTTGAGTCACAGCAGGAGAGTGTGACGCAAGCCCCACCCTTACTAAAGTTACGCCCTTCCCTGAGGTGTGGTCTGCATCTAAGATATATGTATGTGTCCTGATGAGGCTCTCTCTCTTTCTGCATCTGGATCCCGTGTCCAGTTCGTCATCAGTTGACTTCCCCAGAGGCCTGCTGTCTGACCTGCCGATTCTGGGATTCACCGGCCTCCACAGCCGCTTGGGCCGGTGGTCTGTCGTGTGACCTGATTTGCCAGCTTCCACAGCCTTGTGAACCAGCAGCCTGTGGTCTGAACTGCTGGTTTGGGTTGGTCAGCTCCTGTAGCCATGCAGGTTGGGAGAAGCCTATGCCTGGCTCATGAATTTTAGGCTTGCCAGCCTTCAGAAACTCATGAGCCATTTTCTTTGTATGGTTCATGAATTCTGTGAGAGTTTGTAGTGAAATTAGGGAACCCAGAGACGGGAGGGAGAGTACTGAGAGGAGAGGGAGTAGTTGATGTTAGAGATGATTGAGTGGTACAGCAGCCTGGAAAAGTTGGACGTTTGGGACATCTTTAACCTTTGCCTCATAGGAACCAGCTTTGGCTGATCCTTATAAAAGAAATTATTCATTTACTAGATAGCAGGGACCTCCTAAAAATTAAATAATTATGCTCATCAAAAGATTTCATCAAAAGAATAAAAAGAGAACCTACAGACTGGGAAACAATTTTTGGCAACAACATATCTGATGAAGGTCTAATCTCTAAAATTTATAGAAAACTTCAACACCTCAACAACCAAAAGACAAGCAATCCAATTAAAAAGTGGGCAAAGAACATAACAGACACTTCTCCAAAGAAGACATTCAAGCAGCTAACAAACACATGAAAAGACACTCATGGTCATTAGCCATTAGAAAGATGCAAATCAGAACTACAGTGAGATACCGTCTCACCCCAGCAATAATGGTACTGATCAAAAAAACAGAGAACAAATGTTAGTGAGGCTATAGGGAGATTGGAACTGTTATACACTGCTGGGTGGGACTGAAAAAATGGTGCAACCACTATGGAAAACAGTATGGAGCTTCCTTAAAAAGCTAGAAAAAGAAATAGCCATATGATCCAGCAATCCTGCTCCTAGGTATATATCCTAGAGAAATAAGAGCTATGACACAAATAGACATATGCACACCCATGTTCATCACAGCGTTATTCACAATAGCAAAAAGATGGAAACAACCTAAGTGTCCATCAATAAATGAATGGATAAACAAATTGTGGTACATACATACAGTGGAATACTACGCAACGATAACAAATAATGATAAATCCATGAAACATCTCACAACATGAATGAATCTGGAGGACATTATGCTGAGTGAAATAAGTCAGTCACAAAAGCACAAATATTGTATGAGACCACTGTTATAAAAAGTCAGTAATAGGTTCATACACAGAAAGAAACGTTCTTTGGTGGTTATCAGGGATGGGGGGTGGGTCGCTAACTAGATAGTAGACAGATGTTAATTCTGGTGAAGGAAAAGGCAATACACAATATGGGGGAAGTCTACAACATGATCAAGGTAAAGAAAGACACTGAGAGATACAGAAGAATAAAGGGCAACTATGGTAAATTCTATAACATATATAATTCTGCAACAACAGTAATAATAATTTATGAGTAGCTATATAGGCAAATATGTATGCTAAACAGGTATGGAAGGTCATACGGGAGTACACCTGTGGGCATATATAGGTATGGTTGTGGATATTTCTACATACATATTTGTAAATGCTGCGTGTCTACTCATATATATAACAGAGCACATAGGGGGCACAGTTACAGAAACTACTCTGACATCGGGACAGAACTACTGGCCTTGAAGGCTAAGGACCATAGTCTCGGGACATCTAGGTCAATCAGCAAAACACAGTTCATAAAGATAAAGTTCTACATCCTAGTCTGGTGAGTAGTGTCTGGGGTCTTAAAAGCTCACAAGCAGCAATCTAAGAAGCAACTATTGGAGCAACTATTGGTCTCTTCCCTCCTGGAGCAAAGGAGAATGAAGAAAAATGAAGACTCAAGGAAGCAATGAGTCCAAAGGACTAATGGCCCACCTGAACCACAGCCTCCTTTAACCTGAGACCAGAAGAACTAGATGGTGCCCAGCTGCCACTACTGACCACTCTGATCAGGACCACAGTAGAAGTTCCCAGTTAGAATGGGTAAAAAATGTAGAACAAAATTCAAATTAAAAAAAAAAAAAAGACCAGACCTACTAGCCTGATAGAGACTGGAGGAACCCCTAAGTCTGTTGCCCTAAGACAACCTTCTAACTTGAGACTGAAGATAATCCTGGAGGTCACCTTTCAGCTAAAGAATAGATGGGCCTATAAAATAAACAATAACACCTGTGAAGAATGTGCTCCTTAGAACAGTCAACTGTATGACACCAAAAGGACAACGTTTGCCCAAAACCAAAGATGAGAAGACAGGGAGGGACAGGGAAACCGAATGAATGGAAACAGTGAACCCAGGGAGGAAACAAGGAGAGTGCTGACACGTTGCTGGGATTGCAGCCAATGTCATAGAAGAATTAGTGTATGAATTGTTGATTGGAAAACTAATTTGCTATGTGATCTTTCACCTAAAGCACAATAAAATGTTCAAACAAAGATACACTACTGAGTGTTTTTGAACACAAGAAACAAATGGTTAGAGTGATTCGCCAAATCTTCATGGTTGGTAAGCATGGTCAATAGATGTTTCACTCTTACCCCCACATTGGGAGGTAGACATGGGTAATTTAAGGGTAAATGTTCAATACCAGCAAATCGTCACTTTTATAGTCTTTAAGTCCTTGAAATGTGGTATGGGTGGAGAGGAGTACCTCTATGAAAGTAGAATCATAAAATCTGGGGTTGGAAAGGGATCTTTTACCACTATAAAAACCAAAAAAACCAAACCTGTTGCTGTCAAGTCTTTTCCAACTCATAGTGACCCTACTGGACAGAGTAGAACTGTGCCACAGAGTTTCCAAGGAGCGCTTGGTGGATATGAACTATCGACCTTTTGGTTAGCAGCCATAGCTCTTAACCACTGCGCTACCAGCAATCTTATTTGTACCATTCTTACTATAAGACTTCATAGTCATTTAAAGGTGGCCATTGATAAGGAGCTCAATGCTTCATTAAGCAGCTTTGCCACTCTTTGCCAGCTAAATCTTTAGAAAGCAATATAAAGTTGTTTTGTTTTTTTCCCTAAGCCAGTCTAATCTGGCTGAAAGGTGGACTTTGGGAGTGGCTTCAGTTCTGAGTTAGCAGGGTATCTGGGGGGCATAGTCTTGGGGCTTTTTCTAGTCTCTTGTCAGACCAGTAAGTCTGGTCTTTTTTTGTGAGCTAGAATTTTGTTCTAGATTTTTCTCCTGCTTTGTCTAGGACCCTATATTGTGATCCCTACCAGAGCAGTCCATGGTGGTAGCCAGATACCATCTAGTTCTTCTGGACTCTGGCTGATGGAGGCTGTGGTTCATGTGGTCCATTGGTCCTTTGGACTAATATTTTCCTTACGTCTTTGGTTTTCTTCATTCTCCTTTGCTCAAGATGGGATGGGACCAACAGAAGTATCTTAGATGGCCACTCAAAAGGTTTTAAGACTCCAGATGCTACTCACCAAAGTAGGATGTAGAACATTTTCTTTATGAACTATGTTATGACAATTGACCGAGATGTCCCCCGAGACCAGGTAAAGTTGCATTCTTACAACTTGTCTTTCTGCCATCTGAACTGGCTTGCTGTGTTGTTAGGTGCTGGTGCCCTTGAGCTGGTTCCAACTCATAATGACCCAATGTGCAACAGAATGAAACACTGCCCCATCCTGGGCCATCCTCACAATCGTTGTTATGCTTGAGCCCATAGTTGCAGCCACTGTGTCATTCCATCTCATTGAGGGTCTTCCTCTTTTTCGCTGACCCTCTACTTTATCAAGCACGATGTCCTTCTCCAGGGACTGATCCCTCCTGATAACATGTGCAAAGTATGAGAGACATAGTCTTGCTATCCTTGCTTCTAAGGAGCATTCTGGTTGTACTTCTTCCAAGACACATTTATTTGTTCTTTTGGCAGTCCTTGGTATATTCAATGTTCTTTGCCAACACCACGATTCAAAGGCATCAGTTCTTCTTCGGTCTTTCTTAGCAGTCTATTCTTTCTTCAATATGAAAACCCTCCAAATATTATTCTTTCTCTTTCCTCCACCTTTCTTTTGTCCTGGTGAAGTAATTAGTAATAATAATAATAAAGAGATGTGCATAACATTTTATTGGTCCAAACTAGTGAGTTCAGACCATGAACTAGATGTTTTGTGCACCCTATCACACTAATCTTTACAAAAAACATTATGAGATCACTACTATCACATCCATGTTACAGGTGAAGAAGGCCATGCAACTTCTAAGTGGCTGAGCCGGGTCCTAGCTCCACTTTCTTTCCCTAGTCCCAATTCCTTCACTTCCCAGACATCCTTAGCATCTTGGTCACTCCCTAGATTATATTTCCCAAAGTGATGTTTTTCAAAATCTGATTGAGCAGGATATTCACTGTTGTTGTGAAAAAAGAAAAAGGAAAAATACATTTGAAAAACAGTGTGCTAAACAAAATGAAAGACGTTTCTATACTTTAGGACTTCTAAGAGCCTTAAAGTGCTAATTATATTGTGAAGTTCTAGGGGATATATAAAATATTTAGGGTTTTCTAATCCTATTTGACTCTGTGATTATTTTGCGGGGGTTGGGGAAAGGGGTGAGGGGAGGTTTTGCAGAATTTATGTTGGCCAGAATTCATTTTGATGAACATAACTCTAGTTGCATTCTTCTTTATTAACATTGCTTTGAAAATGTGGTATCCCAAATTGAGCATCATATCTCCATGTGACTGACTAGTAAAAAAAATCCTGTTATATGTCATGTTTATCAAAATAAAATCATCTTTCAACAACTGATAACAGATAATTCTTTAATTTTTTAAATTTGTTTGGGTTTTTTTTATTTTTTATTTTTTTCCTCAGTACCAGAAAACTTTATATGCAGCCAGCCTCTATTCTGATATATTGGGAGGAAAACACACATAACATCAATAGGCACTAACATTTTTTGAGCACTAAAATTAAAAACAAAACAAAACAAAACAAAATAACTATTTTTTAAAAAACACTATAGTTGATAGAAAAGCTGGAGATGTGGGGGTTAATTAAAAAAAAAAAAAAAATGCTGAATCAAGTTTTTCTAGCATGATGCCAGGAAATTTTCTCTCCCTTTGTTTTAGCTCTGAACAAAGTTGCAAGATTTTATCACTTAGCTTCCCACTGGTTTAAGCTCAATTTGTTTAGGTTTCACACAGGCCTGTCTTTGTGGTTAGATTTAATGTAAATACCAAACCAAGATCCCAGAATGATAGACTGCAACTCTCAACATGGAGGAATTGACTTCCTGAAGACTGTTGCGCCTTCGTTTACATGTCTGATTTTTCCTCTTAACTCATTCCTCATCTTGCATTTGAATCTTAAAACATTAATCAGAAAACCCCAGTTTGAGGTATTTTTTAAATTAGTGGCATAAAATGGAACCTTAGAAGTTCAGAATTTTTTAATATTAAACTTTTTTTGAAGAAAGAACAATAGCCTTTTATTTTCATATCTGTCAAATTAGAGAAATTAGAGTAAAGCTGTAATATGCCTAATGATAAGTCCATCTCTCTTAATACGAAGGACTCAATTCTTAGAAGAAAGGGACTGTTTCATGATTTTATATGATTTCATCTTGGTTCCTTCTTTCTCATTTGGAAATCACATTGAAGTTGGTTTGCACAATCTTGAAGCATATGAAAGTATCAAATTAAAGATGACAAGTGAGAGAAAATTCATAGGAGTACCCACACAATTATTTTATTCACTAAAAAGCAATGAATTCGCTGGAAACTGATAATGTTTTAGTGAAAACTTTCAAGTATACAAGAATGAAAAGTTTCAAAGATTTCTTGTGTCCAATAAAAAACAAATCTGGACTTCATAAGAAAAGACTTTATTTAAAAGGCTTATTGCAAGGAGGGTGGGGAGAGAGACTATTGCAATAGGGAGAATGCTTTGTTCATAAGATTTGTAGGCATCTCAAGAGTTAGGCAAAAAGAATTTTTTGTTTGTTTGTTTTAATTAAAACCAAAGCAAACCAGTTGTTGTGGAGTTGATTATGACTCATGGCAACCCTGTAGTAGAACTGTGCATAGTAGAACTGCACCCCATAGGGTTTCCAAAGCTGTGACGTTTCAGAAGCAGATCACCAGACCTTTCTTCCAAGAAGCCTCCGGGTAGGTTCTAACTGCCAACCTTCTGGTTAGTAGAAGAGCGTAACCGCATACCCCTCCCACAGAGGTTAGAAAGAACATGGTGTGGGGTAGCCTGTTCTCAAGAGGGACTGATGAGGAGAGATCGTATGCTGGCCAAAGTTCAGAGACCCAGGGGAAGGAGAGAAATTTAAACAGTTTGACCAACAAGCATTTTGATTACTGGGTTCAAGCAGTTTAGCTAATCATTTATAAGGCAAAGAATGGGAATTTGGAGGATCTTCTGGGTGATGCAAAGGATTAAAGTGCTTGGTTCAAGTTCACCCAGAAGCACCTCTAAAGAAAGGCCTGGTAATCTATGTCTAAAAAAATCAGCCATTGAAAAACCCTATGGAGCACAGTTCTACTCTGACACACATGGGGTCACCATGAGTTGAAATTGATTCAGTGGCATCCGGTTTTACTGGTTCTAGTGTCTGGCCTTGTGATAAGTAAATAAGGGGTGTATCAGTGACTCTTAATCATTTGGTGGGGGTAGTTCTTTGGAACATAAAAGAATGGAAGAATTTCTTAACACAGACTCGTAAAATCCACATTGTCAGTGGTAATACTACTAATTATACTAAAAAATAAATAGTATAACAGATGTCCATAATAACAGAATTTACTGACAGACCTGGAAGTTCTAGTAATAAATACTTATATTTTACATTCTGGAACTTAACTGTTTTTCTAAAAATCCTGGATATGTTTTAATTAAAAAAAATAAGTTTAATTGGTTTTTAAATTGATATAACAAAATAAATAAGGAGCCCTGGGGGCACAATGGTTACATGCTCAGGTGCTAACTGAAAGGTTGGCAGTTTGAACTCACCATCAGTTCTGCGGGAGAAAGACCTTGTGACCTGCTCCTGTAAAGATAACAGCCTAGAAAACCCTGTGGGGCGGTTCTACTTTGTCATATGGGGTCACTATTAGTCAAAATTGACTAGAGGGCACCTAACAACAACAATATATAAAAAAATAGTGAAACGGAAAACATTGGAACTGAGTTTTTAAAAATTGTTACCCAGGTCAAATAGATACATAAAGAATGGCCTTTTCAAAGTTTGAAATGATAGACAATACCACACTAGGAAATCAGTTATGCAACTGTGGGGTTTACTATTAACTTTACCAAAGGATTTGGTGTTTCTCCTTGGTTCCTGAGAAATAATCTCTAAAACCTTGGAATTTCCTCAGTGTTTGAAATGTCTTTGATGAAGCCTCCAGACCACACCTGAGGGCTTATGCTAATGAGGTACTTTTTGATTGGGGGCTGGCCAGGCCAGAAACAATATGTGAAATGAGCCCAACCTCAGGGAGGAAGGGGGTCTGACTCAATCAATCCTGCCTACATAATGAGGCCTCAGTAAAGGTCCTTGGCATGGAAGCTCCACCAGCTTTCTGGTTGGTGATAGACCTATCAATGCAATGCCGTGGGAGGGTAAGCGTTTCCCTTTTTAGGACTTGATGTTCCTTATTGGGATCTCTCCCAGACAGCTCCCTCTGTGCCTCTTCATTTGTATCCTTTTTCCTATAATAGGAATTGTAGAGCTTTCCCTGAGTTCTGTGAGTTGTTCTAGTAAATGATGGAACTCAAGGGAGTAGTGGGAGCCAGGAGATCAGAAGTGAGGGGGGCTGGGAACCCCAAAGCTTACTTGCATCCTGGGGGCAAGGGGTAGAAGAAACCACTGGATTTGTAGCCAGCATGTCAGAAGTGAAGGTGGTGTGAGATTCCCCAGGCTTGTGGCTGGGATCTGAAGTCTTAGGCAAACTTGGCAGTCTGGAGGACTAACTATGTCCTTTAACTGGAGAGCTGACCAAGATCTGGTGGTGGGGGTCAGAGGCAAAAATATTACATGGGCAGTAGTGGAATGAAGTTTAATAGATATGAAGTGGAACAGATTGATCATTTCAGCAGGCAACTGGGGCACTATTCAAGACAAGAAAATTGCATTAATATAATTTTAAGCACAATATTGTTTTAATACAAATAGACAACACATCAAAAACTATGAAAGATTATCACTTTACATTAATTGGGCAGTTTCAGAAATTGGAAAATGACAATTCCTTGTTTAAGAATTCAAACTTCAATTTTTGTTTGATTAAAAATTATATTCATATACTAAAAATTGAGAAAAACCAAATATATAACATAAAAAGATAAATGTATATATATATATATATATTTTTCTCTCTCTGAATTTGCCAAAGGGTAAAAGTGGCGCTTTTTACAATTTTTTATTGTGAAAAATTTAATAATGAATAAATAGTACAATGATCACTACCTATATTCAACAACTTTTAAACATTTTGCTATATTTGTATTATCAGTCTCACCATAGATATGCTATTTCACCCGTAAATACTTTAGCATGCATCAACCAAGAATAAGGACATTTACGTACCTAACCGTATACCATCATCACAGTAAGAGTGAATGGTGAAAGTGGTCTGCCCTGGGTACAAGCAATAACGAGTATTGTCTGTGAAGAATTTTAAAACCAAAATAAAAACCGATTATGTTGGCAATTTTAAACAATGTCAGTGATAAAATACTTCCTAAAATATCTTGTTTTGGCTTAGGTTGTAAACAAGTATTTTAATACTATTGAATAATACATATGTAAGCTTCAAATTAGCACTTTTTATTACTGATTTTAAAATAAACATTGTATTCTAATGGCAGTTAATTTGGAGAATTCCCAGTTACATGATCAGCCCCTGGCATACTGGGACTGGCTAACAGTAAGTCTGTCAGTTTGCCATACTGTGGTAGCTTGTGTGTTGTTGTGATGCTGGAAGCTATGCCACCAGTATTTTAAACACTAGCGGGGTCACCCATGGTGGACAGATTTCAGTAGAGCTTCCAGGCTAAGACTAGAAAGAAAGGCCTGGGCATGTACTTCCAAAAATTAGTTAATGAAAACCTTATGGATCACAACAGAACATTGTATGACTCACTTGCTTTGGACGCATCATCAGAAGGGATCAGTTGCTGGAGGAGGACATCATGTTTGGTAAAGTAGAGGCCAGTGAGGGTGAGGGAGACCCTCTATGAGATGGTTTGGCACTGTAACCACAACGATGGATCATGACGATGATGCAAGACTAGGCAGTGTTTTGTTCTGTTGTACCTAAGGTCACCATGAGTCAGAGTCTGCTCAGTGACTACATACCTACCTACTTACCTACCTGTCTATCTTTCCACAAAGCAAGGCTGTGTCCTCTGCACATCGCAGGTTGTTAATGAGTCTTCCACCAATCCTGATGTCGTATTCTTCTTCATATAGCCCAGCATCTCGGATTATTTTTTCAGCATACAGACTGAATACGTATGGTGAAAGGATATGACCCTGATACACTCCTTTCTTTTTTTATTTTTTATTATTATACTTTAGATGAAGGTTTACAGAACAAACTAGCTTCTCATTAAACAGTACATACATTGTTTTGTGACATTGGTTACCAACCCCACAACATGTCAACACTCTCCCTTCTTGACCTTGGGTCCCCCATTACCAGCTTTCCTGTCCCCTCCTGCTTTCTAGTCCTTGTCCCTGGGCAGTTGTGCCCCTTTAGTCTCATTTTGTTTATGGGCCTGTCTAATCTTTGGCTGAAGGGTGAACCTTAGAAGTGACTTCATTACTGAGCTAAAAGGGTGTCCGGGGGCCATACTCTTGGGGTTTCTCCAGTCTCTGTCAGGCCAGTAAGTCTAGTCTTTTTTTGTGAGTTAGAATTTCTGTTCTGCATTTTTCTCCAGCTCTGCCCAGGACCCTGTATTGTGATCCCTGTTGCAGCAGTTGGTGGTGATAGCCGGGCACTGTCTAGTTGTATTGGACTCAGTCTGGTAGAGACTGTGGTAGTTGTGGTCCGTTAGTCCTTTAGACTAGTCTTCCCCTTGTGTGACCCTAATACTCCACAGCATGTTTTCTCCTTTTCAAAATGGGCAACTGAGAGCTTGACATAACTGACGTCATGATGAACCTGTAAGTTTTTTCTGCCTGCCTTCTCCTTTCTGCATACCTTTGTTAATGAATTTGTTTTGCTCTGTCTGGTCACCTGTGACTTTCAACCCCCTACATGTAGATTAGAGCCCAGATGTCCAGTCTATAAATCTTTAGCCTGAAAAGGAGATGTCTGGCATGTATCTCTTCAGCCTGGTGAGGAGTCTCTTGTAGTTATCTTGTAACGTATAACTCATCTGGCCATCTGTGGGTGACGTGCCAAAAGACACTTCTAACTCTTGTAAAAATATAAGCTCTAATGTAAAATTGCCTTTCAGGACTCCACAAAGACAGCCTGTGTTGCTGCCAGACTTCCCGTTGGTGTCACCTCCTAATAAACTTTCTCTCTCTTTCGGACTTGGTGTACTTTCATTGACTCGACTGCGCCAGGGCACGGACCCTAATCAGGCAACACCTTGTGTGTTTAGTTTTCTTTGTTCTCCCTTACTCCTGATGGGGTGAGGACAGTAGAGTATCTTAGATGGCCGCTCACAAGCTTTTAACATCCCACATGCTACTCACCAAAGTAGAATGTAGAACGTTTTCTTCATAAACTGTGTTATGTCAGTTGAGCTGGATGTTCCCTGAAACCATGGTCCCCACAGCCCTCATCCCAGCAGTTCAGTCCCTTAGGGAGTTTGAATGTGTCGATGGAGCTTACATGACCTTGCCTTGTACAAGTTGCTGATGCACGTCTTTCTTGATTTTAAACCATGCAGTATCCCCTTGCTCTGTTCGAATGACTGCCTCTTGGTCTATATACAGGTTCCTCATGAGCACAATTAAGTGTTCTGGAATTCCCATTCTTCCCAGTGTTATCCATAATTTGCTGTGATCCACACGTTGAATGCCTTTGCATAGTTAAAAAACACTGGTAAACATCTTTCTGGTATTCTCTGCTTTCAGCCAAGATCCATCTCACATCAGGAATGATATCCCTCATTCCACGTTCCGTTCTGAATTCGGCTTGAACTTCTGGTAGTTCTGTGTTAATGTACTGCTGCAACCACTTTTGAATGATCTTAGCAAAATTTTCCGTGCGTGTGATATTAATGATATTGTTTGATAATGATATCGTTCGGTTGCTTTGTGAAGGCAAAGAGGACTTGAAGTACTTGCCGATGAAGATCAAAGACTACAGCTTTCAGTAGGGATTACGCCTCAGCATAAAACAAAAATCCTCACAACTGGACCAATAAGCAACATCATGATAAATGGAGAAAATATTGACATGCCCACGGAAACAGCAGTCGGGAAATCAAACGACATATTGCATTGGACAAATCTGCTGCAAAAGACCTCTTTCAAGTGTTAAAAAGCAAAGATGTCACTTTGAGGACTAAGGTGTGCCTGACCTAAGCCGTAATATTTTCAGTTACCTTATATATATGCATGTGAAAGCTGGACAATAAATAAGGAAAACTGAAGAAGAATTGATGCCTTTTAATTATGGCGTTGGTGAAGAATATTGAATATACTATGGACCACCAGAAGAACAAACAATGTCTTGGAAGAAATACAGCCAGAGTGCTCCTTGGAAGCAAGAATGGTAAAACTTCATCTCACATACTTTGGACATGTGATCAGGAGGGACCAGTACTTGGAGAAGGACATTATGCTTGGTAAAGTAGAGGGACAGCGAAAAAGAGGAAGACCCTCGACGAGGTGGACTGACAGTGGCTGCAACAATGGGCTCAAACATAGCAAGAATTGTGAGGATGGCACAGGACCAGGCAGTGTTTCTTTCTGTTGTACATAGGGTCGCTATATGGCACCTAACAACATCTGTTTATCTATGTATCATCTACTTACCTAACTACCTCCATTGTTGTTGTTTGCCCATCAAGTTGATTTTGATTTATGGCTACCCCACGTATGCAGAGTAGAACTGCTCCACAGGGTTTTCAAGGCTGTAACCTTTCAAAACCATATCGCCAGGCTTGTCTTCCGAGGCAGTTCAAACCAGGTGGGTTCGAACTGCTAACTTTTTGGTTCAGTGGCAACTGGTTTGGTTTTGGACTTAGTAATAACCACCACAACAACACAATAATAACCTATTTAGAGAACTTTTGCTAATAGGTCTAGCAAAGAACAAATTGCAGCAGTTTTGTAGAATTTTACAGCCTTACTGTACCTAGAAATAATGATTGGCTGTACTGGGGAGACTGGGGAAGAACTTGGGAGGTAGGTGGGGGCCCTGGGCTACTGTCCCAGTGTCAGCCTAGGGTGACCACAGGTAGTTGCTGCTGGCAGCAAGATGATAATTCTAGGAGGTAAGGATGTTTTCTTTCTGCCACTGCCTTGACAGTCCATCAGGTTAGAGAAGAGTGATCCCATTCCTTCCTTTTTCTTGAATTGGAGGCAGTTTATCACAGTTTTGTCTAACTTTTCGTCCTCTTAGTCTCCCTCAACCCGCTACTTGGGAGTGCAGTAGAGGAGAGTGGATCTGGGTAGGTTTTAATATTTATTTACTTGCATCAATTACTTAACCTCCTAGTGCCTCAGCACCCTCACTTGAAAAATGGGAATAATAGTAATAATAGCTAACATTTATTGAACACTCACTACTTGCCAAGAGCTGTTTGCATTTTGCAGGTGTTAACTTTTTTAACCCTCACAACAACCCTATGAGGTCAGGACTATTTTTAATCCCATTTTACAAGGAGGAAAGTGAGGTAACTCTCCTAACCACTCTACTGAGGTCCTGGGTGGTGCAAACAATTTGCTTTCAGTTACTAACTGAAAGATTGGCTGGCTCACATCCACCCAGGGGTGCCACGGAAGAAAGCCCTGATGATCTACTTCTGTAAGATTGTTGTTGTTAGTTGCCGTCGAATTGACGCCAACTGATGACAACCAGCCATTAAAAACCCTGAGTGCAGTTCTACTCTGAAACACGTGGGGTCACCATGAGTCTGAATCCATTTGATGGCAACCGACTTTGTTTTGGTTTTAACCACTCTGCTGAACTGTACTTACACAGTAGATATGTTTAGAAATTTATATAAGATAATGAAGGTAAAACTCTTTGACTAGTACTGACAGTGTTGGATTTTACCTGAGCCCTGTGATCCTGGAAAACAGGGATGGTTAAAGAAATCCCCCTACCCCTTGTGTTCTGGGCAATGGCTTACTACAAACAACCACCCTTCCCCATATGATTTCAATAAATTTCAAGGATCCCACCTCTTGTTTACCCATGACCAGGCCAGACACAGACCTCCGAATTCCCATTCTTCGTCTCATAAATGATTAGCTGAATTGATTGTCCCCACTAATCAATGGGAACAAAATCCTTGTTAACCAAACTTTGCTTAAATGTCTTTCCTTCCCCAAGCCCCTAAACTTTGACTGACCCTCAGCTTGAGCCATCATATAACCTCTCCTTAATAGCTGCTCCTGAGAATAGGCTGGCCTCAGGGTAAAATATTCCTTAATCTATTATCCCACCTAGCCAAGCCACCCTTTCACCCTATGTCTTCGTTACCTAGTTCTGTTATAACAGAAATACCACAAGTGGATGGTTTAACAAAGAGAAATTTATTCCCTCACAGTCTAGAAGGCTAGAAGTCCTAATTCAGGGCACCAGCTCCAGGAGAAAGCTTTCTCTGTCAGCTCTGGGGGAAGGTCCTTGTCATCAATCTTCCCCTGGTCCAGGAGCTTCCCAGCATGGGGACCCCAGGTCCAAAGGACACGCTCCCCTCCTGGTTCTTCATCCTTGGTGGCATGAGGTCTCCCTGTCTCTCTGCTTGCTTTTCTTATATTTCAAAAGAGATTGACTCAAGATACAACCTAATCTTGTAGATTGAGTCCTGTCTCACTAACATAACTGCCTCTAATCCTGCCTTATTAACATAGAGGTAGGATTTACAACACACAGGAAAATCACATCAGAGGATGAAATGGTGGATAATCACACAATACTGGGAATCATGGCCTAGCCAAGTTGACACACATTTTTGCGGGACACAGTTCAATCCATGACACCTTACTTCACACACCACGTTCTTTCTAGCCTTGTTTACTCCTCCCTATAAAAGAAGAGTCTCTGGGTGGAGCAAACGTTGGTGGTTCAAACCCTCCCAGAGGCACCTCAGAAAACAGGCCTGGTTATCTGCTTCCAAATAGGTCACAGCCTTGAAAATCCCATGGCACACAGTTCTACTCTGCGCACATGGGGTCGCCATGAGTCGGTATCAACTCAACGGCAACTAACAACAATATAAAAGAAAACTCCTTTTTGCCTAACCCTTAAGATCTTGCAAGTCTTGTTGTTAGTGTTCTCCCTATTCCAATAGTCATCCTCCCACTATTACATCTCTTCCCTACCTTGTGATAATTCTTTTGAATAAAGTCTCTCCTAAGTCCAGATTTGTTGTTCTTTTTTTAGTTCGTTTTTTATTTGACATTGTCTGGCACAGAGTAAGCACTCAATAAATATTAGCTACTGTTATTATTGGAGCCCTGGTGGTGAAGTGGTTAAGAATTGGGCAGCTAACCAGAAAGTCAGCAGTTCTAATCTACCAGCTGCTCCTTGGAAGCCCTATCAGGTAGTTCTACTCTGTCCTATAGGGTCGCTATGAGTAAGAATCAACTTGCCAGCAATGAATTTTTGTTGTTTTTATTATTATATTAGTTTTATATTAGATATTATGTATACTATTATTATTTATTTGCTTCTTCTTCCTTTGTCCTGTGTGAAACTTTGCTGGTGTAGGCAGGAAGCAATGCTGGAATGCAGCTTTCTTCTGGTACCTGATGGGGTTATATTAGTCTTGGTCCCAAGTGGCACAATCAAACCTGGACCATTTGAGGAGGATTTATTTATAAGAGGGACTAATTATAAAGATATGGCTGGTACCGGGGAACCACAAGTGATGGTAGCAGTAGAGTTTTCACCATCGCTGTGTTTGAGGGTGTGAGGCAGGGGTAGTTTAGTGGTAGAACTCTCATCTTCCATGTGGGAGACCTAGGTTCGATTCCTGGCCAGTTCATCTCATGTGCAGCCACCACCTGTCTGTCACTGGAGGCTTGCATGTTTCTATAATGCTGAACATGTTTCAGTGGAGCTTACAGACTAAGATGGACAAGAAGTAAAGACCTGGTTTTCTACTTCTGAAAGTCAGTCAATAAAAACCCCATGGATCACAACAGTCTGATCCACAACCGACCATAGGGATGGTGCAGGACTGGGCCACGTTCATTCAGTTATGCATGTGGTCACTATGAGTTGGAGGCCAACTCGACAGCAGCTAACACCACCACCACCACATCTGAGGCGACAAAAGGAGGAAGGTGTTACCAGAACATGTATGGAGAGAGTCAATTTCTGCACACCAATTTGAGAGCACACTACTTTGAGAGCAGTAATGCCCTTAGCTTGATCAAGTGACAAAAGCCAACCAGAAGCACCCTTGGGGGCAGGGAGGCAGAAAAATAAATACAGTATCTGACCTTACTCTCCTCCCTCCCTTGGATCTTCTGCTGTGGCATGCCATTGACTAAATACACCTGGAAAGAGTTTCATGCAGAAGGTTTATTAAAGGGAACTCTCAGGAGATACACCTGTGAGAAGTGAGGACCGCAAGATTGGGACACAGTGAGAAGCTGACTCACAATGCAGTTGCTATTGAGGCCTCAGGATCTTCTATGATCGTATGAGGAGCTCTATAGCTTGGATGGTTCTTCAGAGTTGCCCCCTAAATGAGGACGTGGAGCCAGCCAGGCAGGGCATAATTGGGTTAGGGCTGGGCATTTACAGTGGCCTAGGGCAATTCTTAGGGAGGGGTGATGGTGTGAACCTTCAGCATCAGGTATCCCCAACACTTACTGGACAATCTTTGATGTTGGTCTTCACAGGGCTTAATATAAATCCTTGACTAATAAAGACTTTAAATATCCTTCTCTTGATGCCCTTTCAAAATTCAAGGGAGCCTAGAAAAGATTGTGAGATCAAACAGTCATCTCAGGGGTTGTAAAACAGGACTATGTTTCATCTACCAAAAGGCTGGCAGTTTGAATCCATTAGCCACTCCTTGGAAACCATATGGGGCAGTTCTGCTTTGTCCTGTAGGTTGCTATGAGTGGGAATTGACTCGACGGCAAGGGGTTTGGCTTATTCCTTAATTTATGTTTCAGTAATAATAATAAAACAGTTGTTGTCCAGTCGATCCCAACTAATGGCAACCTCATGTGTGTCAGAGTAGAACTGTGCTCTGTGGGGTTTTCAATGGCTGATTTTTCAGAAATATATCACTAGGCTCTTCTTCCGAGGTGCCTCTGGAGTGAACTTGGACCTTCCGTCTTTAGATTAGCAGCCAGGTGCCTTAACTATTTACACCCAGACTTCCTGTTTCGGTAATAGGAACTATTGTAGTTGTTAACTAGAAATTCAAGTCCTTTTACCATAGCAAATCACACAGTTATGCTTTTTTATGCAGAAGACAGGGTTTTAATATCATGTATTATGGTGTGTCTCTATAAACAATTGTTCCTACTGTCTAACTTCTCCCAGAAAGAATGGCTCAAGTATCAACTGCTGCCTTCTGTGGACATTTATCAGAATTCAAATAACTGCATGCAGCAGGTCAAGTTATGCAGGTGCCTGGCCATTCATCTTGCAGCTAATTCACTCTGGCAGGCACATCAGGAAATTGTGTTGCTCAGAATCAAATGTTCCACAGGAGTGTTACCAGAGTTTTTCTGTGGCTGAGTGGCAAAATTGATGATACCTACTCTGAAAATTTTCCAGGTCAAGCTTAAACCTACACCAGACTCTCCCCAAGCATAATTGCAAGGACAATGAGTGCCATGCAGTTCTGCAGGTTTGTATATTCAGGGATCTCAATCTGGTACTAGCATGGAGGCAAAGATGTTTCTTAAGGGGAAATTCTGACTTTGGTCCAGAGCAGAGAGTTTTAGGAAGGTTTCTCAATTTGCCTAATAGAATGTCATCCTTGCTGCTTGCTTGATGTCCAAGATTTATGTATCTTCTATCAGTCAGCAGCATAAAATCCCAACACTCTTGATTCTAGTTGGAGAGTAACCTTGAATTGTCAATTATCTCACTCCTTTCAAAAGTTAAGCCAAGAAAAGTGACATTTAGTGAAGATTGTTTAAGGGACATGCTATTCATCTATTTTTTGGTAAATTTTAGGATTTGTCCTTAGACTTGGCGAAAATGGTTAAGTGCTCAGCTACTAACCAAAATGTTGGCGGTTCTAATTCACCCAGAAGCAGCCTGGAAGAAAGGCCTAGCAATCTGCTTCTGAAAGGTCACAGCTTTAAAAACTGTGTATAGAATCCACACGTGGGGTTGCCATGAGTCAGAATCAACTCTATGGCAGTTTTTTTTTTTTTACATTAAATTACATCACCAGAAAGCTATATGTTTATGTGACATGAATTTAGTCCTCTCCATAATCCTCACTCCTGAGTTTATCTTTTAGAGACTGTGAGGATCAGATATTCCAGAAGATTATTGAAACTATTGATTTAAATGCCCAACAATGCCTCCCATATAAGGCATCATATGATGGATTGACTTGTGTCCCCCAAAAACATGTGTTGTAAATCCTAACCTCTATGCCTGTGGTTATAATCTCACTTGGGAATGGGTTGTCTTTCTTATGTTAATGAGACAGGATTACTGTAGGATATGTCTTGAGTCAATCTCTTTTGAGATATAAGAGATTAACAAGCAAAGGAGTGAGCAGAGATGAGGTAAGAGATGCCAGACCACGTGAAGTTTGCCCAGAAGCTCAGAAGAGACAAGAACCTTCCTCCAGAAAAAGAAAGCCTTCCCCAAGAACCGGCACCCTGAATTTGGACGTCTAGCCTCCTAAATTTGTTCTGTCCGAAGGAGGGAATACTTTGTGGTTTAAAGTCAGGAAAGGTATGCGTCAGGATTGTATCCTTTTACCATATCTATTCAGTCTGTATGCTGAGCAAATAATCTGAGAAGCTGGACTATATGAAGAAGAATGGGGCATCAGGATTGGAGGAAGGCTTATTAACAACCTGTATTATGCAGGTGACACAACCTTGCTTGCTGAAAGCGAAGAGGACTTGAAGCACTTACTGATGAAGATCAAAGGCCACGGCCTTCAGTATGGATTACACCTCAACATAAAGAAAACAAAAATCTTCACAGCTGGACCCATAAGCAACATCATGATACACGGAGAAAAGATTGAAGTTGTCAAGGATTTCATTTTACTTGTATCCACAATCAACACCCATGGAAGCAGCAGTCCAGAAATCAGAAGACTCATTGCATTGGGCAAATCTGCTGCAAAAGACCTCTTTAAAGTGTTGAAAAGCAAAGATGTCACCTTGAAGACTAAGGTGCATGTGACCCAAGCCGTGGTATTTTCAATTGCATCATATACATGCGAAAGCTGGACAATGAACATGGAAGATGGAAGAAGAATTGATGCCTTTGAATTGTGGTGTTGGCAAAGAATATTGACTATACCATAGACTGCCAAAAGAACGAACAGGTCTGTTTTGGAAGAAGTACAACCAGAATGCTCCTTAGATGTCTTACATACTTTAGACATGTTATCAGCTGGGATCATTCCCTGGAGAAGGACATCATGCTTGGTAAAGTAGAGGGTCAGAGAAAAAGAGGAAGACCCTCGACAAAATGGATTGACACAATGGCTGCAACAATGGGCTCAAGCATAACAACGATTGTGAGCATGGGGCAGGACCAGGCAGTGTTTCGTTCTGTTGTACATAGGGTCGCTATGAGTTGGAACTCACTCAACGGCACCTAACAACAACAACAACAACAGCCTCCTAAACTGTGAGAAAATAAATTTCTGTTTGTTAAAGTCATCCACTTGTGGTATTTCTGTTATAGCAGCACTGGATAACTAAGACAATGGGTTTATTTTATTTTAGGTTTTAGTAGTAGGAAAAAAATCCCTCTGAAAAACTGGTTTCCCTGTTTCCTGTTCCAAGGGTTATGCAACACATTGTATTGCTCTTCTTGTTCTGGTTGGCAGAAATAGAATTAATAATCATTCACAGTTATTATATTAGCCTTTGGGGCTAGACTATATGCTTATTCTCCTTTTTATGGTTTTAATATTCTAGTTTTGTTCCAATAAATGTGTTAAATATGTGTTTCTTATTGGAAGATACTGTATGGCCTTAATTTATTTTAGAAAAAGTGGGGCTATGAATTTATATTATCATAAAATACTACCATAAAAAGAACACTATGTTCATTAAGAAAAACAACAACAATAACAACGAACAAAAAAAGCACCACCACCACTACTAACACCCTGTAACCAGGTAAGGAACAAGGCCCCAATAAAAAGACTAATAAAGAAAGGGTAATCGTACCCATTATTTTTTTGTTATTCTTTTTTCCATTTATTCCTTTCTGCATTAATGCACAGCAGTTAAATATTAGATACATTCATTGATTCTCTGAATGTAATAAACATATTTGGTGTGCCAAACTCCATGCTGGAGGCTGTCACCTCTACCCTTTCGGGAGATCCCAGGAAAGAATGGGAGTTGGTAAGGCAGTTGGTGTTCTACAGTCAGTAAACGTGCATGTGCATCCACTTAAGCTGTCTTGGTGGGTCAGTCCTGACTCTTCCTGACCTGGCTCAGCAATGATGTAGACTCTGGGGAGAGCAAGGATTTTTAGCAACTACCAACAAGGAAACCCTGGTGGTGTAGTGGTTAAGTGCTATGGCTACTAACCAAAAGGTTGGCAGTTTAAATCCACCTAGGCGCTTCTTGGTAAACGCTGTGGGGCAGTTCACCTGCCTTCTAATAGGGTTGCTATAAGTTGGACTCAACGGCAACAGGTTGAGTTGGGTTTGGTTTTAATGAGCTCAGGTGGTCTATTAAATATTTGCTGAACGAAAGAATAAATAAAAGAATGAATGAGTCATTATTATAGCTGCCCCACTATGATGATGGTGATCCAAGTCTCCCAGGGCCTGACCTCTTGCCTTTGCTCCCCAAGCATTGCTTTCCAGGAGATGGCAGCCTCATCAGAACCTTTTCCTCAGCAGGTTGTAAGTCTTGGAAAAGATTCGCGTCCTTTCTCTACCCAAACTTCACGCCTATAAAGTTGGTTGTGTTTTTTAAAAGTATGCTCTTTAGATTCCTAACAAATCTCCTCCAACATTCATTTTCCCTAATTTTTCATAGCTGTATACAAGGTAATGTAATATGAACATTATCTTGGGTCCTTTGAACTTTGTGATAAAATTAAAGTATCTTAAATTTTTAAAAAGTCACGACATTTGGGGAAGCACTCTAATCCAGTGGTTCTCAAACTTTAGCATGCATCAGAATCACCTGGAGGGATTGTTAAAACTCAGGTTGCTGGGCCTTAACTCCAGAGTTTCTGATTCAGTAGGTCTGGAGTAGGGAGCGAGAATTTTTATTTCTAACAAATTCCCGGGTAATGCTCATGCTGTTTTGGTCCAGGGATCAGTGTTTGAGAACCACTGCTCTCTGCCAACTTTCTTTACCAAGAAGTCTGCCCATAGTGACCCTCTGGTCACTTCTGTTCTGAATGCTGTTTGTAAATGTGCAGAATGGCCTCGGGAGTCTGAGACTGACTAATGTGGTGCCTGTGACCTGCATTATCTGCAGCTGGCTGGTTGCAAAACGAAGCAATTACGGATTAAGACATCAAATCAGAGGAAATTAATATGAAACACAACTGACTATAAAGCCTATAAAATTGCTGGCATTCCTCTGTGTTTTATCATACACGTGCATCCTGGTTAGCTCTAAGTTATTCCATCCAACGTGAGGCCACACCCAGAACAAACAAAAGACTGTCTCTAGTAGATGCCATCAGAGAATGATGAGGGTCACAGTTAGGCAAGAGAATGGAAGTAAATTGAATGAAATAAGATTCTGGTGGTGATGATAAAGAAAAATGACATTATATTAATTTAATTTTATTAATGTCCATACTCAGGCTGTAACAGTGGCAGAGTGGAAATCTAAATTTCTGTTGCCTCCAAAAACTGCCTTCTTTATGCCAAGATAATTTCTCTCTGAGTGTTTTCTACGCATTAGAACTTCATGTGGATATTTCATATGGATTCATTATTGATTTGGATGACATGGCTTCTCAGAGTAAAAAACGGAAGCATACGATATTTTAAGATAAATGTTAGTTTGAAATACAGGCTGATGAAGTGGAAACAAGCTGAAATTTCATACTACTGATTAATAATTCATTTAACAGCTTAGAAATTTATCTTCTGCATTTCTTTTTATACACAATCATTTGAGTCTCTTATTTTAAAATTTAGGTTGATCAGTACCAAGTAAAATGAACTGATACAAATTCTAGAAAATCTGGTTGGATTGATCTGACAAAAATTAATTTGAAGTCTTTCTTCCCATTAGGTTCCTTCTGTGAGGTCACAAAGTCACTTTTCGCACATAGACTTCCTCAAATTGTTACTTCTTCCCTGATGTTCCTCTAATTAGAGTAAGATGACAGTTTCTTTTTTGTTCATCCTACTAATCTCTGAGTGTTATTTATCTATATCTGCTCCATCTACTATTCAGAATGATTGCATTGATGCACATAATTTAGGATGGAGATGATTTAAATAAAATTTATTTAAATTTAAATTACTAACTAGGAAGATTGAATGTAATAAGTTTGACTGTAGCTTCCTATCTGTTATTTGATTTAATCATAATATGGTTCTCAACTCATATAGACAGTTTCATTTTTAGAAGGCCTACGCTATATGTTTCAAATGATAATTGATTTTGAAAATTTCTCAAATTATTTTTGCTGTTTAATCAGGAAAATGAAGCAATTTGAAACAAATAGTTGGGGATTCATTGAGGAGTTCAATCATCTCTGTTTCAATAGCTTTATCGTAGTTTTGTTTGGCCTATTTTTACTACGATGTTAATATATCAACCAGTACACAAAATACAATGTACATGTAAATTTTTTATTTAAGTAAAACAAAATGTGCTGAGTTTTTTCTAAAGACACATAAAAATGTTGACATGAATATAACTTGGAGAACAAATCTTTAATACTACCTCCTGACTCTTTGGGGGCTGGGTATATAGCACAGGAAGTTAATAAATCCTCATGTTTGCAGTCATTCCTTTGGAGAGGTTAACATAGGAGAGAGATTAACATAGGAGATGAGGGATGTCTTGCTGAAGAATCTAATCTGGCCTAAGGGTAAATAAAAGGCTTCAATTTCAGAATTTTGGCTTGGTATGTATACAGGATAATCAGCTTGGGTGAGTTTGGAAGATTGAAACTAGCTCAACAAACAGTTGCCAATATAGCTAAACATAGTAATGTGACGTTCCATCTCCACTGTGGATCTGGATCTCTATGCTGATCATGTTACATTTAGTGGACTATTTTGTTCTCTTAATATACCTTAGTATGAGTGTAGTACCCTTTGAAAATTATTGTTTATCCTTAGAGGGTGTTGTGTGTGTTTGCTTGTGTGTGTGTGTGACTTTCATTTGATACCTCCAGGATATCCTGAAAGAATGAGAGGGCATATCTTCAGGTTACACTGAGAGAAAGATTTTGGAGAGGTATGACCTTGGAATACCAAAGCTCTGCTGTACTTTCTGGACTATCATAGACATATAATTGCCATGCATTCATTGAAGTTGAGAGATTTTTCAAATTTTCCTAGCAACACATTTATATAAACTATCTCTCAGGGTGGGTTAATTTTGCAGAGAACTAATGCTACCTTTGCTAATAGTAAAAATCATTAACATCAAATGCTTGATATGTATTAACTTTTTTAGTCTTCACAACAGCCCTGTGAGGCTTATTATCTTCATTTTTGAGAGGAAAAGCCTGAGGCATAGAAAGGCTAAGTAACTTTCCACAAGCCTCGCAACGGTAAGTGGTAGAGCTGGGATTAGAATCTTTCCAGTTTGGCTCATGATCCTGCAGTGTGTGTGTATGTGTGTGTAAAACATTTAAAACAAAAAATCTCATCAAAGTTGGGGCAAGTTCTACCAAGGTGGCAACTGGTTGTATCCTGGAGGAGGAATAATTTTATGGTTTTTTAAAAAGTGAGCAAAGTGTCTGAGGAGAGCGAGACTTTTTCTGGGCCTCTGTTGATGGAGATACTCAGCCAGAATATATTCTAGGTGCACATCTCAGCAAAGCCAGAACCTCCCAGAGAAGAGCAACAGAAAGGTCCTGGAAGAGCTCCTTCGTGAGGCAAGGATAAGAAACTAAAGACACTTCCCTACTCCCCCAGCACTCCACCCACCCCTTCAGAGTCAGCAAAAGATAAAAGAATCATTGTTCTAGAAGTTGGGAGGTTAGTGTTTTCTTGGCTATTCCTTTACCTAGCTGTGTGAATATGGGCAAGCCTCTTAACACCACTGGGCCTTGGGTTCCCAGGGAACAATTTCTGCATAAAGGCAGCATTGGGTAGCAGTTAGAGCATGGATTCTGGACCCATACCACCTGAGTTTATAGTCAAGTTCTTCCACTTACTTGCTGGGTATTCTTGGGCAATATTGTTTACGTTCTAGCGCATAGTTTCTTCATCTATAAAAGAGAAATAATAGTTCCTATTTCACAGGGTTGTTGGAAAAACAAAATGGGTTATTACATATAAGCTCTTTAAAACAGTGCCTGGCATTTAGTAAGCACTTAGTAAATGTTAGCTATTAACAACCACTGTCAGGCACACTATGAGTTTTTAGTATAGTTTTAGGGTCGGACTTTGCAACTGAGAATATTTAGAGATGTTTATTTCTTGGGTTCTTTTTAATTTTTTTTGCAACTTAAAAATCCTGAGAAATCAGAATTCTCTTTGTAACTCCATTCTGTCCCCACTCCTGCACAAGCAGGGACTCCCCAATTCTAAGCTTCTGCCTAGTCAGACATTCAAGCAGGTAGACACAAGAGTTGGAGCAAGAGAAGGAGGAAGGAGGGACCTTAAGCCAGGAAGAAGGGCTGAGTGTGTCTGTACAGGTTATGCATAAATCAGGAGCCACTCATATGCTCTAATATGTATGAAGCTTGTTTTTCTTCTACAAAATCAATGCTGATAATGAGCTTAGGTGGTTCGAGGTGTTTACTCTGTAGGGTGGGTCCCGTTCTCTCCTTTACCACCACCTGTTTTCCTCCCACCTTCCCTCATTCCACTACTCTATTTCCCACCAACGCTGGTCATTGCCACCACCCACATGTCGTAATGTCAAGAGAGATGTCCTGATGCCACTGCAGAAAGTGCCTATCTCTGCTGAGCCTTGAGAAGAGCTTCGTGAGTCTAAGACATTGCCAGAGCTGGGCCCATTCTCCTGAAAAGGGTGAATGAAATGAGATAGTTTTTAAGTAGAGATTTTATCAAAATCCAATGTTGTAGAACCCTCCCTAAAGCAAACAAAAATTCTGTGGCATTTTCCTTTAAGATAGACTCAAGTTCAAATATATCATAATAGACTAAGACTTATAATTTAAATTATGACATAATTTAGAATATATACTCCTTAAAGCTTTGAATTTTAGGAATGAGGTTTTTTAGACCATTCAGTTCCACATCAACATTTTTTAGATGCAGTAACTCAGAGATGGGGAGATGAAGAGACTTGTCCTTGTTCACAGGGTCAGAGGCGGAATTGAATCGACAGCAATGGGTTTGCTTTGGTTTTTTGGAAATAGTAAATGATGGTGATAAAAGGGTGAATGAATAAAGATAATAGAACCAGAGCTTGTTTCAGCAGATACCCCTACTGGGGTACAAACTCCAGACAATACCAGAGAGGGAAGGAATCTCAAGATGAGACCTGAGGTGGACTAATCTGGTATAATTTGGGTATTAATATATCATTTTTAACTGTTGACCTCCCTAGACTGGAGAAGTCTGCACTATAATGATTATAGTACACATTCAATGTCTTGGCAGGAAGACAAATAATTTGAACATGGCCCTTGACCCAAGACCTGTGGCCCACAGCTTAGAAAACAAGGTTCAAGAGTGTGCATACTTACTGATGAGACTTGCATTATCTTTTCATTTTGTTTTCATCAACTCATCCACCCAAAGGGTGATTCAGCCTTAATTCACTGAGGCGGTTAGGCAAGCAAGTTTAGAGTTGGGAGTGTTGGCTTCAAGCTCTGGTTTTAACCAAAGTAATGTCTCTGAACAATTTTGTATCTTGATGTGAAAGCAATTCATATGGATAAAGTATTGTTGTGCTTATAATTCAGAATGACCCGAAGAAGTAGTCTATTCAGATACCTGAGTAATAATAGTTTGTGTTGAGTTTTTAATTCACATTGGACTATGAATCACCATACCTCATTTAGATTCTCCTCCAAAAGTTATCTATCTTCTCTTTGTTGACAGGCTCTACCTTCTCCATGTAATCCAGTCTCTATTTTTTGTGCATTAAGTTTTATTTAGGTCTGGAAACTCGTCTGACTGGTCTTTGCTTCTGAGGACATCAGGTTATATGAAAGGTTTGGCATTCTTTGATTGGTGACTACACGAGTGACTAATTGAGTCCAAGGCAAATTTCCCTTAGATAACTTCATCACATAGTTACAGAGAATCACTAGTACATTTCAGTCATTGTTGTTGCTGTTAGGTGCCATTGAGTTGATTCCAACTCATAGTGACCCAATGCGACAGATTAGAACTGCTCCATAGGGTTTTCTAGGCTGTAATCTTTACAGGAGCAGATCACCAGGTCTTTCTCCTGCGGAGCCGCTGGGTGAGTTCAAACTGCTAACCTTTTGGTTAGCAGCTGAGCACTTTACCATTGCGCATTTCAGTCATTAAAGTGTTGTTTTCTTTTAAAATGATCACAATATTTATTAGAATAGCAAATGGCTCTATTCCCTTTTCTTTTACTTTCTGGAGTTTTTTTTTTTTTTTTTTCCATTCCTCATTGCTAGACTTTGTTTGTTGTTGTTAGGTGCTGTCAAGTCGGTTCCAACTCATAGCAACCGTGTGTACCACAGAAGGAAACACTGGGTGGTCCTGCACCACCTTCACAATCGTTGTTATGCTTGAGCCCATTGTTGCAGCCACTGTGTCAATCCATCTTGTGAAGGGTCTTCCTCTTTTTCTCTGACCCTCTACTTTACCAAGCGTGATATCCTTCTCCAGGGACCGGTCCAAACTACATGAGATGAAGTCTCTCCATCCTCGCTTCCAAGGAGCGCTCTGGCTATATTTCTTCCAAGACAGACTTGTTTGTTCTTCTGGTGGTCCATGGTATATTCAGTATTCTTCACCAAAGGCATCAATTCTTCTTCTGTCTTCCTTATTCTTTGTCCAGCTTTTGTGTGCGTATGAGGAAATTGAAAATATCATGGCTTGAGTCAGGTGCACCTTCGTCCTCAAAAGTGACATCTTTGCTTTTCAACACTTTAGAGAGGTCTTTTGCAGCAGATCTGCCCAGTGCAATACATTGTTTGATTTCCTTTAGAAGCTTGAAAATATTTTTTCCCTCTGTTTATTGAGGCCTTTTCCATTTGCCAAACACTGCCTTTGCAATGGAGCTGAAATCTAGCTGGTTTTGTTTTGTTTGTCGTTTCTGAGTTTGTTTACCAATGTAATTAATATTATCAAAACTTTTCTGGAACAGAGTTTAGTCCCTCCGCTTTTGTTTCTGATGCTAGGATGATTAGCTCTAGAAAAATAAAAGCAAACAAAGAAAAAATTGTGTGCCAGGCATAATAGCAGTGGTAACATTCCTTAACCTTCCTGCCTCTGCCCACGTTTGTTTACATGCACATCCGTCTGTAATGTCTCAGAATTAATCAGTGTCCCTTCAGTCTGGAGAGAATTGAAAGGCCTCTTTTCTGAGCTTCTTGCAGATAGACCATAGGAGTCACTCACTGTCACAAATTCCCTTTTCTAAGAAAAGGAAGTCACTGTTTTTGTTTGTTTTAAGAAAGTTACTGTTTTTAATATGACAGTTCCTAGTCCCCCTTAGCCAGCAGTGTCTTGAAATATCCTCATCGAAAAATCTTGGATTCTTTCACAAAGATGAATTTCAGCAACGCTGTTTTCATTCCATATATGTCTTCCCTCCTTGTTTTTTAATAATCCCATGCTTAACCCTTTGTGACCCAGTGGGACTTTGAAGTCCCTTAGTAAAAATATTCCCAAAGTCTGGTGTGCTAGAGTATTGAATGTCCTGTCAGAACTCGTAGGTTCCACTGATGACCAAATATACAGTAAACAATGCAATAGTTAATGGTTTTTCTGCCAAAAGGGGGCATTTCTTTTCTCTATAAGAACACCTAATTTTAAGTTGCTAAGAAACCGAAATTCATTCTGTAAGCATTATTTTATTAATTTGTCTTTTCCCCAAATACTCCATTTTATTAATTTCGTTGTTTTTCCCTGCCACAAAAGTTACTGCTTCATCTCTCCTTTATCTGCCTAACATCCTGTTTCCCACAGTCTGCCCTCTGGTTTCTAGAGAAAACTTGGGGAAGAATAAGGGCAAGGACAGAATTTCATGGCAAAGAGTCCAAGGCAAAGCAACAGAGAAGGAGGAGAGGCTAAGGAAGGTGAACAGCTGGTGAGTGGGTGAGGCAGAACTGTCATCAACACTTCGGGCTTCTTCTGCGTCATCTAGCCAACCTAAGGGCCAGGACTTGGCCACTGCAGGTTCCTCTGGCTCCTGCTCACGATTTTAAGACCATTCTCAGGACAGAACACCTCAGAAGGCAACTGGTTATCTTTTTTGTTGGCCCACAGAGTGATTCTGCCACTGTACCCACTGGTCTGGCGTCGTGGAAGTCTGACAAGCCTGCCTTGAGGAGACATTACAGATTGGCTTCTTTCTCTTCTCTCCTTTATTATTGTCAGAGAGGGGCCCAGAGCAGGAGGAAGCCGGAGGCGTACAAGTCTCCCTCTACAAGGGAGCTCTTGTGAAACTCACTCTGCGGGAAAACAATACTGTGGGGGTGTCATTTTCATTTGTGCTGTTGCTGGCTTGACAATTTAAACAGTACTATTTCCCTGATCTGTTTGAGCTTAGTTTCCACTCTTGCATAATGCACATGCCGGGGTTCTTTGTACTGTGGATAGCAGAGAGCCTACAGACAGCTAAGCTTGGAGAGGTGCAGGGTGCTCTTGTTTTATGAGTCAACCAGAGAGTCTAAGATATGTATTTTTTAAATCTCATATTTTTATTGCTAAAACAATATGTCAACATTAAAAGTCATTTAAAATAATTATTATATATTTTAGATATACAAAAATATATTAGTTCTCAAGTCTGGGTGCACATTAGAATCACCTGTGAAAAAAACCAAACCCATTGCCACCGAGTCAATTTTGACTTACAGTGGCTGTATAGGACAGAGTAAAACTTCCCCCTAGGGTTTCCTAGGCTGTAATCTTTATGGAAGCAGACTGCCACATCTTTCTCCTGTGGATTAACAGCCACGTGCTTAACCACTGTGCCACCAGCTTCAAATCACCTGGGGAGCTTTTCAAATTATTGGTGTCCAGGCCCTATCCTAGACCAATTGAATCTGAACCTATTGTGGAGGGGCCCAGACAGCTTTATTTTTAATAAACTCCTCGTGATTCTGATGCACAGTGGGTGAGAATTATTGGTAGAGGATAGTATTTAAAAATAATTTGTTCTCCAACTAGCTTGAAAATCATCTTGTGTATCTCTCCCTGATCACATTTTTCTCTCTCCCCCTAGGTTACTACCCTAGATTTGGTGTTTATTACTCCCAGCCAAACACACACTTGCCTCACTTATGGACATGGTTATGTTCTGTCTTAGTTATCTGGTACTGCTGTAATAGAAATATCACAAGTGGATGGCTTTAATAAACATATTTATTCTCTTACAGTTTAGGAGGCTAGAAGTTCAAATTCAGGGTACCAGCTCTAGGGAAGTCGTTCTCTTTCTCTCAGCTCTGGGGAAAAGTCCTTGTCAATCTTCCCCTGGGTCTAGAAGTTTATAAGCACAGGGACCCCAGGTCCAAAGGATGCGCTCTGCTCCCCGGCCCTTCTTTCTTGGTAGTAGTAGGTCCCTCTGATCTCTGCTTGCTTATTTAATCTCTTTTATATTTCAGAAGAGACTGATTCAAGATACATCCTAATACTGTAGACTGTGTTCTGCCTTATTAACATAACTGCCTCTAATCCTTCCTCATTAACATCATAGAAATTAGGATTTACAACACAAAGGATAATTGTATCAGATTACAAAATGGAGGACAGCCACACAATACTGGAAATCATAGCTGAGCCAAGTTGAGACATATTTTTAGGGGACACAATTCAATCTGTAACAGGTTCCAAAGACCAGGTCGTATTGCAAAATTGGTGTTATGTGAAAATGGAGGATGACAACATCAGATCACAAAATGGAGAATGACTACATCATTACATAACTGCCAAACCACTGAGACACATGGCCCAGCCAAGCTGACACATGAGCTTAACCATCAAAGCCAGCATTACTCTCACCTCACAACTTGGTGTTCATTACTGCCAGACGTATATCGTTAATGTGCAAAATAGTTGGATAGTAGATTTTTTACTATTGTTGTAAATGCAAAATGTCAGATAACAAGATAGTTGATAAGTGAGAAGGTGTATTTAAACTTTTACCACATTTATATGTGTGTATGTATGTATGCTTGTAACCCACCAAACAATATATAATACATTATATACAATGTTGCATTTACATGTATGTCAAATGCATCTTTTTGAAACTTGCTATATTTTTTGCTCAAGATTTATTCCTGTTGATATATTTAGCTTTAATTAATTTTTATTAAATCAGTACCAGTTGTTGTCTAGTCTAATCTGACTCATGGTGACTCCATGTGTGTCAGAGTAGAACTGTACTCCATAGGATTTTCAGTGTCTAATTTTTCAGAAGTAGATCTCCAGGCCTTTCTTCCTAGGAGCCTGTGAGTGGACTTGAGCCTCCAACCTCTTGGTTAGTAGCCAAGCATGTTAACCATTTGTACAACTACTATATAGTATTCTACTGTATAAATTTTTTAAGTTTTTGAAGTGAGTTTTTGTACTATTTTAACAGAACTATTTCCATTTGTGGGTGTTTTCTTCCAACTTTATTTTTGAGTATACATGTTTTAATAGTGATAATCTGATAATCTCATCATAATACAGTTATGAGTTCTTTTTTTCATTTAATATTACATCTTAAACATCTTTCCATATTTAATATATCATATTATTTAATTAATTGCAAATTTTCCTTCAGATAGATGTATCACAATTTACCTAACTATACCGCAAATACTTGCCCCAGTATTATGTGTATTTATTGTTGTTGTTGTTTCCAACTTTTGCATTCCGATCACCAGTAATTATCAATGCATCTTGATTCTATGTTTGATCAGACTTCAGCAGTTTGTAAAAATCTTCAATTTCTTCATCTTTGGCGTTCATGATTGGTGGGCAAATTTGAATAATAGTTACATTAGCTGGTCATCCTTATAGGCACATGGATATTAACCTATCACTGGCAGCACTGTACTTCTGGATAGATCTTGAAATGTTCTTTTTTATGATGAATGCGAGTCATTCCTCTTCAGTTTATCATTCCCATCACAGTAGATTTCCATATGATTGTCAGATTCAAAATAGCCAATACCAGTCCGTTTCAGCTGACTAATGACTTGCTTACTGAAAGTGAGGATGACTTGAAGCACTTACTCATGAAGGTAAAAGACTACAGCCTTCAGTATGGATTACATTTGAACATAAAGAAAACAAAAATCCTTACAACTGGACCAGTAAACAACATCATGATAATGGCAAAGAAATTGGAGTTGTCAAGGATTTCATTTTTCTTGGATCGATAATCAATGCCCATGGAAGCAGCTATCAAGAAATCAAACACCGTGTTGCACTGGGCAGATCTACTGCAAAAGATCTCCTTACAGTGTTAAAAAAGCAAAGATGTCACTTTGAGGATTAAGGTGTGCCTGACCCAAGCCATGGTATTTTGAATCGCCTCATATGCATGTGAAAGCTGGACAATGAGTAAGGAAGACAGAAGAAGAATTGATGCCTTTGAATTATGGTGTTGATGAAGAATATTGAATGTACCATGGGCTGCCAAAAGAACAAACAAGTCTGTCTTGGAAGAAATACAGCCAGAATGCTCCTTAGAAGAGAGGATGGAGAGACTTTGTCTTGATTACTTTGGACATGTCATCAAGAGAGACCAATCGCTGGAGAAAGACATCATGCTGGCTAAGATAGAGGGTCAGTGAAAAAGAGGGAGGCTCTCAGTGAGATGGATTGACACTGTGGCTACAACAGTGGACTCAAACACAGCAATGAGGACGGTGCAAGATGGGGCAGCATTTTATTCTGTTACACATGGGTTCGCTATGTGTCTGCGCGGACTTGACAACACCTAATAACAACAATGTATTTTTGGAGGATGGGGTAGGGGGTGGGGAGGTTGAGGGGTGGGAAGGGCGGAGCTGGTATTGCTGTAAGGAGGATACTGGGGTATGTAGCTTACTCCTTTTGTTGAATTATTTCCCTAGGATAACTTTACAGGAGTAGGATTATTGAAAGAAAGACTTTGGACAATTTTATGATTGTTGATACATTTTGTAATAATGTTTTCCAAATACACCATTACTAGCACTGGGTTAACACTGTATGATTTTTTTTTTTTTTTTTGCTTTAGGTGAACGTGTAAGTGCAAGTTAGTTTCTCATTCAAAAATTTATACACAAATTGGTTTTTAACACTATATGATTTTGTTTCATGTGAGACTATAATATTAGGAGTGCCTCTTTTGAAGAAGCCATACTCTTGGTTCCAAACTCTTAAAACAAATGAAACACTGAAAAAAGCTCCTGGAACTCGAATCTATTTAAAAAATAGACTGATATGCAAAGCAAAATGAAGTAACCAATACACAAGAAACGGCAAATATTCTGAATAATAAATTGATTCCAGATGTGATTTAACAGTAATAACTGAAAACCCCATATACTATCTAAGCTCTTTAATAAATCTCAGTTTCCTCATCTGTAAAATGGAGTATAATCATAACAGAAATAATAACACTGACCAACACATCTTCACTACCTTTACCATGTGCTAGGCTCTGTTCTAAACACTTTACATATATTAAGTAATTTAATTTTCATAAGGAGTCCCTGAGTGGTGCAAAAAGTTAGTACATTCAACTGTTAACTGAAATGTTGAAAGTTCAGGTCCACCCAGAGGTTCTTTGGAAGAAAGTCCTGGTGATCTACTTCTGAAAAATCAGCCATTGAAAATCCTTTGGAGCACAGTTCTATTCTGACACGCACAAAGTCACCATGAGTCGGAGTTGACTCAGTGGCAGCTGGTAATTTTCATAATGACCTTATCAGGTGTCTTAGTCATCTAGTGTTGCTATAACAGTAATACCACAAGTGGATGGCTTTAGGAAGGGGCGGGGCCAAGACGGCAGACTAGTCAGATGCTTCTGGTGGACCCTCTTACAACAAAGACCTGAAAAAACAAGTGATTCGATTACGTATGGCAGTCTGGGAGCCCTGAACATCAAAGGCAGAGTTGAGGAACTGGACTGAGTGGAAAGGGGAGGGAGCGATGGTTCAGAAGCAGTGAGGAGTTGCCAGACCTGACCCGGTGACAGCCTGAGCCCTTCAGGCCAGATCAGCTCGTGGATGAGTGATGAGGCAGGCAACCGGCGGTTCTCGGGAGGCACGTTTTCCACACCAGTAGAGACCCAGAGCCAGACAGTCTACATGGCCACCCAGAACCAGTGAGAAGCAGCCCTCATCGGCGAAAGATAAGTAATTGTGTACAGCTTACCGCACAAATCAAAAACACCCCCCTTAGGAAAAACCTTTCTCCCATTTACCTCCGTGCTCCCTGCTCTGCACTGGGTCCTGGACTGGCTTCAGCAATTGCAGTGTCCTCTGGGCCAGAAGTAGGATCCGTCACACACCTGGAGACATTCTCCCTGCCTTGGAGAGTGAACAGATTAACAAAGAGGAGAAAAGATAAAACTTGCTGACTCCCCTAAGCCAGGAACCCAGGGTAGGCACAGCTCCTTTGCCTAGGCACAGGCATAAGGGATCCACAGACTTTGAGTGCCTTTCCCCCTGCATAGACTTGTGTGGGTCGATTTCAATAGCGTAGGCCCTCATTACTGCAGTACAACAGGTTATATACCAGACTCTGACTTCAACTGTTTCAGCTGTGAAGTGGCAGGTCCTTGACGTTTGACACTTCTCTGCCTATTAAGCAGGATCTTCACCTACCCACATCAGGGGCCTGAGGACTGGTGGCTCCACCCAT